>NC_069502.1:961541422-961873922 GCF_027579735.1 Bombina bombina
AGGAGTAAATTAGAAAGTTCATCAGCATTTTGCTGTGGCCGGAGAGGGGACTATTTGAATAGGATCTACATGATGCAGATAGTGTGCTCACTAAAACCTAAAATAGTTTCAGTATAGGCTCATTGGAAAAAGTGCCTGCAGGACCTAAGTTTTATTACGCCTTGTCATAAATAGCTCATGATTTAGATGGTAAGCAGTTAATTCTCTTAAGCCTGTGAGCTAAAAAAAACATTTAGTTTTCAAAAAGCAATGTGTCCTGTGTTTATGTTTGTGTTCCCTTTGAGGTGCCAGGACCCTCAGAAATACTTTGCAGTATACACAGAAGAGACCTTTATGGCTCAAACTGTCAGCAGAGGGCATGATAGAACACAGAGCCTCATTACAGGAACTACACTGGGGTCAGTGATAGGACAGCCAGCTCTGTAAATAGGTGATTTTATCAGAAATACTGTTTCAGGAACATAAAGAATGCAAAGATATATGGTGTTGGGTATCAAAATACTCCTCACAATATCCCTAAGAGATTCCCTCTTTGTATATATGCAATAGATTTACCTAGCAGAAATTATAATGTGTTCTATAATTTCAGGCAAAGAGTTTATTGACTGTTGTAAAAGATAGTGGCTTCCCAGCCCCTGCAAAGAGGGAGGGCCAAGCAACCTGAACTCCTGAAAATTGTATAAAGTTTTGTGTTTTAACATGTAAAGTTGTTCTTCTTACATGGGAGTATGTATACCAATAGAGTGAGAGACCATATTTTCCTGCCAATCTCCCTGGCACAGATACCAAGACTAGAGAAGTATAAGCGTTATGCTTTTTTCCCTTTTTTATTTTAAAACCTGTTTGCTTGTGTAATGCTATTTGTTAATATCTTTTTATTAATAATGCATTGTGCTAATTATTCGCAAAATAAATAATTCAGTTATTACATTTTTGCTTTTGTCTAATATTTGAACCTCGTTACTGAAGGAGACTGGTAGTAGTAAGGCTATATATTTTAGGTTATTTTCTGCTAAATTATATTCTGAGAGTTAATGTGTAAGTCTGAGTTTTTCCTTAAGATTTTCCCTTTAATAAATCATAAGTGGTGGCAGCTTGGAGATATATGGTTTTTGTTTAGTGTGGGTAGCATTAAAGGGGAGCTTTGGGCATTTATTTTACGTCTAGCACAGACTAGAGAGGGTTGTTAACCCTTGCACCCACTGAAATAAGTTGCAGGCTTGCCTGGAGTGGCTATATTGCGACATAGTAGTGACAGTAGAAGGGGTCTGATAACCCTGTCTGTGCCAAACAAGTGACTGGCGTAGGGTTGGTTAACCTTGGTCGTCACAAATTGGTGGGCAGTAATGTAGATAATTTTTTTATTAGATTTTAGTGCTTGTGGATTTGCTAGTGTGAAAATCCCAGTACTAAAATAAATTGTGACTCTCACAATTTCCAAAGACTAATACTCAGCGCATTATATAGTCACACATTGCAAACAGTCCCCCTCTCTATTCTCTGTTTTTCTTTTCTATTTTATTTTTACTATGGAGGCATACCAGCAGCAGACTAAGGAAATGATGGCACTGTTATGCCAGGAGCGAGATATCCCATCCTGAGGAAAGAACAAAGATGGACTAATACAACTTCTCACAGAATATGATAACAGCCAGGCCATACCAACTGAAGCCTCAGGAGAGGTGTCTGCAGCTGTGGACAGTGATTTATCAGGATCTGGGGATCCAATAGACTGTTATTTGCAAACTGTACTGAAACATATGGGCACAGCGGATGTAAGTTTGTGCATGGAGCTGATTGCAAAATTTTATGAGAGACAGGCTGCTGCAGCTGAGAGACAGGCTGCTAGGGAAGCTGAGAGTCTCTGGAAGCTGAGAGACAGGCTGTTGCAGCTGAGAGACAGGCTGCTTGGGAAGCTGAGAGAGAGTCTTTGGCAGTTGAAAGATAGGCTGCTGAATGATTGACAGGCTGAGAGAGAGTATCAGCTACAACTTGCAGGGTTGGATAGAGGGATGGTCTCACCTGTTGTTAGTGAACCTAGAGACCCCTCTGTTCCCAGAGTCCGTGCAGACAATTTTCCCACTCTGGAGAAAGATGGTTATTTGGATGTATTCCTGCGTAGCTTTGAAAAAAGTTTGTAGACAGTTCCAGCTGCCAAGAAAGCACTGGGCCAAGTAACTTACACCTGGTCTGAAAGGTCCTGCACTGGATGCTTTTGCTGAACTTGCCCCAGAGTTTGATCAGGACTATGATCCCATTAAAGCTGCACTGCAGAGGAGGTATAATCTCACTCCTGAGGTGTACAGAAAGAAATTCTGTACTCTGCAGAGGGGTATATCAGAGAGCTATACTGCAGTCATTGGAAACCTGATGACAGTGGATCAGAGGGCTAAAGATTGCCACTATAGAAGAGCTGGAAGATCTGATGGTAAAGGAACAATTTATGCAGCTGCGTCCAGCAGAAGTCCAAGAATGGGTTTTGAAGCAGGTGAGCTGGCAGATTTTTACACAGCCAACAGATCACCATGGAATGGGAAAAAATCCTTTGTTATGGGGGGATCCACCTGGAAATGAGCTGCTGCATGACCCCCCTTCACAAAACCTGTTGTGCCTTTGTCTAGTGTGTCTGCTCCCTCTGGGAAAGGAGGGGCGAGTGCTGCACTTGGTTAGGGAGATACTCGCAAGTGTTTTGCTTGTTAAAAAATGGGTCACATCAGCACTTACTGCCCAGAAAGGAAGAAACTTTCAGCATCAGCAGGGGGAGGCCACTCCTCAGGATTACCATATTTTGTTTTGTTTGTAACCCGGCCATAGGGAAGTAACAATGAGAACTTGCAACCAGTGATGGTTGGAGATAAGGTAACATTGGGGCTTTGGGACATGGGTGTAGAAGTGACTATTGTGCGTCCAGAGCAAGTGAGCTCTGAGGACATTATCCCTGGAAATATTATAGCGGTAAAAGGTATTGGGGGAGTACAGCCTGCAGTGCCTATGGCACAGTGTATCTAGATTGGGGAGCAGTATTGCTTGGTACTGATTTGGGTAGGTTATTGTCACAGTATATACCTGACCATGACACCTGTGACATAAGAAAACCAGGTATGGGTCCTAACGTACAGGGGACTGTGTGTAACTATGCCCAGATATGTGCTGAAGGGGAGGAGGGGCAGGGTGTGTGTGACGCAGCCTTTACCTGAACAAGTCATGTCTGCAGTGCACTGTGAACATGTGGAAGGATGCACTGACAGAGAGAGAGAGCTGAATGAGAATAATAGTCTGTTGGTGTGTGAACCAATCATCCCTCAGTACCTGAAGTGTGTCGAAGTAGTGCCAGAGGGGAAGGGTCCCTCAGTATCAATGGTGACCCAACAACAGTCTGCCCAGATTAGGGAGCAGGGGTTGCTTCAGCCCAAGGACCCAGGGTAGCACAGCAATTCATAATTTGTCAGAGTCAGGACTTTCAGCAGGCCCAGGGGACAGATCCCACATTAGAGAAGATCAGGGACCTAGCTAGGCAGCTGCCTGCTGACTCTGATAAAGAGAGAGTGTACTGGGACAAAGGGAGGTTGTACCGGGAGTTCATTTCAGTGGAGGGACAGGATCCCTGGCTAGCTGAGAGACAGTTAGTGGTATGTAAGCAGTTTAGAGTGCAACTGTTGGGAGTGGCCCATGAAATTCCTATGGCATGACATCTAGGGGGACAGAGAACCAAAGCCCGGTTGCCCAATCTCTTTTATTGGCCTGGGATGGGTACTGATGTTGCTAATTATTTTCGCTCATGTCCTGCATGTCAGAAAGTGGGGAAACCTGGAGAGGTGGGTTGTGCCCCTTTAATTCCCCTTCCCATAGTGACTGAGCCCTTTGACAGGGGGGCTGTGGATATAGTAGGGTCCCTAGCTATTCCAAGTAGTTCAGGGGAAATATTAATTCTGACTTTAGTGGATTATGCAACTCGCTACCCAGAGGCTGTGGTTCAGTCATCTATCAGGGCTGATAAAGTGGCTGATGCTTTATAGGATATATTTTCAAGGGTAGGTTTCTACTGTTACTAACTGTTCAGGGCACCCAATGTATGTCTAGCCTGATGCAGAGTCTATGTAAAAAGGTGCAGGTGGAACACCTAGTCACTAGCCCATACCACCCCCAGACCAATGGCTTGCGTGAAAGTTTTAATGGGACCATGAAGCAGATGCTCAAAACCTTTGTGGACTCACAGGGAAAGGACTAGGAGCATTACCTGCCACACCTCCTATTTGCTTATAGGGAGGTGCCCCAGGAATCCACTGGTTTCTTTCCCTTTGAACTCCTATATGAACGCAGAGTGTGTGGCCCCCTTGATCTGATCAGGGAGGAGTGGGAAGGAAAATTGGACACTCAAGAGACCTCGGTACTAGACTTTGTAATTGCATTCAGTGACAGAATGCATAGTCTAATGGGGGAGATACAGGAAAACCTAAAGGCTGCCCATTCTAAGCAGAAGCAGTGGTATGACCGGAATGCCAGTGAGAGAGAGTATGATGTGGGACAGAAAGTGCTTGTTTTAATATCCATGAGACAGAAAAAACTACAGGCTGCCTGGGAGGGTCTGTTTACTATCCTAAAGAGAATGAATGATGTGAACTGTTTGGTGTCTCTGGACGAGGAAAGTAAAAGGCAGAAAATCTATCATGTAAATATGTTAAAAACCTATTATGACAGAGAACCCACTGTGTTAACTGGGTGTAGTTTGCCTGGAGAAGAGCCTGAGACAGACCCCAACCAGAAAAACCAACTCCGTAGAAGCCACCCAGATTAGTGCCCACTTAACTGGGGATCAGCGACATCTACTGTCTGAGGTGCTAAGGCCTTACTACAGCATGTTCACAGGGAAGCCTGGCAGGACACACTTAGTCACACATCATGTAGACACTGGGATTCACCATCCCCTCAGACAAACAGCTTACAGGGTATCCTTGCAGGTCAGTGCTGACATAAAAAGGGAGATAGAGGAAATGCTAGAGCTGGAAATGATTTTCATGTCCCACAGCCCCTGGACCTCCCCAGTAGTACTAGTCCCCAAAAAGGACAAAACCACTAGGTTCTGTGTAGTTTACAGAAAGCTGAATTTAGTGACTGAATTTGATGCTTATCCTATGCCTCGCATAGATGAGCTATTGGACAGGCTAGCAGGGGCCCAGTTTCTTAGTATCATTGATATTAGCAGGGGATACTGGCAGATCCTTATGACCCCAGAAGCACAAGAGAGGTCTGCCTTTATCACTCCTTTTGGGTTGTATGAATTCCAGATGATGCCCTTTGGGATGAAAAATGCCCCTGCCACATTCCAACGACTAGTTAACCACTTATTGGAGGGGCTAGAGGTGCAAGCTGTTGAGTACCTGGATGATATTGCACACACCTCACCTAACACATTTAGCCAGTGTATTGTACTGAATAGCCTTTGCTGGGCTAACGATAAAGCCAGATAAGTGTCAGCTGGGCATGGGGAAGTCCAGTACTTGGGTCACCTGGTGGAAGGAGGGGTACTGCGCCCAGAGTCAAGTCTAACTGAAGCCATAATGGCCTGGCCTACCCCTAAGACAAAGAAACAGGTTATGTCCTTCCTGGGTACTATAGAAGGTTTGTGCCACACTATAGTACCGTAGCCAAACCACTAACTGACCTTACAAAAAAAAGTCTACCTCAAACAGGCAAATGGACCCCTGAGTGTGACAGGGCTTTTTATTCATTAAAATTGCCCTTGCTGACTCCCCTGTACTACAGGCCCCTGATTTCCACAGAAGATTCAAAGTGCAAACGGATGCTTCTAACTATGGGCTAGGGGCTGTTCTGAGTCAGGTGGATAAGAAAGGTGAGGAGCACCCAATTGTGTACCTTAGCAGAAAATTGCTTCCACGAGAAGTGGCATATGCAACTGTGGAAAAAGAGTGTCTTGCTATAGTTTTGGCCTTGCAAAAGCTACAGCCTTATCTGAATGGATGCCAGTTTACAGTGATTACTGACCACAACCCCTTATACTGGTTACATAGGGTAGACAGCTCAAATGGTAAACTCCTCAGGTGTAGCCTAGCTCTAAAACAACATGAGTTTACCATGCAACATAAAAAGGGCAGTATGCATGGTAACGCTGAGGGTCTTTCACGCCAGGGGGAGTGTCCTCTTTGATATGCAGCTGGAATGGCTTGTCTGCCACATCCCTCTGCATCTCTTATTTGGGGGAGGTGTCATGAAAACCTCATGATTTAGATGCTAAGGGGTTAATTCTCTTTAGCCTGTAAGCTAAAAAAAACATTTAGTTTTGAAGAAGAAATATGTCCTGTGTTTATGTTTGTGTCACCTTTGAGGTGCCAGGACCCTCAGAAATACTTTGTAGAATACACATTAAAAACCTTTATGGCTCAAACTGTCAGCATGATTGTCACAAATATCTCAGGATTCAGCTCCTAAGGAGTTAACTTTGTGCAGCTTGCACTCAAAACAGTTATTTGTTTTCAAGAAGAATTGTGTTTGTATTTTCTTTGAAGTGCCAGAACCCTCTAACTAGCCACCAAATGCTAGTGTGTATGCATTGAGTCATAAAATCACTGAAGCTCTTAGTCACAGAGATACACAGGATAAAGTTTATGGCTTAAGCTGTCAATAGAATGCATGATGCAAAACAGGCCCTTCATTACAAAAACTGACCAGGTCACTGACAGGACATTGGTATATTATGTACATATGTGGGTTAAAAGTGTTATAACCTTAACGGCAGGTAAATATGACAACCTATGGCATATTTGATATCAAACTGGTTCTCCCAATAAAACTAAGAGGTTCTAAATATGTAAATATAGAAATTTCTTACCTAGCAGGAATGATAATGGATTGTATAAATTCAGGCAAGAAATTTAGTCTATTGAAGTTTGTAAAGACAGTGGGGTTTCTTAGCCCGCCCAGGAGGGTGTGGTTAAGCAACATGATCTCTGAGAAGTAGGTTTAAGATTCTTATTTTTTAACAATAAGATTGTCATTCTTACAAGGGGAGCTGCTGTACAGAGTAAGGAGCCATCTTCTTCTGCCATTCCCCTGGCGCAAATCTTGAAGACTAGGAAAGTATTCAATTCTGTTTTTCTCCTTTTTATTTTAAAATACTGTTTGCGTGTGTAATTTTATTTGTAACAACTTTTTATTAATAATGCATTGTGCATAATATTTTTGGCATAATAAATAATTCCTTTATTAAGTTTGGCCTTTGTCTAATAATTGAACCACTTTACTGAAAGAGACTGGAATATTAGAACTGTATAATTTTAGGTTATTTTCTGCTAAATTGTATTTCTAGAGTTAATGTGTAAAGTCTGGGGTTTTCCTTAAGATTTTCCCTTTAATAAATTTTAAGTGGTGGCAGCATTTGAGCTATAGGTGACAGAAAAGGGGGCTGAAAACCCTTTCTGAGCCAAATAAGTGACTGGCGCAGGGTTGGATAACCTTGGTTGGTCACAATGATCGAGCACAGAGCCTCAATCCAGGAACTACACTGGGGTCAGTGATAGGACAGCCAGTTCTGTACATAGGTGCTTTTATCAGAAATAATGTTTCAGGAACATAAAGAATGCAAAAATATATGGTGTTGGGTATCAAAATACTCACAATATCCCTAAGAGATTGCCACTTTGTATATATGCAATAGATTTACCTAGCAGAAATGATGTGTTCCATAATTTCAGGCAAAGACAGAGTTTATTGACTGTCGTAAAAGATAGGGGGCTTCCCAGCCCCTGCAAAGAGGGAGGGTCAAGCAACCTGATCTCATGAAAATTGTATAAAGTTTTGTGTTTTAACATGTAAAGTTGTTCTTCTTACATGGGAGGCTGTATACCAACAGAGTGAGAGACCATCTTTTCCTGCCAATCTCCCTGGCACAGATACCAAGACTAGTGAAGTATAAGGATTCTGCTTTTTTCTCTTTTTTTATTTTTAAAACTGTTTGTGTAATTCTACTTGTTAATATCTTTTATTAGTAATGCATTTTGTAAATTATTTGCATAACAAATAATTCACAGCTAGATTACAAGTTATGCACGCTATAGGGAAATTAATGAACGCAACAAAAGTTGCGTTTTTTAATCCCCTATAGCCCAGCCATTACAAGTTTTCAAACAGCCAGCTTCTGCGTGTGATGTGGCTGCATTGAGCTCCATACCGCACACAATTCAAGCGCTGTTTTGATGTGTTCGTGCACGCTTCCCCCATAGACATCAATGGGGAGAGCGGGACAGAAAAAAGCCTAACACCTGCGATCGCGGAATGAAAAGCTCCGTAACACAGCCCCATTGATGTCAATGGGGAAAATAAAAGTTTTGTTTAAACTTAACATAAACCCCGAGTTTAAACACCCCTAATCTTTTGCCCCCTACATTGCCGACACCTACATAATGTTATTAACCCCTAATCTTTTGCACCCAATATCGCCGCCACCTAAATAAAGCTATTAACCCCTAATCTGCCGCTCCCGATATCGCCGCCACTATATTAACCCTTTAAGGACACAGCTTTCAGTTTGCTCAATGGTTTTATGACGGAAAAATTCTGTCATATGTCCTTAAGAGGTTAAAGTTATTAACCCCTATTCCGCCGCACCCCAACATTGCCGCCACTATATTAAAGTTATTAACCCACATTCTGCCACTCCCCAACATCGCCGCCACTAAATAAAGGTATTAACCCCTAAACCTCCTGCCTTCCACATCACTACCACTAAATAAATCTATTAACCTATTAACCGCCAGCCCCCACATCGCAACAACCTAAATTAAACTATATTTTTACCTCTAAACCTAACCCTAACACCCCTTTAATTTAACATAATTAAAATAGAGCTAAACTAAAGTTACAATAATTAACTTAATAAAACTAAATACAAACTTACCTGTAAAATAAAACTTAAGCTAGTTACAATATAACTAATAGTTATATTGTAGCTAGCTTAGGTTTTATTTTTATCTCACAGGTAAGTTTGTATTTATTTTAACTAGGTAGACTAGTTAATAAATAGTTATTAACTATTTACTAACTATCTAGTTAAAATAAATACAAACTTACCTGTGAAATAAACCTAAGCTGCCTTACACTAAAACCTAACATTACAAAAATAAAAATAAATACCATTACAAAAAATAAAAAACAGTAAAATTACAACAACAACAAAAGAAAAACTACCATTACAAAAAATAACAAAACAAAATTATACAAAACAATAAAACTAATTCCTATTCTAATACCCTGTTATTTTTAGATTAGGGTTTGGGCAATAGGTAGATGAGGTTATACTTTATTTTTATTTTGTGGGTTTGGGGGGTGGGGGTTTGTATACTGTTAGGCGGTGTTTGTTTTGTTTTGTATCAAAAGAGCTGTTAACTTTAAGGCAATACCCTACAAAAGGCCCTTTTAAGGGCCCCCAAAATGCCCTTTTAAGGGCCCTTGATAGTTTATTATAGATTAGTTTTTTTTTGTATTTATACCTATTAGTTATATTGTAGCTAGCTTAGATTTTATTTCACAGGTAAGTATGTATTTTGTTTTAAATAGGTATTATTTAGTTAATAATTGTAAGTTTAATTTAGCTCTATTTTAATTATGTTAATGTTAGGGAGTGTTAGGGTTAGGTTTAGGGTTACAGTTAGGGTTACGTTAGGGTTAGGTTTAGGAGTTACTAGTTTAATTTAGTTTATTGCGATATGGGGGGCTTTTGGGGTTAATAGTTTACTTTATTATATTTCGTTGTGGGGGGCTTGTGGTTTAGGGGTTAATAGGCTTATTATAGTGGCGGCGGTATAGGGCTTAATAACTTTAGTACAGTAAGGGCGATGTGGGTGGACAGAAGTTTAGGGGTTAATAATATTTAAATAGTGTTTGTGATGCGGGAGGGCGGCAGTTTAGGGGTTAATAACGTTATAATAGTGATGGTGATATTGGGAGCGGCAGATTAGTTAATAACTTTAATATAGTGTTTGTGATGTGGCATGGCCTCGGTTTAGGGTTTAATAGGTAGTTTATGGGTGTTAGTGTACTTTGTAACAGTTTAGTTATGAGTTTTATGTAACAGTTTTGTAGCTTAAAACTCATAACTACTGCTTTTAGATTGCGGAACGGATCTTGTCGGTATAGGATGCGACGCAAGCTTTTTAGCCGCACCACAAAACTTGTAATGGCTGCGCTATGGAAGTCCCATGAAAAAACGTAATTTGTACGTGTGCGGGACTGACGTTGTGTTACAAGCTAAAAGGCTTGCGGTACAGCTATACCGACAAGACTTGTAATGGCTGCAGTGCTGTTTTTTAACGCTGAAATGGCCATTTTTTCAGCATTAAAACATGAACGCACAATTTGTAATCTAGAGGTCAGTTATTAAATTTTTGCCTTTGTCTAATATTTGAACCACGTTACTGAAAGAGACTGGTAGTAGTAAGACTGTATATTTTACGTTATTTTCTGCTAAATTGTATTCTGAGAGTTAATGTGTAAGTCTGGGTTTTTCCTTAAGATTTTACCTTTAATAAATCATAAGTGGTGTCAGCTTGGAGCTATATGGTTTTAGTTTAGTGTGGGTGGCATTAAAGGAGAGTTTTTGGCATTTCTGTTACGTCTAGCACAGACTAGAGAGTGTTGTTAACCCTTGCACCCACTGAACTAAGTCGTAGGCTTGCCTGGAGTGGCTATACTGCGACAGAGTAGTGACAGTAGAAGGGGTCTGATAACCCTTTCTGTGCCAAACAAGTGACTGGTGCAGGGTTGGTTAACCTTGGTCGTCACACGCCTACACTAACTACCTCATGGCCACTATCCTCCTTGCATCCTGCACTTTGCTGATTCGAACATATCGATCTGTTGTTGACGTGTCCAAATCAAAGTGCCGCCAACTCCCACTAGCACACCCCTGAATGTTCATAGCTATGTCAGGCCTAACCTATGCCCCCCCCCCTGCACTCCTGCACTGCCTCACTACATCCCACTGAACACCTACACCTTTGTCAGTATTAACCTGCAATCCCCCTGCACTATCTAACCAAATACTCCTGACCGCCTACACCTATGTTACGCCTAACCTATACATCCCTGGAACACCTAGCTAAGTCTCTGTACTGCCTACATTTATATAATCTACACTCCCCTGGAAGGCCCCAGCTAACTTCCACATACTGCCTACTGTCAGTAAAATATCTGACTATAATAAACTATAGTAAGTAGTAAACATCCCCATTATATCTATGAAGCTATGTCACTAAAATTCTAAGAAAAGAAAAGGTAAAGACAAGCACAAAATGAACTAAAAAAAACCCACCTATAATAAAGGGAGAATTCCCAAAACTCTCCCAAAAAAAGGACAAGGTAATGCAATGACTTAAAGGTGCGCAAACCAGAAAGGAATGCCAAAGTTAATAGTATAAAAGTGGGACTACAACTGGTACCAGAAAAATTTCATTGGATAACCAAGTGCAACTTAGATATATAACCTTAAAATGAATGCGTCTAGACTCTAAGGAAAATAATCCAAGCTCATAAATAAATGAATTGATTTAATTTATTTTAATTTAATTTTAAACAAATGAATGTATTGTTACAAGCATGAAATTTATCAAAAACCGAAAAAATGTGTTTTAAATTTCATTTAATTAAATTTCATAAACATAAACTAACCACATCGATTTATAAAACTAATCTAGCCAAACTTTATTAAATTCAACCAAACTATATTAAATTTGATTAACCAAATTTCATGGACCGGTCCTAACTTCTTAGGAGTTAATGTAAGCTAATAAATAACATATACACCAAAAAGAAACAAATTACATATAATATAGTTTAAAACATAAAAGTTGCTTCTTTTTCAGAAGCTGATACTCTTGAACTTAAGTTCCCAAACAAACGTGTTTCTCCAAAGCGTCCTCCAAAAGAGGTCTTTCAGCAAGGTGATTACAAACTGCAGGTATTTGGATCCTCTCAGGGGGTAAGCGTCTTGGATCCTGAGAGCCATCTAAGTGGGAGACAGAGAGCGTCTGCTTAAGTAGACATCAAAGTTTTCACATAGAAAAAGCGCATCGGTACTTACGCATTGGTAAGCGAAGATCAGCGTCCCTTCCGACTCTCCTTTCTGCCAAGGGTCTTAGTCTGTACTTGATACTCCACAAATGCAGTCAGAGCCCAGACGCTGTTCACTTCTGGAAACAAGATCCAGGGGTGATCCGGAAAGAGCGACAAGTTGAAAAAGAAACACCTATGTAGGCTAATAGGAGCGGCAAACAGCCCTTGATTAAAGAGATCAAATGTGAGCACACAATAGCACACAGTTACTGAGGAACGCGTTTCAAAGTCTTTGTCAAGCTCAGTCAGTGAATACATGATACCAGCCTTTTATACCCTCAAACACTTGATCTTTTTGAGTCCTTAAAGGGGTAGCCTCTTATTCATTATTGTATCGTATAGTATTGTTTATGTCAACAAAAATTCTAATCAATGTTTGAATGATGTGTCACAGAGATGCGCTAAATAGCCGACAGCCGAACGTCGGAGGGCCGGCAAAACTTTGAGCTCCTGGAACTCAGCACCGGACTGGTATTGAGCCCTGGTCCGGCACTTCTTAAAAGCGGTGCTGATTAAGCAGGGTACAGAGGATCAAGTCGCCTTTTTAGTTTGTTGTCGATAATTTGATGAGGCACCTAGGGATACCACTTGTTTAGGGGTGCTACCTTCTGGGATTATTGGGGGACCGGAATTAAAGAGGCCCCCTAAGTCCGCCTCTGTGAAAATGAGCTCCTGTTGTCAGGAGCCAGGATGAAGAGGAGCTGGGTTTTTGAATGGTGAATACAACTTTTGGGGTTAGTTAGGGCATTTTTGGGGGGTATTTTTTAATTTTTTAGAATAGGCTTTTTTACTTAAAGTTTTATTTTTTGGTTAGATTTTATTATTTTGGGGGGTGGGAAGTTACTAGTATGGTAGAGTGGGGTTTGTAATTTTTTTATTTGTAAAACAGCTGAAATATCTTTAGGCCAGTACCATACAAAAGGCTCTTTTAAGGGCTATTGTAATTTATTTTAGTGTTAAGATTTAGTTGTTTTTTGTTTTGTTTTGGGTGGGTTTTTTTATTTTATGGGGCATGTAGATTAGTGTTAGGTATAATGGTGTTTTGGTTTTTTAATACAGTATTTTATTATTTTTTGTAATAGGATTTTTTAATTTTATTGTAATAGGACAGGTACTTGCGGTAGGTATGTAGCAGTATAGGGATAATAGGACAGGTACTTGCGGTAGGTATGTAGCAGCATAGGGGTTAATAGGACAGGTACTTGCGGTAGGTATGTAGCCGTATAGGGGTTAATAGGATAGGTACTTGTGGTAGGTATGTAGCAGCATAGGGGTTAATAGGATAGGTACTTGCGTGGGTATGTGGCAGTTTAGGGGTTAATAGGATAGTGTTTGCGGTGGGTATGTCGTGGTATAGGGGTTAATAGAATAGTACTTGCGATGGGTATGTGGCGGTTTCAAAATGTATTAGTGTAGTGTTAGTTTGCAATCGTGGGGTACTTAGGTTGAGGATTAGTGGTTAGGCACATAGCAGTTATATTCCAGGGATCCTTTACTAAACATCGCCAATATGGGCAGGAATGTTGGGTGTTATCTATAGCCTGCATCACCGACTAATAGCATGTATAGTAAATGCCTCTCAGTGATGCCGCTATGTCAAAAGCTTGTAATATTTTGAAAGCGTCGCTCGACACATAGGCGGATCCCTTGGAATATTTTGCTGCCTCTTAACACTTTCGATCATCGGGGCCAGAGAGAGAGAGAGAGAGTTTCTGATTGAAAAACAATGATATTTCAAGCAATTCTTATTGCGCCTTCTGCTTTATCGCACTTGGCTTAGCATGTATTTTAGTTACCGATCAAATGAAAACTAGAACAGCATTTTGTAACACTCCCATGAGCACAAGAACAGGAGCGCCATTGATTTAACTTGAACAGTGCTAGCTCTAAATAACACTAATATTTTTGCACTCCACTTGTAATCTAGGCTTTAATCAGCAGTTTGAAAGGTCCTGCATCATACTTTCAGCATACCATATAAACACATATTTAAATTCATTTTACTAATATAGATGGTTTTATACCAAATTTGCTACAAATACCGTAACTATCCTAGTTATGATAAAATCAAAACTGGCAATTCCATAAAGTCTTTACTGTTTGTTAGATGCTAACATTCTCATTACTCTAGTTGACGTGTTTTACTTTACAGTATAATAATCAAGCAGAAATTGTTAGAACAAAAAAATCTATATAATTAGAACGTTTTTAAAAAAATAATTCTCCTAAAAAATTGTATTGTTTGGCAGAAGCAGATGCACTCATTAATATTCAAAATGCTATTATCATTATTTACTACTTTACACTTAGCAGAAAAAAAGATTGAAAACATCATACAACATTAATGTTTATCTTCATTCATTTACAGTCCACACAGCTCCCATTATAAATTTTGACTTGCAGATGCAGACTGAATAACCGTATTGGAGGAAGAAATTTATCTTAGATTGACAATGGCCTAAATTCAAAGGCGCTTATGAGGTTGCTGCTGGGGCTTGTTGTAAATTGTGGTGGTAATTAGTAACAGAATACTAAAACAAAAAGGGGTCATCCACCTTTTAAAATTATTTTATTAGAAGACAAATAATATACGCATGAAAATTAACAATTGCCTACAAGCTACTAAAGTATTAAACAAGAAAATACCAGAAGCTACAGCATCCAGCCCAAATTATACAGGGCAATTCTAGCCTGAATAAAGCCAGGTTAAGCAATACTACTAACTAAACATTGTAAACCAGAAAATCTATCCCAAGAAGAATGCACAATAAAGATAATATACTGAGCCAGTTCAGTACTCCAATGTGACCTCTCTCTCTAAGATCAGCTGCTTCCAGGAGGTGAGGAAGGAAAAAATAATGGGCGAGATTACATATACAGCGCAAACTTTAGCAAAACTGCTAAAACCCGCGTCACCCGTAATTTCCCCTTGCACATCGGGGAATCACATAAACCCTGCCGTCAGTTCATAAACTGCGTAAGTTGGATAAACTAGCGATATCCAGAAATGTGAGTAAATACACATTTCTGGAATCGCCAGTGACTTACGGTAGACTGCCGGCGCCCAAGAAAATAAAAAAAATAAATAAATAAATCTCCCGTAAAAGTCTAACCCGCCTCCCAAAAATAAACCGACACGTCAAAACCCCTATATCCGCCATCTCCCCACATTACAACTAATAATAAAAGTGTTAACCCCTAAACCACCAACCCTCCACAACAAAATATGCCTAATTAAACTATTAACCCCTAATCCTCCATTCACCCACATTGCAATTTACCTAATAAAAGTATAAACCCCTAAATCCGCCAACCCCAACATCACAAACTACGTAATAAATCTAATTAACCCCAATCCGCCATCCCCCCACATCGCAATGTAACTAATTAACCTATTAACTCCTAAACCGCCATCCCCCCACATCGCAATAAACCTAAATAAGCTATTCACTCCTAAACCACCAACCCCCCCACAAGGCAAATAACTAATTTAATTACAAAGCCCCCTAAACTAACACCCCCTAAATTAACCCCAATTACATTAAATACAAAAATATTAAGTTACAATAAAAATAAAAAACCTAACATTACTTTAAAAAAAAATAAGATTAAATTAAATTAATCTAAAATTACAAAAAATAAAAAATTCTAACATTACAGGAAAAAAATAAAATTATCTAAAAGAAAGAAATTAAATCTAATCTCTATGAAAATAAAAAAGTCCACCCAAAATAAAAACACCCCCTAATCCAAACTAAACTACCAATAGAACTTATTGGTGACCGTGGAGCCATTTAGTAGCTCTCATCCTATTGGCTGATTTGAAAATGTCAGACAATAGGAATGCAAGGTACCCCATTTTTAAATGGGTATCTTGCATTCAATCCTGAGTGTGCAGCGGTGATCGTATGAAGAGGATCTCCATGCTGGATGGCTCCGCCGTCGCCAGTTTTGTTCCGCGGTCACCTCCACTCCGCATTGCCTTGGTCCTGGATGAAGCTAGAAGAGGTCCCCACTCTGGAAGAAGATGTCGCCACCTCCAAGAAGACTTCACCGCCTGGAAGGAGACCTTCTCCGCCGGACTTCAAGCGGGACTTCAGCAACTGTAAGTGGATCTTCTCGGGTTAGTGTTAGGATTTTTTAAACTTTTTTGGGTGTTTTTTTTTTTAGTTTAGGGTTTGGGCTTTTCAGGGCAATGCAAAAGAGCTAAATGCCCATACAAATGCCCTTTTCAGGGCAATGGGTAGCTTAGGTTTATGGTAGAGTTAGGTTTTTTATTTTGGGGGGTTGGTTGAGTGGTGGGTTTTACTGTTGGGGGGTCTTTGTATTTTTTTTACAGGTAAAAGAGCTGTTTAACTTAGGGCAATGCCCTACAAAAGGCCCTTTTAAGGTCTATTGGTAGTTTATTGTAGGCTAGGGTTTTTTTTTTATTTTGGGTGGGCTTTTTTATTTTTATAGGGCTATTAGATTAGATGTAATTCTTTTTTATTTTTGATAAAAAAAATTTTTTGTAATTTATTGTTTGTTATTTTTTGTAATTAGATTTTTGTAATTTTTAGAGTAGCATTAGGAATTTTTTAATGTGTAATTTAGTTTATTTAATTAGTAGTTAATTTAATAAGGGTTAATACATTTTATTAGTGGCGGCGATGTTGGGAGCAGCAGATTAGGGGTTAATAAGTTTAATGTAGTATTTGTGATGTGGGAGGGCCTCGTTTTAGGGGTTAATAGGTAGTTTATGGGTGTTAGTGTACTTTGTAACACTTTAGTTATGAGTTTTATGTAACAGTTTTGTAGTGTAAAACTCATAACTACTGCTCTCAGATTGCGAGCCGGACATTGTCGGTATAGGGTGCAACGCAAGCTTTTTAGCCTCACCGCAAAACTTGGCTGCGCTATGGAAGTCCCATGAAAAAACATAATTTTTATGAGTGCCGGACCGACGTTGCGTTACAGGCTAAAAGGCTTGTGTTACAGCTATACCGACAAGACTTGGAATGGCTGTGGTGCTGTTTTAACGCTGACATTACCACTTTTTCAGCAGTAAAACACGAAACACACAACTTGTAATCTAGGTGTTTGTTATTTGCGTTGTGGGGGGTTGGCAGTTTAGAAGTTAATAGCTTAATTAGGTTTATTGCGATGTGGGGGGTTGGCAGTTTAGGGGTTAATAGTGTAATTAGGTTTATTGCGATGCAATAAATAAATTAACCCCTAAACCAAAAGTCCCCACATCGCAATAAAATAAATTAAACTAGTAACCCCTAAACATAACGTCCCCCTAACTTTAGATTAAAATTACAATTTCCCTATCTTAAATTAAATTAAAACTTACTTGTCAGATTAAAAAAACTAAGTTTAAACTAACAATTAAACACATATAATTAATAAACTAAAATTAAACTAACTACCAATTAAATTAAACTAAAGTACACAAGTCATCCAATAGTATTTAAGCAGCTCTATTGGCATTGATATGAGCCATTTATATCATGATATAGATATATATATCAACACATAGGCTTGCCAGAAACAGCAGAAGACCGCTAAAGACCGCTGCTCCGTAACCCTGTCTGCCAGACATAGCCGGAATTCAACCCGATCGAGTACGATCGGGTTGATTGACACACCCCTGCTGGCAGCAGATTGGCCGCGAGTCTGCAGGGGGCGGCATTGCACTAGCAGCTCACAAGAGCTGCTGGTGCAATGCTGAATACGGAGAGCATATTGCTCTCCGCATTCAGCAAGGTATGTCGGACCTGATCCGCACTGTCGGATCAGGTCCGACATACCTTTGATAAATATCCCCCATAGTATTTATTTGTTTATATGAGTGGTAGACATGTGCGATTCGGTTCGGTTCGATTCGGAAATTTGGAAAATTCAGCAAATTCGGAGATTCGGATCGAACCGAATCTCCGAATTAAAATAGTGTTGAATCTACCGAATAAATCCGAATAACTTCGGATTTTTTCGGATTTATTCTGATTTATTCGGTAGATTCGGATGGCCATGGATTACACTAGTATTGTACAGTATATTAGGTTATATCACTCTGCTATGGGTTACACCTAATGTACAGTACATAATACTAGTCTAATCCCACCTAACACTTACCGAAATTCCGAATTTCCAAACCGAACCGAATCGAACTGAATCCAGCCGAATTTATTTGAATCCGAATGAATCCGAAACAAATCCGAACCAAATTAATTCAAATTTTTCCGAATTCGAATCGCTCCGAACCAAAATTAGAAAAAATCCGAATCGATCCGAACCAAAACAAATTTTTTCGCCATGCACATGTCTAATGAGTGGTAGGTAAATTAAGCCACAGATACACATGAGTTTGATGTCATTCACATGAGTGGTAGGTAAATGTAGCCACTAACACACATTAGTTTGATGTCATCCAGAATACACGCTTTTAGGCAGCAAAATAAACTAAATCAGAATTAATGTCACATTCTGATGGGAACACTATATGGAACACATACTCGGCCAGATTACGAGTTTTGCCTTATGAGCTGTGCGGTGCTAACGTGCAGTTTTTTCTCACCGCTCACTTACCTGCAGCGCTGGTATTACGGGTTTTTACAAACCCGGCGTTAAAAGGCAAGTAGTGAGCGTAGAGCAAAATTGAGCTCCACACTACACTCCAATACCAGTGCTGCTTAAGTCAGCGGTGAGCTGGTCGTACGTGCTTGTGCACGATTTCCCCATAGACATCAATGGAGAGAGCCGGCTGAGAAAAAATCTAACACCTGCCAAAAAGCAGTGTAAAGCTCAGTAACGCAGCCCCATTGATTCCTATGGGGAAACTAAAGTTATGTTTACACCTAACACCCTAACATGAACCCTGAGTCTAAACACACCTAATCTTACATTTTACATCTTATTAACCCCTAATCTGCCGCCCCCGACATCGCCGCCACCTACATTATACTTATTAACCCATAATCTGCCGCTATGGACATCGCCGCCACCTACATTATATTTATTAACCCCTATTCTGCTGCCCCCAACATCGCTGACACCTACATTATATTTATTAACCCCTAATCTCCCTCCCCCAATGTCGCCGCAACCTACCTACATTTATTAACCCCTAATCTGCCGCCCCCAACTTTGCCGCCATTATTCTAAATGTATTAACCCCAAACCTAAGTCTAACCCTAACCCTAACACCCCCTAACTTAAATATAATTTTATCAAATCTAAATAAAATTACTATTATTAACTAAATTATTCCTATTTAAAACTAAATACTTACCTATAAAATAAACCCTAAGCTAGCTACAATATAACTAAGAGTTACATTGTATCTAGCTTAGGGTTTATTTTTATTTTACAGGCAAGTTTGTATTTATTTTAACTAGGTAGAATAGTTATTAAATAGTTTTAAACTATTTAATAACTACCTAGATAAAATAAATACAAATGTACCTGTAAAATAAAACCTAACCTAAGTTACAATAACACCTAACACTACACTACAATTAAATCAGTTCCCTAAATTAAATACAATTAAATAAATTAAATTAAATTAGCTAAATCATAAAAACAAACAAACACTAAATTACAGAAAATAAAAAACAAATTACAAGATCTTTAAACTAATTACACCTAATCTAAGAGCCGTTTCAAAATAACCCCCCCCCCCAAAATAAAAAAAAAACCTAGCCTAATCTAAACTACCAATAGCCCTTAAAAGGGCCATTTGTGGGGCATTGTCCCAAAGAAATCAGCTCTTTTACCTGTAAAAAAAAATACAAACAACCCCCCCAATAGTAAAACCCACCACCCACACAACCAACCCCCCAAATAAAATACTAACTAAATAAACTTAAACTCCCCATTGCCCTGAAAAGGGCATTTGGATGGGCATTTAGCTCTATTGTAGCCCAAGCCCTAACCTAAAAAATAAACCCACCCAATACACCCTTAAAAAATCCTAACACTAACCCCCGAAGATTCACTTACCATGAGAAGTCTTCATCCAAGCGGCAAGATATCCTCAATGAAGCCGGCAGAAGTGGTCCTCCAGACAGGCAGAAGTGGTCCTCCAGATGGGCAGAAGTCTTCATCCAGACGGCATCTTCTATCTTTATCCTTCCGACACGGAGCGGCTCCATCTTCAAGACATCCGGCGCGGAGCATCCTCTTCAAACAACGTCTGCTTTGGAATGAATATCTCTTTAGGTGAAGTCATCCAAGATTGCGTCCCTTAGATTCCAATTGGATGATAGAATTCTATCAGCCAATCAGAATTAAGGTAGAAAAAATCCTATTGGCTGATGCATTGGTATAAATATAAGATTATATATCATTTTTTAAGTTTTCACTCTTCACACATTATTGTATATAATCCTAAGAATATCAAATAATAGTTATACATTTAGTAGAACTAGAGGTGGCGCCATTATATTCAAATTAACACAGGGATGTGACGTCAACATCAGTATTTGGAACAGACTCCTTACCAGCTATTGTTTAACAGCTGTAGCCGAGTGAATTAAAGAATTTGTTTTGCCAATTGAATATTATAGACCTAACGGGTAAGGTGACTGCAATCGTAATATACCAAGGTGGTTTGTATCAGAAATATATTTGTCAAGGGCACGGCAATTGCAATATGACTTTGTTATAACACACTAACATACTGTGGGATAATCTCAAAGTAAATAGACAGAAATGTTAACTTGTAGCTGAATACTTACTAATGGAGATTAATGTTAACGTCTATATGGATACTTTTTTAAAAAAAACTATAGATGATCATAATTAGGTTATGTACTTTTGTTTAAGCATCCGGCTGAGTTAAATGTTATTCCTACTATCACCAGATATTTGTATACATGTATGTGTATTATCATAATATATTCTAGATGAACCAGTGTGGAATCCCAAATATGAAATGCATAAGCTGTACAAAAAAGGGTTAAGGAGTGTGTTCAGACGATCTGGTCTGATTGGCTACTATTGTCTTTATTAGGTAGATGTGAGGTAGAGGCAGATTATGCCTGAGGAAACAGCGAGAACGGCTGAGAAACGTGTAGCGTTTCTGTTTTTAAGAGCTACACACTGTTTTCAGCTACTTATTTTAAAGTGTTTTAATAAATGGTGTTTTATCAAAAATACCTTTGGTTCTTACATCTGTAATCCTAGTTGTTGGCCAAGCAGGTTAGCTGGGAGTAGCTGACTCCACACCTGGTATCAGTGAGCTGGGACACAGAGATCCCAGAAGGCTCCAATTAGCACACTTGGTGCTGCACCTTTTGTGAGTATATTTGCTTCACATTTAGGATTTCCACATTGGGTAATTTTATTGCACCAGGAGGAGCCTTCTTTGCTTTTATATTGTTTCAAATGCTACTTGTATTTTGATTTGTAAATACTATGGTCTGAACATAATTTCCTGGATTCTAAACTCTGCTATTTGTGAATAATTCTGGCCTGAGTTTGACTCATGTCTCCTAGGCTACAGGAATTGTACTATTTCTAATTATTACCTGCTGACTTCCATATTAGCTATTAGGTTCCTGTGTTCCTGTCACTGTTTCCTACTTACCTAGGACTGCTAATAACTTTAATTCAATGGTGTCATTGTTTAGCTGTATCTGGCACTTAAACCAGTCATGACTAATTAGTTAATCCACAAATAGAAATCAGCTTGAGGAGAAAGTCCACCCTTGGATTAAAAGACTTTGCCAAAACTCATCTTTTCCATAATGAGTTAAATTAAAAAAAAAAAAAAAAAAAAAAAAGAGAAAAATATGCCCATATGTTCACACAACCTTCATCAGTTCATCAACACAACACATAGGATAGCCATCACCCACTCAGGTGCTTCATAAATTGAAGAATGAATTACATAATTTGGTTGAATGGTTAAATGGTGATCCGCCACCAACCACTTGCCACTTTTGAGAGGCTCAAACAAAATTTTGCATTTGCTTCCTTCCTTGCTGTTTCCAACCTCTCCATTCCTATTTTTCGTATCTGAAAATCAAAGCTGCAGCAGTTCTGTCTCAGATATATTAGTTAATAAGTAATTTTTATTCAGGTTAATTTTTTTTAAGAAATCTATTCTTAAAGAAAGATGCTTCAATGACAGGAACAGAAAGATCATCAAAGCCGAACTGGCAGCAAAAACAAAACAAAAAACATATAAAACCACTTACTGACTGAGTTCCCTTATCCATCTCTGTGCTGACAACCATAAAAACTTTGTAGTAGGGGGCGCTCTATAGAACTATATTCATACACTTGCAACTCTATTCCGTATTTATTACACAAAATAGACAAATGTAAACAGAAGTTAGAAAATTGACAAAGTCCCATTATAGGTATTTGTGTGAGCATAATGGCTGTAACTTCTTCTAAAAGGAACTCTGGATCAGGCTCCTCACAATGTGGACACAATGGTTCTGGAATAGCAAACAGAGGGGCGCCTCATGTGCATGTCAATCCGTAGAATCCAGCAGCAAAAGTGAAATATACAAAAATGGTATTCACATTTGGCTAAAGCACCCCAATGTGCTCATGGATGCAGGCTGATAGATTATGGTGTATTAGCTCACCCACTCCCGGTATCAGGAACAAACTGGAATATATCCAGTAGTCAAAATATGCTGTATGGTGTAGTAGGAACAAATTCCCATAAAATCTTTATAATAATAGTTCTACCAGACTGCTCAGGTTAAAAAAGTATTTTATTAAAAACACAAATTAAAACAAAAACAAGTTGGTATATGGGGGCATAAGGTGGCTCCCCTTCAATATGCAATGTGTTTCTAGTCTCTAATCAACGGCCGCTTCCTTAGGCATAATGGACCATACTATACAGGTCTTTTTAAATACAGCATTAACCAATCAGAACATTATTCGAAAATTGGGCCATGTTAAAATCAATCTCATAGTTTAAAAATACAACATCCAAGAATTAACATATGTTCTCTTATCAACAAATGTTAATAAGAGATCATATGTGTGTGCATTTATATTGTTTTGAGTAACATAAATGTTAATTATTGGATGCTGTATGTTTAAACTATGAGATTCTGTAGTTCTGATTTGCAAAAAAAGCTTCACTTTTGTATTGTCTGTCTAAAGGGCATTCTCCAAGAAGGACTGTGGCTTGTTAACATACATTTTGGCAAACTCTAGTCGGGCTTGTTTGTGTTGCTCTCTTAAAATGCAAGGATACCAATACTATAAATGCAAGGGTACCAATACTTTCTACCATGTCTGTATATACCAATGAAGTTTGGTAATCTGTATTTTTAATGACATATGCCCGGCACAGACCGGAAGTGACTTAAGAGGTAACTTCCAGTTTTCTTACACGCTGGAACGCACTATTTGCGTCTCAACAAGCACACATTGAAGTATACACGCTTGGCCAATATAGAGGCAAGTTCTATGAACAATGGATGGCCACGCCCACTTGTGTCAAATTCTTTGATAAACGTAAATGCTAGAGTGAAACTAGGATCGGCAAACAGCACGAGTGAGATCACATAAATATTACTGACAAATTAGATGGTAATATTTTGTTTTATGAATTATAATGGCACATTGTGTTCATGTTTACATACATTGAAACTTTCACTTTAGAATGTAATTAGGTAGGTATAGATGTTTGATACGACTACACACCGGAAGTGACATATACTACAATCACTTCCGGTTTAGATTGCTATTGGAACTCATGGCGTGTGTTCCAAACACTGTATTATTGGCGCTTTAGAGTGTTTTCACAGGTGTGTCACTAAGATGTTTTCTTCCACTTTCTCTATTTAAGTGTGAGTTTATTATTGTATTGTTATGCTGATAAAGGGGAAGTTGTCCCCAAAAACGTTTCATTAAATTTGAACCTATTTCAACCAAAGACCTGTGTGCATTTGCTTTGTGGGATATTCATACATTTTTGCACCCAGACAGATGTCCTAGGAGGGTAATCCTGTAGATTGGACTTTGGATATATATATATATATATATATATATATATATATATAAATATATATGAGCACAAAAGGAACGCCAACATTTGGAGACAAACTGGCTACCCTGGTCCGACACTATCTCCTTGGTTAACCCATGTAAATGGAAGACCTCCCGGGCAAAAATTGAAGCAAGCTCCTGAGCGGTAGGCAGCTTCATCAAGGGAATGCAATGTGACATTTTAGAAAAACAGTCAACCACCATAAGGATAACAGTATTGTCATTGGAAACAGGGAGCTCGACAATGAAGTCCATGGAAAGATGTGTCCAAGGACATTCACCATTAGCAATAGGTTGAAGAAGACCCACAGGAAGATGTCGAGGAGTCTTATTCTGTGCACAAACTGAGCAGGATGCAACATACGCAGCAACATCAGAACGAAGACCTGGCCACCAGAATTGTCGAGTGACAGACCAAATCATTTGGTTCTTGCCTGGGTGACCTGCGGCTTTAGGATAGTGGTAAGTGTGCAAAAGTTTAGTTTGAAGATTCTCAGGAACAAAACACTTACCACTAGGTTTCTCAGGAGGTGCATTGGTTTGTGCAGCCAGGATCTCCTCCCCAAAGGGAGAAGTCAAATTAGTATGTATGGTAGCCAAAATATGGTCAGGAGGTATAACAGGAGTAGGTACAGACTACTCCTTGGACAGAGGTGAAAATTGTCGAGAGAGGGCATCAGCCCTAACATTCTTACTACCAGGCAGGTAGGAGACCACATAATTAAACTGAGACAAAAATAGCGCCCATCTGGCCTGTCGGGGTGACAAACGTTTTGCTTCAGATAGATAAGTTAAATTCTCGTGGTCCGTAAGAATGAGCACTGGCACGCTAGTACCCTTGAGAAGATGCCTCCATTCCTTGAGTGTCAAAATTATGGCCAGTAATTCCCTGTCGACAATTTCATAATTGCACTCCGCTGGAGACAATTTCTTAGAGAAGAAACCACATGTATGCAAGGAACCGTCAGGCGTAGGATGTTGAGACAAGAGGGCACCTACTCCAGTCTCAGACGCATTGGCCTCAAGAACAAAAGGCAGGACAGGGTTAGGATGAGCCAGAACTGGAGCGGCAGCAAAGGCAGTCTTAAGACTATCAAAGGCCTTAATGGCAGTAGGTGACCAATGGAGTGGATCATTCTCTTTACGGGTCATGTCTGAAATAAGTTTGACCAAGGAAGAAAAGTTTTTAATAAACTTTCTATAGTAATTGGCGAACCCCAAAAAACGTTGAATATACTGAAGACCAACTGGGCGAGGCCACTGCAGAACTGCAGATAACTTGTCAGGATCCATGGAGAACCCTGCAACGGAGATAACATAACCTAGGAAGGTTACTTGAGTCTGATGGAACTCACATTTCTCATGTTTACAAAACAGGCTGTTCTCACGTAGTCTCTGAAGAACCCGTGTAACATCAGAATGATGAGCCTCAAGTGTGGGTGAGTATATGAGGATGTCGTCTAAGTACACCACAACACACTGTTGCAACATATCACATAGGACATCATTAATAAATTCCTGAAAAACAGCAGGAGCATTACATAGGCCAAAGGGCATTACAAAATACTCATAATGCCTGCTCCTGGTGTTAAATGCTGTTTTCCATTCGTGGCCCTCCTTAATCCTAACGAGATTGTACGCTCCTCTCAAATCAAGTTTAGTAAAGACCGTAGCTCCCTTGAGGCGGTCAAAGAGTTCGGTAATGAGCAGAATAGGGTAAGCATTCTTAATGGTAAGATGATTAAGACCCCTATAATCGATGCATGGTCTTAACTCGTCACCCTTTTTCTTCACAAAGAAGAAGCCAGCCCCTGCAGGAGAGCAGGATTTGTGGATGATTCCCTGCGACAGAGCATTGGCAACATACTCCTCCATAGCACAATTCTCTGCAACAGACAGAGGGTACACCCGGCCCCGAGGAGGAATTGCTCCGGGTTGCAGGTCTATGGCACAATCGTAAGACCGGTGAGGAGGCAACGTACCGGCACGCAACCATATAAAAAATGTCTAGGAACTCTCTGTACTCCTCTGGCAATTGAGATACCGAAGAAGTGCACAAGACTTTAACTGGTTTGCGAAGACAAGTGGAAACACGTTGCGGGGGACCACGACAAAATTTTGGACCTGTGCCAGTTGAGACTGGGAGTGTGCTTTTGGAGCCAAGGATAACCCAGAACAACCGGAAAATGCGGAGAGTTTATCACCTGGAACTGGAGGGTTTCAAAATGGAGAACCCCAACAGCCATGGACAACGAAGCAGTTTTGTGAGTAATGAGTGCAGGCTGAAGGGGCCTGCCATCAATGGCCTTAATAGCAAGCGGAACGGACCGAGGCAAAACAGGAATGGAGTGCTTTGATACTAAAGCATTGTCAATGAAATAGCCCGCAAAAAAGAGACCTATTAAGCCTGTGGTGATTAAGAGGAAACTCCCAACCTCTATTGATAAAGTGAGATAAAGAGAATAATATGGATTCTAAGAAGAAACCATAGAATTCAAAAAACACAGGCGCTAAACAGCTTAAAATAGAAAAATTATATATAATAACTTATGAGCATATAACGCCAAATATATGTGCAAAAAATGACACCTGGTGCAAATTGGATCAGCCAAGAAAGTGCTAGCGACAATAGAATATAAATATATAAATTTAATTACATAAGTGAAACAAATAAAATAAAGTATATTTTGCAAACAAAATAGCGCTGATCAGGCGCAATATTGAAGTGTAGTATACAAATAGCGACAATGTGATAAAATGTACAATATAAATGTAACAGTTTGAAGAGTGTGATTGATTCCCAAATATGATTCGCTGTGATGGTTCTTGAATTAGCCCAGATTTAGAAAGAGGATTTTGAAGGAGGATTTTGATCTTCAATGAGAGCTGGAACGAGATGAGGAAGACCAATAAAACGACAGAAAAGGCAACAATATAAGGTTTTCACTTTTACTTACACCGGAGATCGGTGGTTGAATCCTATATGTTCCTCTCAGTGGCGTGAAACTCCAAAGCGCAGGATGCAGAAAGAATCAACCCAGCAAAGAAGAATGCAAACACCTTTACACAGGTAACTGGGACACTGCACCTACGGAGGCCGGAGAGGGACAAAAACAGAACAGAGCCTGTGTACGGGTTGAAACGCGTTGCTCTGCTCTGTTCTGTTTTTGTCCCTCTCCGGCCTCCGTAGGTGCAGTGTCACAGTTACCTGTGTAAAGGTGTTTGCATTCTTCTTTGCTGGGTTGATTCTTTCTGCATCCTGCGCTTTGGAGTTTCACGCCACTGAGAGGAACATATAGGATTCAACCACCGATCTCCGGTGTAAGTAAAAGTGAAAACCTTATATTGTTGCCTTTTCTGTCGTTTTATTGGTCTTCCTCATCTCATTCCAGCTCTCATTGAAGATCAAAATCCTCCTTCAAAATCCTCTTTCTAAATCTGGGCTAATTCAAGAACCATCACAGCGAATCATATTTGGGAATCAATCACACTCTTCAAACTGTTACATTTATATTGTACATTTTATCACATTGTCGCTATTTGTATACTACACTTCAATATTGCGCCTGATCAGCGCTATTTTGTTTGCAAAATATACTTTATTTTATTTGTTTCACTTATGTAATTAAATTTATATATTTTATATTCTATTGTCGCTAGCACTTTCTTGGTTGATCCAATTTGCACCAGGTGTTATTTTTTGCACATATATTTGGCGTTATATGCTCATAAGTTATTATATATAATTTTTCTATTTTAAGCTGTTTAGCGCCTGTGTTTTTTTAATTCTATGGTTTCTTCTTAGAATCCATATTATTCTCTTTATCTCAATGAAATAGCCCGCAGCACCGGAGTCAACAAGAGCCTGAGTGACTATGGAGGAGTACACCCAGGAAAGGACAACCGTGACCAAAGGTTTCTCCTTAAGCGGTTCCGGGGACGAGGAAAAACCACCCAAGGTCTGACCCCGACAGGACCATAGGTGTGAGCGTTTCCCGGCCATGTAGGACAAGACTTCAAAAAGGTGGCCCTGTAACCCACAATAGAGGCAGAGCCCCTCCCTCCTCCTAAAGGCCCTCTCCGCCACGGAGAGACGCATGAATCCCAACTGCATCGGCTCAGCAGTACCTGGTGACTCGGGACCAGGAGGCATGGGAGGAAATGGAGGCATGGGTGGGAACGAACACGTAGGAGACAACGGAACAGGAGGCTTCCACAAGCTCTCCTTGAAAGAGGGCCTCTCTCTGAGTCTGATGTCAATTAGGATCAAAAAAGACACCAATGCCTCGAGATCCTCTGGTAAATCTCTGGCAGCAACTTTGTCTTTAATCACATCAGAGAACCCATGAAAGAAGGCAGCAACAAGGGCTTCATTGTTCCAACCTACCTCTGCGGCAAGCGTACGGAACTCAATAGCATACTGAGCAACAGATCTTGTACCTTGCTGAATGGAAATGATTTGTTTAGCAGTAGAGAAGGAGAGAGCCGGAACATCAAATACCCTTCAAAAGGAGGCCACAAATTCAGGGTAATTTTAAATCACAGGTTTATTTGTCTCCCACAAGGGATTAGCCCAGGCAAGAGCTGTGTCAGAGAGTAAAGAGATGAGAAATCCCATCTTAGCTCTGTCAGAGGGAAACGCCTGAGGTAACATCTCAAAGTAAATGCCCACCTGGTTCAAAAACCCTCTGCACTGAATAGGATCGCCTCCATATCGCTGAGGTAGAGGTGCAGAACCGGAAATGCTCATGGTAGGCATAGGTGCAGCAGCGGAAACAGGAGCAGCCATAACTTGCGGGACACTTTGGTCCAAATGTGCAGTGTGAGTCAGCAGGGTTTGCAGGGCTAGTGCAAATTGATCTAAGCGGTGATCCTGTACATCCATCCTGGAAATGATGGCAGGTAAAGGTGGATTATTAGCACCATCAGGATTCATGGCCTTTGCGTAATGTCAGGGTGCCAGGAATCAGTCTAACGAGAAGTGCAAAAATAATCACACCTTTATTAATAGCAAAAAAGAATAAAAAGTCCACAAGTCAAATAACAAGCCAGGAGTCAAAACCAGAGCTGGTAGTCAGACGAGCCGAGTCAGGAGCCAAAGCGAATAGTCAGACGAGCCGGAATCAGAAACAAGGAAAACAGCAGAGTCAGGAACAAGCCAGGGATCAGGAACCAGGAAGGACGTCAGGTAGCCATGTAATACACAGGTCTGAGACAACGCAAAGGCAAAGCATACTGAACAGAGGCCCTTTAAATAATAAGTGATGACATCAAAATTCTGAGACTGCATCCTGTCTCATATGGATGATGCACACCAGACTGTAATGAGCAGCATCCCCCACAATGCACCATAGTCAGGAAGAGAGTTGGGTAAAATGGCTGCCAGAAGCACATGGCAAACAAAACAGGGAAAAACCCTGCCAGGTGCTTCACAAAATGTGAGTGTATCAGAGTCTGAATTAGCTTCCTGGCATATCACACAGAATTATGGTATGTGGCGCCTTCTCTATCTTCTTATATTATTTAATTCACAATGTTGGAAACTATATGCACAGGCAACAGTAAGAAGATCAAAAGAGAAAGGGGCGCCTCATAGTGAACTCCGTAAACAAATGTACTAGGAATTGATAAAGAATAAAACTCACAATTGAGATGGCACTTGTGAAAGTGCAAACAGGCAGGCTGACAATCGCAGTAGTCAGCTCACTGGTTACTTGTCCCATATCAGGGGTGGCTGAGGGATTTCTCCTGCGTCTAGGCAGATGTACTCTCCAGTCTCTCAGCGTCTGGCCAGGGATGCACCAGTGTGAATCACACAACAAACCCAAATGGATAATATGTTGGAAAAAGTCACTTGTAAAATGATCGCATATATATGCGCTTCCGTAGAAGTAAAAGGCAGACTCCTCCATGATAGAGCTTAAAAACAAGGTTTATTGTTGCTTGCATTGTGTTTCTCGACCATAAGCACGGTCGTTTCATCAGGCAAAAGATGTATAAAAACAGATAAAAAGCCGCTTTCTTTAAGAAGCCACATTGGATTTTATTGGCTATCCAGAGTTTTCAAATCATCCTATGATGTGTGGAGGATAAGTCTGCAGGTGTCTGTGAAAAACAATGTGTTACAAATCACATATTACAGTATGTGATTTGTACAAATACTGTAATATGTTATTTGTAACACATTGTTTTTTTATAACTTCTAGCAGTTCCTCAAATATCCTCAATTGCATTCATAAATCATTTTAGATTAGATTATTTTACGATTGACATCATTTAGACAAAATAAATGATTTATTATTTATTTTTAAACAAAACCGACAATATTGCAGGTTTACACACTCACGGTTATATATTTAATTGTTTTTACATTTATTATTCAGCTAATTTCAGAGTTAATTAATTGCAACAATTCACAGACACCTGCAGACTTAACCTCCACACATCATAGGATGATTTGAAAACTCTGGATAACCAATAAAATCCAATGTGGATGTTTAAAGAAAGTGGCTTTTTATCTGTTTTTATACGTCTTTTGCCTGATGGTCAAGAAACATGTTGTAAGCAACAATAAACCTTGTTTTTAAGCTCTATCATGGAGGAGTCTGCCTTTTACTTTTACGGAAGCGCATATATATGCGATCATTTTACAAGTGACTTTTTTCCAACACATTATCCATTTGGGTTTGTTGTGTGATTCACACTGGTGCATCCCTGGCCAGACGCTGAGAGACTGGAGAGTACATCTGCCTAGACGCAGGAGAAATCCCTCAGCCGCCCCTGATATGGGACAAGTATCCAGTGAGCTGACTACTGCGATTGTCAGCCTGCCTGTTTGAACTTTCACAAGTGCCACCTCAATTGTGAGTTTTATTCTTTATCAATTCCTAGTACATTTGTTTACAGAGTTCACTATGAGGCGCCCCTTTCTCTTTATATTTAGATCACCGCGGGGAACCGAGATCATTCTCCACAAGTGGAGCTGCCTTGTACCGTCCTGAAACTTTCTTATGTATGGACTATATCCATCTAAAAGTCAAATACATTGATTGTATTGTTTATTCGACTAACAGTTGCACTTTTTTCCTTTAGACATTGTTGAAATATTTACAATTTTGAAACACATTTTATACAGAGTTGCAATATTGTCAAGGATTTCCGCAAGTAATTTATTTATTTACCGAAGTGCCTCACAGGTTTTTCCCTTTTTTCCTTCCATTAGTGTAAGAGCGTGCCACCTTGCTGGGTGTTTTCACCTAGTACTATTATTAACAGTAAGAAGATGTGGTAATCCTCTGCACAGTAAGTCACAATGATGGTGGAAATGCCCATGTTTTAATAAGAACTTGTTTATACTGCTTTAGAAACAATCCAGTAGAGTCACTTTGAGATCAATGAAAATTCAAGACGTCAAGCAGAAATCAAAAATATGTCACATCTTCAACTCCCAGTAAATACATAAAAGGGACAATCATGGAAAGGCTCCAATGTCCAAGTATAGACAGGGATTTTACTTTTTATGGTCTTGGGCGTTGGTCCTAAATCTGAGATTCCTGAATGAGTTTTTGATGACAAAAAGATTCAATATGGAGTTTCCTGTCCCTGTAAATAGTGTTTTCCACAGATCACAATGAGGCATACTTCAATATTCCAATTGCAGCTATGTGTGGTATGTGCACTACTTTTGTTTGACAGTGGGAACACAACACTACCAGCAAGTTGACCTTACATTTTAATTTTTTCAGCCCCAAGGACTTTTAACAAGGTTCCGGTAAAGCTCATTACTCAGCAAGCATAGATATGGGCGCTTCACTAACTTTAGGGCGATATCCTGCTATTGGCTAATACTAAGGATAGCATAAATATTTTGCAAAAGCATCATAACCTTGCACATTATGGGAATTTTTAATTAATATAAAGAGGAAAACAAGAGACAAATAAAACATTGAATGCATACCAATAACTATAAACATATTTAAAGGGATAGTAAACATCAAAAATGTTATTGTTTAAAAAGATAGATAAACCCTTCATTTACAATTTCCCAGTTTTGCATAACAAACACTGTTATAGAAATATACTTTTTACCTCTGTAATTACCTTGTATCTAAGCTTCTGCTGACTGCCTCCTTTTTTCAGATCTTTTGACAGACTTGCATTTCAGGCAATTAGTGCTGACTCTCAAATAACTTCACGTGTGTAAGCACAATGCTATCTATATGAAACACATGAACTAACACCCTCTAGCTGTGAAAAACTGTCAAATGCATTGAGATAAGTGGTGGCCTTCAAGGGCTTAAAAATTACCATGTGAGCCTACCTAGGTTTAGCTTTCAACTAAAATTAACAAGAGAACAAAGCAAATTTGATGATAAAAGTAAATTAGAAAGTTGTTTAAAATGACATGCCCTATCTGAATCATGAAAGTTTAATTTGGACTTTACTATCCCTTTAAAGAACAAGAATCATTAATATTCTGTAGAGTATTTTCCATAGTAACAAATTTTCTAAATAAAGAAGCCTATCTGACACCACTGAAAAGATCGTTCATGCACATGCAATTGGGTGAATTTTAACAGCACATAATATATTCCATTAGTATTATAACACTGAGAACATTTCCAACTGTCTGCCGGAGTATTAATGTAATCAAATTTTAGTTCACAAGGTTGCTAGCTGCTATCTGCTCACAAAATCTGAACATTTGCCAAAAAAAGTGATTTCAGTATGTCAGAAATTGATAACTAGATTGCAAAAGTTCTCTATGCAAAAATAAATGTTATAAAAACATTTAATTTGGTGTTGTTCACAGTCCTTTAGAAATCTTTATCTGATGATTTTTCTACAATATTCGCCATTGAAAGGAATATCAAGTAAAACTTAAACTTTCATGAATAAGATAGAGCACAACATTTTGAACAACTTTCCAATTCACTTCTATTATCTAAATGTGCACAATCTTTTTATAGGCACGCTTAGTGATGCACCAGCTCCTACTGAGCATATGAAAGATTCACTTGATTGTATATGCAGCTGATGGCTGTCACATGATGCATTAGTAAGGAAACTGTCATGCCAGAGAAAAAAAAATCCACTGCTATTTATTTCAAATTCAAACTATGGGGCCAAATTATCAAGCTCTGAAACAGCAGTTATGAAACTGCTCCATAACTGGTCTGCCTGCTCTGAGGCTGCGGACATCAATTCGTCTGATCCTATATGATTGGGTTGATTGACACCCCCTGCTAGCGGCTGATTGGCCGCAAATCTGCAGGGGGCGGCATTGCACAAGCAGTTTACAAGAGCTGCTTGTGCAAGGATAAATGCTGTCGGCATTCATCAATGTCTGTCGGACATAATCCGCTGAGCGGATCATGTCGGAAAGATCGATGATAAATCGGCCCCTATGTGTTTTTGCATTGTGTTTTTATGCTTTTATTGATTATGCAATTCTACTGTCTTTAGTGGTCATTTAAAGTCTATGGGGATTTTGTAGATAAACAATTTGAAAAGCTTTTCTAAAGGATTGTCATTCCCCTTAAAAAAGCCTCTTGATTAGGTCAATTAGGGACAGATATAAGCTCCTGTACATATCAAGCAATCCTTAGGCATCATGTAGGAGGGTCAAAGTTCCTAAATACACAGTTAATTTACTAAACCAAAAGCATAAAGAGTAGAGAAATTACACTGCATAGTCAAAGTTCTGTAGATAAAATTTTATTCTCTACATGTTTATAGCTATTGGAATTTAATGACTGTAAAACTGGATCTACTTTATTGTCTAGAAACAACACATTCTGCAAACTTCCAACATTGGCTCAAATACATTGACAAAATCACATAAATAATATTAATAGATTAGGGCCACCATTTATCAAGCTGCGTACACAGCTTTGGAGCCGTTTAAAATGCAGGCTTGATCATGAAATCCTGAAGTCATATGTAAAGAAGCAGCGTCATACAACCACTGCTTCCTAACCACTCTGGGTTTACGTTTATTGATGTCCATTTTTCATAAAAAGAGGAACACTAGAACAAGCGGTAAATATTATAATTTGAAGGGTGGCAGGCTCTAGAGTCATTTGATGAAGCAGTTTTTTCAGGAAGAATATTTGAATCATGAAGTAAACTTCCATTAGAGGTGGTAAAGACAAACACAGTTATAGAGTACAATAATCAAAAGACTATTACATAAATCATAAGGGCCCTGCTCTTGAGTCACTGTAAGCTGTAAACCACCTATATATAAAAGGATCTACAGGACAGGTGGACTTGTGAGATTACATTCTATAGATAGTACATGGGGAAATTGAGGGAGAGGGAAACATAAGTTGTAGAGACATCTTAATGTAATATAGAAAGAGAAGTGATGTATCAGGAATGAACATCAGCTCCGTAGCTTGTTCTTTGGCGAATTACCACCTAGGAGCAGCCTCTTTTAGCCCAATTGCAATTTACACAGAGGAGAACTTTCCTAAAGTATAGCAATCTGATTCTGCCTAGAAAGGTCAGTCAAGGCTCGAAATACCAGGCAACTCCCCTCTGAACAAGACAACCCCTTAAAGTAAGTTGTATGTGTAGTTAAACAGATATGTTTTTAAGGAACACTTGAAGTGTTTGAGACTAGAGGATAGTTTGAGTGAGCGAGGCAAAGAGTTCCATATGGTAGGTGCAGTTCTAGAGTGTGAGGAAGTAATGAGAGATGAGAGGAGAAGTAGGTCTTGGGCAGACCGGAGGGAGGAAATAGGGAGTATTTGCAGATAAGGGCAGAAATACAGAAGGGTGCAGTATTGGTGAGGGCATTGTATATTAGGCTCACAAATTTGAAATATAATAAATAATAGGAAAATATACTGTAGTATTAAAAAACAACATAGCATAATATGCGCTGATGAAGATCAATGCAATCATAGATGGATGAGCAGAAGATCAAAACTAAAAGGCATCCCTTTTTAATAGATTCTAGCTTTCATTACAAAATTATAATGCAATCATGTTTATAAAAGCAAATTTAATATTTATATGTAAAAATACCTTTGTTTATTTCCCAATCAATATCAAACATATACAAAGCATATGGAATATTTTTAAAAAAGCAATGTTAAATGTAAGTAAATTACAATAACATTTCAAGTAAATCACATATTTATGAAGAATTGTATTCATCCTTATTAACAAAATTTTCTTGTTTTGTTTTTTAAATGCTTAAATAATGCTTTTGTTGCCCTATTCAGCCAAATGACTAAGTTGTTGTAACAGACAATATTGAACTTCCCACCATATTGCAATAAAGGGGGGGGGTGAGTGACATGAATATACAGTTTTCTTTGAATTTGGTTGTTCATGTTCTTAACACTTTTTCTCAGTTTCCAAAAATTAAACAGATTAAACACATTACATTGAATGTATTCAGTGGCACTCAAACTCATAACAATACAAACACCAGTCACACAGTAATTCACTTCACAAGTATAGCTATGACGTCAAATATATAAGACTCCTCTCTAGGTCCATTTTACATTTAGCCATAACATGTTTATTAAACTCTTACTGATGAGCAATTTCACACCAATTTGGGGGAGTGTTTTTTAATTGTTGGTACTTACCCATAACACATACATTACTTTTTTCATCCAACCAAGTATTTTTAGAAAGTAATTTGCAGAAATACCATAATATGGAAGAACACCACCATATAAAAAGCCAAAGATAAACACACACAAAAACATCCTTTTGTTTGGGGTACACAGTAAACGGTCATTATTTCTGAAACACACAAATTTAAACACACATTTTATTGTCCCACATTTAGCTTCAGTTCACCTTTCCAAAACATCAAAATTTAGGAATTTATACCTATAGGGGCCGATTTACCAACCCCTGTATCGGGCCCAATGTAACTGTTTCCACGCGAGCCTTCAGGCGTGCCGGAAACAGGCATTAAGAAGAAGCGGTCTTAAGACTGCTGCTCCTTAAACTCGTCCGCTGCCTCTGAGGCTGCGGACATCAATCTGCCCAATCGAATACGACCAGGTTGATTGACACCCCAGAACTGCATGTGCAATGTTAAATGCTGACAGCGTATGATGTCGGCATTTATCGATGTCCGTCCGGGTATGATAAATCTGCCCCGTAGTGTTCAATAAAAATGTATAATTAAATATCAGAAAATAAAATGTATTACTTTTGTCTCTAAGCACCAGCTTGAAAATCTATACAGAAAATTAGTACGTATATAATATATGTAACCATAAACTCAAGCAGTGTAGCAAAATATTAAAATAGTTGCATAAAAAATCATCCTATATAGACATTCACAAAATAACTTTTTTTTTTTTTTACACTCACCCTATTCTTCCTTTTATTTTATCTCTGTAATTATTTTTAACTCTAAGCAACATAGATTTTTGAGCCCAAACATTAACAACAAATGATGCTAGTGGTTACTGCCAGATTATCAGTATTACTATACTGTCACTTGATAGACATAAGGACGTGAAACACCTTATTTGAGTTTTTACACGTCACTCTTTTAAATTATAGGGTAATAAATGGTTCTTAAAAATCACTAGAACCCCAAAGTAGATCCAATGCTGGTGGGTATCTTTGATTGCTGTGATAATCAACTGGCATCAGAGCAGACACACAACGAATCATTTGAAAGAGCAGGATTTAACAATGCATTGTTGGTGGCAACACAGGAGATACCCCAATCCCCTGATGTTTTTATGGTTCTGTCGGATGATTATGGTTGCCACAGATAGCCGACTGGGCAAGTAAGCAAACTCAGAAGCGTTCACTCCAGCCATCTGCCAGCATATGCTGGCTGTATGTGCAACCGGAAGTGAATTAATCTGCAACTTCGATACCATCAACAAGCTTGGAGAGCGTTTCAGTGGAAGCTACACAAACTAAAAAAAAAATGGCTAACTCAGAGCATGGAAACGAATAAAAGCATGATATTTATTAAATACATAGTTAAAATATACAGACATGTAGAGTTCTCTATTAGAAAAAACATCAGAAGTGTTTTGCGGCCCCTAGTGGCGCTTTATCATGTCTATAAATTAAACGCAAGTAGGGGAAAGAAGTGTTGTTTCTATGCCAATAATCTATTACCTAAAGGGCAAAATGGGCAATCAGCTTTTTTAAGTGGCGGGTATTGTGTGTGCCTTTTGTATGCTGTCTATAGGGGGTAGAGACTCCTTTGAAGTCGCTGCCATTCATATTAAATACATTGGGCGAGTGATTGCAATGTTTGTGACAATATGGGCTCTAAAAGTGCCCCTTATTAAACACTGCACAGCTATGAGCTAAGAGGAGGTAATCACCATTACCCCTGTAGGCGCCAGAAAATTAGAGGGGGGTTTGACCCTTAATTAAAAAGAGGGTAATTCCTTCTTTCACCTGAGAGGTCTCATACCCACCACTAGAAATGCCCTATGTGTTAGTGAGACTTTCTTGAAACAAGATCACCAGTACAAAAGAAAATGTGTATTTTTTACAAACATCTGGGGCATGGGCGGACCGGGAGCCCTCACTCTTTTTTCCCTTTTTTTTCTTTTTTTTTTCCTTTCTTCCTCCTCTCCCCTATTTCTCCTTTTTTAATTATTCCACAATTTATGTAAATAAATATCATATCAGTCTTACATACTATCCACAAAACCTACAGTTATTATTGTAAATGGAAAACTGGAGCTGCGCCTCCACTCCCTTGTATCTTTATTTTACACAATAAAACTGTTTAAAAAAAAAAAAAAAAAAAAAAAAAAAGAAAATGTGTATTTTTTAAACTAAGGAATCATAAATTAAAGGGATGGGAAAACCCAAAATTATCTTTCATGATTTGGATAGAACATACAATTTTAAACAACTTTCCAATATACTTTTATCAATTTGCTTTATTATCTTGTTATCCTTTGCTGAAGGAACATCATTGCACTATTAGCAGCTTGCAGAACACATCTAGTTAGCCAATCACAAGAGACAAATGTATGCAGGCACCAATCACCAACTAGATCCCACTAGTGTTGGATATGTGCATATTCTTTTTAAACAAGGAATACCAAGAGAACAAATCACCTTTTAAAATAGAAGTGAATTTAAAAGTGTGTTAAAATGGCATGCTCTATATGAATCATGCAAGTTTAAAGGGACAGTTCACCCCAAAATTGTCTCCCCTTTAAATTGTTCCCAATGATCCATTTTACCTGCTGGAGTTTATAAAATGGTTTACAAGCAGCTAATTTACCCATATTTTACCCCTATTGTAGCTCATTTACCCCTATTGAAATAGCTGATGTAGTCTGTGGTATCCCCACCTATACTGAAAGTGTGTATACTGGAGTCTCAGCTATTGAATAGTTTAAGTAAACACAGTCAGCAGAAGAAAAAACACCCCCAATGCGGTGCAGGAAAGTTAAGTAATAAAATTATAATTTTCCATTGTTCTTTCTAAGGGGCCGATTTATCAAGTGTCAGGCGGACACTGTCTGCATTTATCATTGCACAAGCAGTTCTTGTGAAATGCTTGTGCAATGCCACCCCTGCAGATTCACAGCCAATTGGCTGCTAGCAGCTGGTGTCAATCATCCCGATCGTATCTGATTGTGATGATTGCTGTCCGCAGCCTCAGAAGTGGTGGATGAGTCATGACCGGAATAAGCAGATTGCTTAGTAAATCGGCCCCTAAGTATTAAGCTTTGGTTATCCTGACAAATATAAGATAAGGAAACAAGTATGTGTACACAAAGTGATAACATAATGAGATATGATATTACCTGGAACTCAACCCATTGTAATAGGCTGTGGTTTAAAAGCACAAAACCAGCTACTTCATATACACAAATAAACCTGAAAATGCAATTTCTCATACATTTTATACTATGCAGCTGGTATAACAAGTCATTGAAAATACATTAATATAAAAACAATTTCACAGTGTACTGTCCCTTTAATTTTGACCTTCCTATCCCTTTAATAACTGGACAACACATTTGAACAACCCTACATCTTATATAAACTAACCAACACAGATTGCTTTTGAATTAGAATAGTTTAGCAAGACCTCCTATATATATGAATATTAAAATAGTCATTAAATGAAACAGTATTTTTCTTTTTCCTTTAATTGCATGTTATTTATATTTTGTTTTGTGTGTCTATTTTTTCTTCCCCTAGGCTTTAAATACTTAAAATTAAAGCCTGCCTTGTTAGAAGGAACACTGGACACTAAATACATTTCATGCACCTCCCTCTAATAATGGGTGCTGCCATTATGGAACCTAAGTTACACATCAGGTATGTGAAGTAGAGTTTCTGCACATGTGTAGTGAATAGGGATGGGCGAATGTTTCTAAACATTCCAAATTTTAAACAAATTTTGATACATTTGTTCGTTTGAATTTCGAATGTTTATATAACATTCTAACATTCTATTTTCGAATTTTCGTTTTCAAATATTTCAATAAAATTTGAAAATATTTGTTCGAATATAAGAATGTTTAGTAGGGATGGGCAAATGTGTAAATTTCCGAATTTGAATGTTAGAATGAATGTTATTACCAAAATTCAAATTACAAATCCGAATGTTGATACGAGCGAATATTCTTAAAAATTCTAGAATTGAATGCCATTTACAGTTTTTGAATGTCACTTTCGAATTCGAATGTTTATAATTAGATTGAATGTACACATTCAAAATTTCGAATTTAACATTCTATTTAACAAATACTATTCAGAAGTTCAATAGTTCATGTGGTAGGGAATCTAGTAAATTGATACATAATAGATACAAATATATCAATTTGAATGTTTCTATTTCGATCGAATATTGCATAATTCGAATATTACATTTAAAGAAAGCATTAGAAATACTATTACAAACATATAAATTAAAATTTTTCAAATTCGAATATTGCATAATTCAAATATTACATTTAAATAAAACATTATAGAAATACTATTACAAATATATAAATTTGAATTTTAATATTGCATAATTCGAATATTACATTTAAAAAAAGCATTAGAAATACTATTACAAATATATAAATTCGAATTTTTCGACAGAAATATATTCAAATGTAATCGCAAAATTTGAAACCAAACATCCGAAAATCGAATGTTAGAATGTTATATAAATATTCGAAATTCAATTTGAACATGTTAAAATTTGTTTCATTTTTTGAATGTTGTGAAACATTCACCCATCCTAGCTATGTATTCATTCAATTTCAAAATGTAATATTCGAATATGACATTCGAATTAGAATGTCACATTCAAATTTGAATGTCACATTTGAATTTGAATGTCACATTCGAATTTGAAATAGTATTTCTAGTCTACAACTGTGTTTAATAAATGTAATATTTGAATTTGAATGCTACATTCAAATTCGAATGTCACATTCAAATTCAAAATAGTATTTCTAGTCTAATACTGTGTTTTTTAAATGTAATATTCAAATTCAAATGTAACATTCGAATTTGAATGTGACATTCAAATTTAAAATAGTATTTCTAGTCTACAACAGTGTTTTATAAATGTAAAATTCGAATTCGAATGTGACATTCGATTGTGACATTCGAAAAACTGTAAATAACATTCAATAATAGAATTTTTAAGAATATTCGTTCTATTATGTAAATCGAATTTCTACAATAACATTCATTCTAACATTCAAATTTGAATATAAACACATTCGCCCAACCCTAGTAGTGAAAGCTAGATACTTATTAACCCCTTAACAACCAGTGCTGTACCCTGTACCAAGAGTGGGACGGTGCAGAAATAGACTTGCAGAGTTACCGATGCATCGGGTAGCGGTGGTGCTGATCTTGGTGGTGTGGGAGGGTTAGGAGGGAGGCGGGTGTGCAGCCCATTGCTGGAGGGGGAGGAAGGGGTGTGAGCGGGTGAGACTGCTACACTGCGGAAATAAATGCTAAGAGCGGCAGGGAGAGGGTAAGGAGGGTGGGGGTCCTAGAGTGGAGACTAGGAAGGGAGGGTAGGGAAAACAATCATGGAGGGGGAGGTGGGGTAAATGAGGGGGGGGATAGCTATACTACAGAATTTCTTTTATTTTTTTTTAATTAAATAAAAAATAAAGAAAACTGGGTACTGGCAGACAGCTGCCTGTACCTAAGATGGCAGAAATTAGTTTGAGGGGGGAAGGTTAGATAGCTTTTTCGTAGGGATCAGGAAGGTGGGAAGGTAAGGGGGTAATCATACACTGAAGAATGTCATTTTAATAAAACAAATTATAAAAAAGGTCTAAAACTATATATGTATATATATATATATATATATATATATATATATATATATATATATATATATATATATATATACTGTATATATATATATATATATATATATATATAAAAAAATCTCCAGCATAAAAAGGCACTCACTGGTTAGGTAAAACATAACATTTAATTAGTTACATTTAAAAGACATGACGTTTCGGAAGCATTTCGCCCCCTTTATCAAATGTATGATACAGCTTGAAAGTGTTACAAAAGCAGTATATCCCCTCATTAATCCCATCACCTTATATACCCATGTGTTGTTCCATTAGACGCCGAGCCACAAGTGCGGCCCGTGTGCCATGCCAGGCGGAAGTGACGTCATCAGCGTGAGTTACGCTCAGACGTCCGTTGCCTAGGGGATATACAGACGCGGTGAGAACGGCCAATAGCATGGCTCAGATACCTGTTAGTAAATAAAAATATAACCATCAGTTTAGGTGCCGCATTAGATCTGTATATACCCGGTGGCGCATAATGGACACAAACATTAAAAACATATACGATTTACAATGTAAAATTAAGAATTTAAAACAGATCAATCGATCCAACTATACAAATGGAGGACAGAAACAGGATATGAATAGGTTGACGTGTACTCTGTCATCAAATAACAATTATTGCTGGAATTAAAGCTAGCATGTCTAATATAGCATATGCAACATATTCAGCTATGAGACAATAAATATGCATAGCTGCTCCACTAGTACACATCCACAATAGTCATGTATCCCAAAGTATGGCAGAAACCTTGATACCAAAGAACATGTATCAGAGACCTATAGGACATATCAATTTGAGGCATACAGTAAGCACGGTTATAGGCATCAGGTCAGTGTCAGAAGTCCAAAGTCACATTAATGGGACATTTAAGATTCCATATAAAATGGTGAAAAATCCAGCATGGTGTTCAACCCCTTCGGTGCCAGGGTATCCAGCATGTAAATCCACCTGGTCTCCAGTCTGAGCAGTCGATTGCCCCTATTGCCCCCCCTTGTCAATGGTGGCACATGGTCTATAAGCATAGTTCTAAGACTTGAGACACTATGCTTGCAACGGGCAAAGTGGCGCGCAACTGGCTGATCGGAGTTACCCTTATCGAGGGCATCTCTAATCGCACAGCGGTGATTGGCCATCCGTTCCCGAAAAGTAGTGACCGTTTTGCCTATATAAACAAGGGAGCATGGGCAAATCAACATGTAAATTACATAAGTGCTCATACACGACAGTCTATAGTTGATTTTATATCGCTTGTTGGTATGTGGGTGTTGGAATGTTTCTCCTTTCAACATGCTGTCACAGGTTACACAGTCCCCACATTTAAAGCAACCCTTCTTATTTGATTTCAACCAGGTGGTCCCTTCATAACACCTAATGGGGTCAGTTTTAACCAATAGGTCTCTCAAATTTTTTGTTCGACGATACACAACCCTAGGGGGCTGTTTATGCAAAAATGGTAATGTTTTATCAGTGTTAATCAAGTCCCAGTGTTTGGAAACCATATTTTTTACATCTTGGTGCATAGGATCAAAGGTGGTGATAAAATTTAGACTCTCATCTGGTATGGTATTGTTCTTCATAGTGACTACTGCACCCTCTGAGCGTTTCACCACTTTCTCCTTAATCTCCTTAACCAGCTCATCATCATATCCGCGTGCAATTAGCTTATTTGACATCTCGTCCAATTGTGTCTCTCTATAGCATGCCTCGGTATTGTTGCGTAGGACTCGAGTGAGCTGAGAGGCGATTATCCCATTTTTTTGATGTGTTGGGTGGTAGCTATGAGCTTCCAATAGGGAGTTTCTGTCCGTAGGCTTGGTATATAAAGATGTACTGGAATATGATGTTGATTTGGTCCATTTTTTGGACCTCAACATCTTCAAAGTGACCAGTGAAGGGGTCTGTAGATTTGGTACATCTTTATATACCAAGCCTACGGACAGAAACTCCCTATTGGAAGCTCACCCAACCACCCAACACATCAAAAAAATGGGATAATCGCCTCTCAGCTCACTCGAGTCCTACGCAACAATACCGAGGCATGCTATAGAGAGACACAATTGGACGAGATGTCAAATAAGCTAATTGCACGCGGATATGATGATGAGCTGGTTAAGGAGATTAAGGAGAAAGTGGTGAAACGCTCAGAGGGTGCAGTAGTCACTATGAAGAACAATACCATACCAGATGAGAGTCTAAATTTTATCACCACCTTTGATCCTATGCACCAAGATGTAAAAAATATGGTTTCCAAACACTGGGACTTGATTAACACTGATAAAACATTACCATTTTTGCATAAACAGCCCCCTAGGGTTGTGTATCGTCGAGCAAAAAATTTGAGAGACCTATTGGTTAAAACTGACCCCATTAGGTGTTATGAAGGGACCACCTGGTTGAAATCAAATAAGAAGGGTTGCTTTAAATGTGGGGACTGTGTAACCTGTGACATCATGTTGAAAGGAGAAACATTCCAACACCCACATACCAACAAGCGATATAAAATCAACTATAGACTGTCGTGTATGAGCACTTATGTAATTTACATGTTGATTTGCCCATGCTCCCTTGTTTATATAGGCAAAACGGTCACTACTTTTCGGGAACGGATGGCCAATCACCGCTGTGCGATTAGAGATGCCCTCGATAAGGGTAACTCCGATCAGCCAGTTGCGCGCCACTTTGCCCGTTGCAAGCATAGTGTCTCAAGTCTTAGAACTATGCTTATAGACCATGTGCCACCATTGACAAGGGGGGGCAATAGGGGCAATCGACTGCTCAGACTGGAGACCAGGTGGATTTACATGCTGGATACCCTGGCACCGAAGGGGTTGAACACCATGCTGGATTTTTCACCATTTTATATGGAATCTTAAATGTCCCATTAATGTGACTTTGGACTTCTGACACTGACCTGATGCCTATAACCGTGCTTACTGTATGCCTCAAATTGATATGTCCTATAGGTCTCTGATACATGTCCTTTGGTATCAAGGTTTCTGCCATACTTTGGGATACATGACTATTGTGGATGTGTACTAGTGGAGCAGCTATGCATATTTATTGTCTCATAGCTGAATATGTTGCATATGCTATATTAGACATGCTAGCTTTAATTCCAGCAATAATTGTTATTTGATGACAGAGTACACGTCAACCTATTCATATCCTGTTTCTGTCCTCCATTTGTATAGTTGGATCGATTGATCTGTTTTAAATTCTTAATTTTACATTGTAAATTGTATATGTTTTTAATGTTTGTGTCCATTATGCGCCACCGGGTATATACAGATCTAATGCGGCACCTAAACTGATGGTTATATTTTTATTTACTAACAGGTATCTGAGCCATGCTATTGGCCGTTCTCACCGCGTCTGTATATCCCCTAGGCAACGGACGTCTGAGCGTAACTCACGCTGATGACGTCACTTCCGCCTGGCATGGCACACGGGCCGCACTTGTGGCTCGGCGTCTAATGGAACAACACATGGGTATATAAGGTGATGGGATTAATGAGGGGATATACTGCTTTTGTAACACTTTCAAGCTGTATCATACATTTGATAAAGGGGGCGAAATGCTTCCGAAACGTCATGTCTTTTAAATGTAACTAATTAAATGTTATGTTTTACCTAACCAGTGAGTGCCTTTTTATGCTGGAGATTTTTTGATATTTTTTGAAGTGCACCCTGGGAGCTGCTATTATTTATGGAGTGCCTTTTCTTTTGATCTCGGTTTATATATATATATATATATATATATATATATATATATATATATATATATATATATATAGGGGAGGTTGGTGCGCCATCTCATACCCAATCTAATGATAATATAGTGGATAACCCAGGATAGCTAGAAAATGGTGTATCTGGAAGTGCAAGGGGTCATATATTTTATTGTTAATCAACTAAGAAAAAAAGTCCTGCGTATCTACTATTAACATAGCTGACATTGTCTGTGCTGCATGAACTGCTTCCCTGCTATTAACATAGCTGACATTGTCTGTGCTGCATGAACTGCTTCCCTGCTATTGACATAGCTGACATTGTCTGTGCTGCATGAACTGCTTCCCTGCTATTAACATAGCTGACATTGTCTGTGCTGCATAAACTGCTTCCCTGCTATTAACATAGCTGACATTGTCTGTGCTGCATAAACTGCTTCCCTGCTATTAACATAGCTGACATTGTCTGTGCTGCATAAACTGCTTCCCTGCCATTAACATAGCTGGCATTGTGCTGCATAAACTGCTTCCCTGCTATTAACATAGCTGACATTGTCTGCAGGGCCGCCATCAGGGGGTGACAGGGGTGACTCCTGTCAGGGGCCCAATGAGCCAGGGGGGGCCCATGAGGCAAGAACTAAAAAAAAAAAAATTTTTTTTTTTTTAAATTTTGGCAGCCACCAGTGGGTACTATAGCAGAGTGCTAATTGAGCATGGGAAATGTTATTACAAGGAGTAAAGTATTAGCATTTGAGAGGATTTCTTAGTGTGCACTAAACCACTATGCTCAGTGTGAGACAGACTTGGCACTTTGTACAGTGTGTGCCTGAGTCAGACGGCAGATCACTTTCATTTGAAGAGGAGGTAGGACTTACTTAGCAAATGTTTTTTATTTTCTTTGTGCAATTTTGGATTGTAATTTCAGTGTGGTAGTAGTTGTATGGTGGGGCTCGGTGTCCATAAAAACACATTTTTTTAGCAGCAGTGTATTCATGATTATTTGACAATGCTGTAGAAATTCTATATTTAAAACCATGCAGAAATGTTTCCTCCTCAATACACAAATGGTAGATGCCCTTTTGGCAGATATGCATTTTATATATATATATATATATATATATATATATATATATATATATATATATATATATATATATATATATATTACATTCCAGTTTACTGCCCCTTTATGCAAGGGCTTTCCAGATGCAAGGAGGCATTTTATCTAAGATTTTTACATCTGCATACAATTTTATACTCTCAGACTAAGATTGCTCAGTGTTTTAAATGAGACAGGTTAACTTAAAACTGTTCAGTTTACACTACAGCTGACTTAGTTTTGAAATACATACCAACAAGCCTAAATCCTGCATTTAACCAGATCTAATGGTATGAGTACCACAGCTTATGGTCCCACCAAGACCATATACAGTACAACATTTTCAAAATCCATAAGTACAGCTGACAGATGGGAAAATTTGTACATTATATTTGAAGTGGTGCTCTTGGTTGGGGAAAATGGGAAAAAAGCAAACAAACATATGTCAACCTTTTAAAGGTACTTTTCTTCATCTAGCCATCTACCCAGCTCATTAATGTACAATTTTGAATTCACAGAATTATTTTTGTTTGCACATTTACAAATAGGATTCTTTAAAAAGTGATCTCTTAATTTCTGCATTTTTTTATCATGCATGTCACACACTGTTGATTTAGGGGATGCAAGGTGCATAAATGTTTCCTCCTGTGAGTGTTTCTGTGGGTGTATGTGTTTATGTCTTTGTGCTTTGGTTTGTGTCTCTATGTGTATGTATTTTTTATCTGTGGGTCTCTCTGTGAGGGTGGGTGTTTTGTATGTCTTTGTGCATTTTCTGTGGATGTCTGTGAGGGTGTGTGCATATGTCTTTGAGCTTTTTCTATGGGTGTTTCTGTGAGGTTGTTTGTGTGTATGTATGTATGTATGTCTGTGTTTTCTGTGGGTGTCTCTGTGAGGGTGTGTGTATGTCTTTGTGTGTTTTCTGTGTATGTCTCAGTGAGGGTGTGTGTATGTATGTCTTTCTGTGTTTTTCATGTGGTTGTCTCTGTGTGTGTGTGTGTGTGTGTGTGTATGTCTTTGTGTGTTTTCTATGGGTGTCTCTGTGTGTGTATGTGTGTATATGTCTTTGTGTGTTTTCTGAGGCTGTCTCTGTCGGTGTTTCCTTGGGTGTATGTGCAAGTTTGAGTTTGTGTGTGTGTGTCCATTGTCTGTTCCTTTTTAGGACATTTTGACCTTACTACTAATTATTCACAGACTTTGAGACTAACAAGACCTTTCCGGAAGTAACCACTCCACCATTTAACCTTTAAATTATTGTTTAGGCAGTTCAGGGCCCTTCCTTTCAGCCACTGCATGCTGTTGTCATAATTTAGTTGTCATCTTCCTTTACAAAAAGATAATCAGAACTCCATATTTTGTTTTCTAAATCTCCTATTTTTACAAAACTGTAGTTTACCTCATTACTTGTTGTCAGGTCAATGTAAACAAGTGCTAAGTGTCTGTTTGGGTTTCTGTGTCTGAGTGTGATTCTTTGCGTGTCTGCTAGAATGTCTGTATGTGAATACTTATGTGTGAGTGTGTGTGTGTGTTTCAGTGTATGAGTGTGTCTGTGTGTGTGTGTTACTACCTTTACAACATTTCCAAGTTTAAATAGACAATTAAGAATAAAGTGCATATACATTTTAGTCACTTGGTCAAAAATTGCACATGTCAAAGGAGGGGGGGGGGGCCTGATCAATGGTTGAGTAAGGGGCCCCAAAATTTCTAGTGGCGGCCCTGATTGTCTGTGCTGCATAAACTGCTTCCCTGCTATTGACATAGTTGACATTGTCTGTGCTGCATGAACTGCTTCCCTGCTATTGACATAGCTGACATTGTCTGTGCTGCATAAACTGCTTCCCTGCTATTGACATAGCTGACATTGTCTGTGCTGCATAAACTGCTTCCCTGCTATTGACATAGCTGACATTGTCTGTGCTGCATAAACTGCTTCCCTGCTATTGACATAGCTGACATTGCTTGCTGATTAATACTCACTACTTATGTGCTTATTGCTTGGAGGTATTGTTTGTTTGTATGGACATTTTGGAAGAGACTGTGTTGAAATATTTGCGGAGAAATTGGTTTGCCACATGAATTATTCACTACTTGCTTTTGACATGGCTTATGCACACATGCATCACGTATTTCCTCACTGCTTCACTTTATAAACTCTTTCAATTGTAGGGTTATTTTGTTTTCCCAATGGCCATTGGTAGATAGGTACTATATTATATATAGGCACCATCATTCAGTATATTATTTGCATATGTATGAATTATTTAATAAACACATGAATTATTTTGTACATGATCTTAAAGGATCCTAGTGTTTGTGGGAGAGGGGCTTGTCTCCCCAGACCAAGACACAGCTCTGAAAGTCTTATTTTCTAATTTAATCGATGGATAGTGCTGGCATAGGGCATACTGTTCTTTTTTGTTTTCTATCCTCTATTTTTTCCTTAGTTAATATATACACATGATTATATATAGGTATAGATATATACAGATTATATATATATATATATATATATATATATATATATATATATATATATATATATATATATATATACAGTAAATATATATATATATATATATATATACATTTTAATGTATGTGTTTATATGTGTATATATGTCCGTAAATACATATACTTTATACACATATAAATACATAAATACATATGTACACACACATACATATATATATATATACACACACACACACATATATATATATATATATATATATATACACACACATATATATATGTGTGTGTGTGTGTACATACATATCCATATTTAGACATGTATACGTATGTATCTCAATGTTACAGTTCTTGTGAACTGCTTGTGCAATGCTGCCCCCTGCAGATTTGCGGCTGCTAGCAGGGGGTGTCAATCAGCCCGATCGTTTGAGATCGGACGGATTGATGTCCACAGCCTCAGAGCAGGCCAACCAGTTAAGGAATAAGGAGCAGCGGTCTTAAGACTGCTGCTTCATAACTGCTGTTTCCGGTGACCCTTAAGGCTCCCTCAGAAACAGGGCAATCAGGGGCCATTCGGCCCTTGATAAATCGGCCTCATAGTATGCATTCTGTAAAAAAATTATTGTTGAAGACAAAAATATTGCAAAGCCTATTTTTACATCCCATGAAACAATTAAGAAAGGTGACACTGGTTTGAGCAGTAATTATGTGCAACTGCTACAACTGGAAAGAAAGTTTGGTTCTAAAAAAGAAAATCTTGTTTTACTTGCCACTTAAAATGTTTGTTTACAAACCAAATAGCTATTTACATACCGTAATTTATTTCAATTCACACTGGATCACACAAATAAAGCACTTGCCACATTTGGAGAAAATATGTCTATCTGCTCCTGCTGTGTTCAAAAACAATAATAATTATATATAAAGTAATTTTTGATGCAGTGTAAACAGTTAGTTTAAGATGTGTTCAATGAGGCTGCATATAAATATTATAGAAGTGTTTTAATGTAGTATTTGCATTTTATTCATGTACTTGCAATCTGACTGGGATAATATACTATGGGTAGATTTTCCATTAGCCACATAAAACCTCTATCTTGAAACACCTGCTGGGTCAAGTGATGACATTTTACAGTACATTTGCTTTGCACTTTCTTTCTGCTCCAAATGCTTCTGCCCTGTTCAACCAGAAACTGATCTAGATGTTTTATAGCATACTAGTCCTAAAGCCCGTGTACACGGGCCATTTTTTGCAGTACAGTGGTCCCACCTCTTGCTCTCTCTGCCCTCTCTTTTGCTCTCTCCCCCAATCTTTTATTCTCTCTCCCCCTCTCTTTTACTCTCTATCTCCCCCCTCTCTTTTGCTCTCTCTCTCTCTCCCCCTCTCTTTTGCTCTCTCTCTCTCTCCCCCTCTTTTTTGCTCTCTCTCCCCTCTCTTTTGCTCTCTCCCCCCTCTCTTTTGCTCTCTCCCCCTCTCTCTTTTGCGCTCTCTCTCTTGCGCTCTCTCCCCCCTATCTTGCTCTCTCTCTTCTCCCTCTCTTTTGTGCTCTCTCTCGACCCCTCTCTTTTGTACTGTCTCTCTCTCCCCTCTCTTTTGCTCTCTCTATCCCCCCTCTCTTTTGCTCTCTCTCCCTCTCTTTTGCTCTCTCACTCCTCCTCTCTTTTTCTCTCTCCCCTCTCTCTCTCCCAATCTCTTGCTCTCTCTCTCCCCCCCTCTCTTGCTCTCTTTCTCTTCCCCCTCTCTTTTGCTCTCTCTCTTTTGCTCTCACTCTCTCCCCCTCTCTTTTGCACGCTCTCTCTCTCCGCCCCTCTCTTTTGCTCTCTCTCCCCTCTCTTTTGCTCTCTCTCTCTCTCCCCTCTCTTTTGCTCTCTCTCTTCCCTCCTTTCTTTTGCTCTCTCTCTCCCTTCTCTCTTGCTCTCTCTCCCCCCCTCTTTTTTGCTGTCTCTCTCTCCCCCCTCTCTTTTGCTCTCTCTCTCCTCCCCTCTATTATGCTCTCTCTCTCCCCCTCTCTTTTGTTCTCTGTCTTTCCCCCTCTCTTTTGCTCTCTCTCCTCCCTCTCTTTTTCTCTCTCCCCCACCTTTCTATTAATCTTTCTTGCGTGCAACCGTGACCACGCCCATGCCGCATGACCACGCCACCACCACATTTGGCTGTCCGGCCCCGCCCACCATTCTGGCATGGACATTGGACAGAATAGATCAGGTAGACTGTAAGGGGTCTATTTATCAAGCCGTCAACCGCAAATACGCTGGAATTCCACAGCATAATTGTGGCGAGCCTGATTCCCCTAATTTATCAAACCCTACAAGTAAAATTTTGTGACGTAACATACGATCCGCCAGTCTCAGTCCGACACAGATCGATGCTTACATCATTACATATGTTCCAAATGCAAATTCGGCACTATCTGACTACTTAACAAGTTAACAAATTTCTACTACTTAGCAAGTTAACAAATTTCTACCAGGTACGCTCAGCACTATTCCGGCCCAGCGTACCTGGTTTTCAATCCGCCGCCCTGAATGCGGCGGATGCTATAGGAATCAATGGGAGTCTGAAAGCAGCGAAAGCTCATGTTCGCTGCTGCCCGATATCCCATTGATGTCTATGGGAGAATAAAGTTATGTTTACACCTAACACCCTAACATATACCCTGAGTCTAAACACCCCTAATCTGCCACCCCCTACACCGCTGCCACCTACATTATACTTATTAACCCCTAAGCTGCCACCCCCAACACCACCGCCACCTAAATTATGTTATTAACCACTAATCTGCCCCCCTACACCACCGCCACCTACATTATGTTATTAACCCCTAATCTGCCCCCCTACACCTCCGCCACCTACATTATTTTATTAACCCCTTGATGCCTATGGGAGAATAAAGTTATGTTTACACCTAACACCCTAACATATACCCCGAGTCTAAACACCCCTAATCTGCTGCCCCCTACACCGCTGCCATCTACATTATACTTATTAACCCCTAAGCTGCCACCCCCAACACTGCCACCCCCTACATTATGTTATTAACCCCTAATCTGCCCCCTACACCGCCGCCACCTACATTATGTTATTAACCCCTAATCTGCCCCCCTACACCTCCACCACCTACATTATGTTATTAACCCCTAATCTGCCGTCCCCTACACCGCCGCCACCTACATTATGTATTGGTAGTTTAGTTTAGGCTAGGGTTTTTTTTTATTTTGTAGGTTTTTTTTTATATTGATAGGGCTATTAGATTAGGTGTTTACATTTCTGTAATTTGTGTATTATTTTCTGTAATTTAGTGTTTGTTTGTTTTTGTACTTTAGATAATTGCATATAATTTAGTTAATTGTATGTAATTTAGTTAATTTATTTAATTGTAGGGTTAGGTTAGGTGTTATTGTAACTTAGGTTAGGTTTTATTTTACATGTAAATTTGTATTATTTTAGCTAGGTAGTTAGTAAATAGTTAATAACTATTTAGTAACTATGCCACCTAAATACAAACTTGCCTGTAAAATAAAAATAAACCCTAAGCTAGCTACAATGTAACTATTAGTTATATTGCAGCTAGCTTAGGGTTTATTTTATAGGTAAGTATTTAGTTTTAAATAGGAATAATTTAGTTAATGATAGGAATTTTATTTATATTTATTTAAATTAGATTTAAGTTAGAGGGTGCTAGGTTTAGACTTAGGTTTAGGGGTTAATAAATTTAATATAGTGGCGGCGACGTTGGGGACGGCAGATTAGGGGTTAATAAGTATTATGTAGGTGGCAACGGTGTAGGGGGGGTAGATTAGGGGTTAATAACATAATGTAGGTGGTGGCGGCGTAGGGCGCGGCAGATTAGGGGTTAATAAGTATAATGTAGGTGGCGATGGGCTCTGGGAGCGGTGGTTTAGGGGTTAATAACTTTATTTAGTTGCGATAAGGGTCTGGGAGCGGCGGGATAGGGGTAAATCCGTTTAGTATAGTGTGGGTGTTTAGTGACAGTATACCAATAAAGCTGGGAAAACGCTGAAGAGCAGCGAGATCGATGACTGTTAGTTAGCAACAGTCCGCTGTTCATCGCCCTGTACTTGGTGCGCGCCTTTTTGACAGCTATTTTGGTAACTTTGGAGAACGTATTCAGGTCCACGGCAGCGATGTTAGGCGATCTTAGGCGAGCGTATTGGTGCCGGCGAATGCAAGCAAGTTGACTGGTTGATAAATAGGGGCCTAAGGCAAGGTGTGTTTGTCTATACTGTGCATGACAGCTTCGGACAAACACACTTGGCCTTTTATATTATAGGATTTGATTACAAGTATTTTAGAAATGAGAAATATTTTATTGGTGGCACTGTTAAGCACAAAAGGGGCAAAAGGTATCATAATAATACCTTTACTAACCTTTAGCCATGTGTGCTTGATATGTAAATCCACCATTGGTATTAATGCTGGATGAGAAGGGTCTTTATTGGTAGGACAGTGTCAGTCTCTGTTTATTTGGGTCTGGTTATATTGTTATGGGATTATATTGAGGTGCACTACTTATACTTATCCGTTTAGTATCAACATGTTTTCATAAAGTAAGATGATAATTAATAAAACTATTTGGCCTAATTTTCATTGCTGTAGTAAACTGTGGAAACTGGTGGTAACATAAAACATCTCTGTTTAAACAGGTTTTGACAGCAATAGAAACTAGGCCTTTGCCTGTAGAAAACATTTTGGATCATTGATACCATTGGTGAAGCCACATATAACTAGCAGTAACACTCTTGGGGGTCTATTTATCAAACTCCGAACAGAGCTTGATGCCCCGTGTTTCTGGTGAGCCTTCAGGCTCGCCAGAAACACAAGTTATGAAGCAGCGGTCTAAAGACTGCTGCTTCATAACCTGTCCGCCTGCTCTGAGGCGGCGGACGGACATCGCCAAAAATCAACCCGATCCAATACGATCGGGTTGATTGACACCCCCTGCTGGTGGCCGATTGGCCGTGAATCTGCAGGGGGTGGCGTTGCACCAGCAGTTCACAAAAACTGCTGGTGCAATGATAAATGCAGACAGCGTATGCTGTCGGCATTTATCGATGTGCGGTGGACATGGTTCACTATAGCGGTGGACATGGTTCACTATAGCGGATCATGTCTGTCTGCACAATGATAAATGGAACCCTTGATGTAGTTTATGATTATCCATTATGTTGAAATGTATTATTATCTGAGCAGTATATTCTGCTATCAACTCAGCACATTAGCTGCTAGAATGAAAGCTGTATTGGTATGGATCATCGATTTATTTACCAATGTATGATCCAAGTTGCACAGATTTCAAGTGTGATTATTCAATGACGTCACCAGTGAACAAAAGTCTATTGCATAGTTCAGATTGAGCATTATTATGTGTAGCATTCAAGAAAGCAACCATGTGGGTTCTTCATCATTTAGTATAAAACACATTTTCTTTGCTATTTTGGCTTTTCAATCCATTTGAATCATATATGAGTTGAACAGCCTGGGGCGGATTTATCAAGCTCCGTCTGGAGCTTGATGCCCCTGTCTCCGTGGGAACCTTCAGACTCGCTGGAAACCGAAGTTATGAAGCAGCGGTTTAAAGACTGCTGCTTCATAACTTGTCTGCCTGCTCTGAGGTCACGGAGAGAAAATAAATCTGATAGAATATGATTGGGTTGATTGACACCCCCTGCTAGCGGCCAATTGGCCGCAAATCTGCAGGGGGCGGCATTGCACCAGCAGTTAACAAGAACTGCTGGTGCAATGATAAATGCTGACAGCACATGCTGTTGGCATTTATCGATGTGCAGTGGTCATGATAAGCTACATCGTATCATGTTCTCCGCACTGTGATAAATCTACCCCCTGTCTCAATTAAGTATGTTATAAATCTGTAAAGTCTGAATTTCCTACCGTCACATTGGATAAACATGGGAAAGCACTGATCTTATAAAGGCCTTCATGCTAGCTAATATTAAGCAGCAAATGAGAAAATTGAAACCGTATTATGACTCCCTTGTGTTTGCCGTTACTTGAATTTCCCAGCAAGCTTAGTTTTTGTTTGTACAGTTAACCCTTTTCTATCATTTTGTTTTAATTTACTGTTTTATGGAGCTTCTATACATATAATTGCAATTGAAAAAATATAATGATGATCATATTGCTTTAATGAACAGGTGTCTTAGTTTAGATGTCTGTTCACTATTTAAACATTTTAATCAAACTAGGAACTCATATTGTTTAAATGTGAACAGGGGTGGGATTCACAGCCCCCAAAAATGTAAACAAATATAGGATGTTTCATGTGAAATTTGCCAACACAGGTTTTCAACAGTTCTTAAATTAGATGCAGGAAAAATGTAAGGACCGTTTGTGGGGGAGGTTTAACTTGGCAGCTTATTGGGGAGCACATCAATGAACGCTATCTCTGCTTACCACCCAATTTTTATGCACTTCTGGTGTGCAGTCTCCTTCTTCCTTTTAATGCCTGGATCGAGAACTATAATTCTCTGCATGTCTTAAAGCCATTAAGGAAACTGCAGTTGCCAAGCACTGAATTGGTGATGTCATTTAGGGGGAGTTCTGAGCCCACTAGTTTTTGCAGTGTGTGTATGTGGGGGATATCTGTCCGATTTATGAGGCGCTCATGGTGAGAGAGGCGCTCATGGTGAGAGAGCTGCTGGTGCAATGTTGAATGCGGAGAGCGTATTGCTCTCTACATTCAGCGAGGTCTGTCGGACATGTTTCGCAATGTCTGATCATGTCCAAAAGGTCTTTCATAAATAGGCCCCATAGACTGTTTCCTATATCAGACGGTACATGTGAAGCAACCAGAATTTTATGCCTAGATGGAAAGCTCCACCTAGTACCTTTTATATTGCTGATTCTCAACCATTGCAGACGTACTGCAGACACAATGCATATAATATTATTTTTGAGCATATCTTATTTTGATATATTATTAATGAATTGTATAATATTAACTTTATATTCACTACTTAGTAGTACTTCTTTTTTTAAATTTAAATATCAAAAAGAATAACAAAATAAAGTATATATATGTTGAAAACTACAGGATTTTTAAAACTCTTTACAAGTAAAAATGAAAATACAGAGTTTTTTTCTTAAAAGATGCACAATAAGGGGGCGGAGCCAGGCTACTATACTGATCAGACGCACATTTCTGAGGCTCCTGGGCCAAAAGTACTTTAAAAACATAAAAAGTTTATAGATAGTGGGATTTATAGCTGGCTTTTACTGGGGACCGATTGAGGACAACACCGGAATATAACCTGACAGGCACTGAGACCTGATTGAGGTATTGCAGAAGACAAAGCCCTTCGTCTCACTGGAGGAGAGTGTTATACCGCCGATGGAACTTCGGAGGGTCGGGGCTCCACTCCGGAGTTCATACACAGTGTTCTCACAGTCATATCGATGTTACCGGTACCTCAGCAGCTAAGAACACCAGCCTAACCTCTCCACAGTTAAGATTCCAGCTTGCTGATATGGACCGATCGTTCCCGCCTCACGACAACCTCTACGGCAAGAAGAATCACAGTGTACAGGTACGAGTTAGCTCTTACAGTATAGAGCAGACTGCATAGCCGCTTGAACAGCCACAATACACCTTGGCTTTATACTGAGGACTGTCCCCGGCAGGCTCTTTACACGCACCTAATAAAAACTTTTTCTCTCTCTCCCCCCTCACGGAAGGGAAGGAGCCATATTGCCTGGTTGGTGCTCAGCAAAGTTAAAGTCACAGTTCTCCCTCGATCATCTGTAGCTGAGGTCATCCCTAAAAGTGGGCACATTGCTCTTTCTGTGACTAAAAAGTCACTGAGAGAAGTATATGCTCCATATGTGTGAGACAGCGGTAAAGTGGTTAGACTGAGTGGCACATAGAAAATTCCTGAGACACTACTTGTACAAGTGAGGTGTCTTTAAAATACTTGTCGCATCATGTCGACTAACCCTAGAGATTTGCTTGTCACGCTGAAGTACCTGTTTGATTATCACACAGCAACACTTACAACAGAGATCCGGTCTGCATTTTCCCTTACCTTTCTAAAGGATTCTACAGCTGCAGCCGATACCTGTTTAGAAGTTTCTGCGCTGTGCACCATGCAGCTACACCCGTGCCAGGACCCTGTCATCTCACAAGAGGGGTACGAACCTAGCTTAAAATCTCTCAAGCCACAAGGTGAAGTGGGTACCTGCATGGATCTTAAAGAGCACCTCATCCTGGTAGGAGATTTCTACCCGCTCAGCAGTAAAAACAAAGTCACAGAGTTACATCACAGGAGGGATGCTGGTGGACCCCACTTGCTGATGCCCGCACAGGGTTTTTACTACTCAATCCTGCAAAGCAGCTGCAATCCAATGTGGGATCCAGGATGATATACTTCATATGTCCAGTCTCATAGCTGCTTATCCCTGGGACTCCATTACACCATGTCAGAGAGACACTATACTTTTGTAGTTACCCACATTAGCACTACAAGATTGATCTGCCAGCATTTTATCATGGTCTATTGTTTGTATACAACTGCTTAACTTACCTACTGTTAATGGACATTCTATTCACGGGTAGCTATAGCACTATTTCTATGGGGTTATTGTTCCAATTTTACTGTTTATTTTACCTGCTGGTAATGTATATTTTATGTGCCGTCAGAGACTGTGTGGGATACTTGTGAATGTAGACTATCTAGCAGTGTTATATACATATATAATTGTCTGAAACATACCAAGTAAGCTGCATCATTACCCCTACTACTTTACTCTACTTAGATCGGAACCCTGAAGTGCATAAATTGCAGACAATTTGGTGTGCATATATAATTGTGCGAAACGTGGCAAGTAAGTTGCAATTTTACCCCTGCTACTTTACTCTATTCGCATCTGAAAACTGCTGCACATATATCACAGATGAAAAGGTTGCTTAATTAGTCCTACATGTTAACATTGCGGCTACCCCACTTAAGTTACTCTCCTTCACTAGTCTACTAGGGTAAACTGCTTGTGACCAGTAACCCAGCCCTAGGTTATATTACTTTAGCCATATGCAAAATGTTAGAAGGCTCCTATGTATTGTTTTCTATATAGTCTAATCGACATGTTGCTTGGGTATAGGGCCCATACCCAAGTGATAAGATCCATTGCTGAATTAATGTTGGTGACTAGATAAACTGTAGTAATTCACAGTGACAGCATTCTATCATACCTTCTATATCTGTAATATAATATATTAGAGCTGTTTCATGACAATATAGTGGTAAGTAAATATACCCTTTACTGGATAGTCTACATGGGGAATTTCCCCAAACATTATGGAAAATATCTGGAGACAGTAGGTGGCTCTCCATTTTCGCCACTAGAGGGGAGTCACGGAACAGATATGGTTATAGGTCTCTACAATTGACCTCATTTAACTATAGATGGCTATACGCTCCATATATTGAGCTACTTCTTATCCTCTAGGTTTACCAGGCAGTTAACTCTCAACCCATAGGTTTACTAGATAGATATGGGCCTTTGTATAGGTGGACTAATGTCCCTGAACGACTATATTCTTGGCGGACAAATATTCACCTTATCCTAACTCCATTGGTTGTTTGTTTCTCACCTCCTAATAACTATTTAACAAGCTGTTAGAGGTCCAGGAGTGACCCTATATATAGTAAATTGAGGATATAGTTAAAATGAGGGTAAATTTTGAGATTTCATGTACATTCCTACGTCAAGATTCAGGTTGTTTTAAATTTTGTGTTTTCATAAGCCCCACCAAACTTATGCAATGCCATTTGGAGGTTCTCCATACAGTGTCCCTTTTCTATACTAAGTATAACCAGAAACCTTAATAACACAGGATAGATAGGTAAAGTATCTATCTCACCCTTTCCCACTCTATGAATTAGAGTGGGTCATATCCAATGTCCCTTCTCCGTCTCCATCCAGTGGTGACAGTAATCCCCGAGGGGAGATATAGCATATACCCTGTATCTATATTAGGTTAGCGGTGCCAAAACTCTAGACGTAAGATATGTCTAACCGAGTAATGTAGGGGGTTTGTAACTTTATAACTTCTCACATAACCCTGAGTCCAATACTACATTTATTTTATGCCAAAAAAACTGTTTAACTTGGCTCTGCCCCCCTCTCCACCCCTTATCCCCCTATCCCTCATCTCTCCTCCACCCATCATCATCAATCTTTTTACTGAGCATCCCTCCCCATATATGCGCTCACACTATATTTCTGCTTTACAGAAATCCCAATTCCCCAAGCATATAGACATACCCCTACCCTACTTCTCTACACCTTTAAGCTTACTTTGTAAGCATAGGAAAATATGTCCTGTAGAAATCAACCCTAGTGACACATATATGTCTGTCGGTTTCATTTTCCAATGTTATTATAACATCTACTGTTTCCTACGGATCATATGACATACTATTACTGTTTATCTTCTTATCCAGTGATCTTGATAATACTATTCCCAAACTCTTATATCTTTATTCTTTTAGGTCCAAGAGTAACCAATTGCTACACTGGGAAATAGTCCGTCATACATATTAAACAGAGGTTTGTGAATGTTCATATAGCTTAATATTTTTCAGTTAGTTTCACGTATGCCTAGCGACATAATGTCTGTCTTTATGCCATGTGATACAGAAGGTGCAAGGTCGATATTTTTCACCATTTCTGTGTTAAACTTGAGACTACTGTTCTTCTTGTTAATATTTATATATTTCTTATGGACTCTATTGACAGTCTGATGAATGTATAGATCCTTGCTTATGTCCATAAGTACACTGTTACCTACTTGTGTGCATATGTTTATAACCTCAATAAAATCTATTTAAAAAAAAAAAAAAGATGCACAATAAATCTGCCATAAGCAGTGAATTTGTTATTTACCTGCATACAATTGTGTTAGGTTTAATCTTAACCCTGTATCTGACAGAACAGATACAGCTGGTAATGACAAGCTCATTGCTCTATAGGAAAACAGAGCTGAACTAAATATTTTCCCAGAGTTTTCACATACAGCCACATCTTGGAGGTGGTCACTCACTGTATCTACAAATACTGAGGGTACATTTTCTGATGCTAGGGAAGAAGTTAAGGCAATATTATATAATTGGGTTGCATTGTCACAACCACACTTTTCTGACCTGGTGCATATTTTTTTTTTTTTTGTTAAGCACCGTGTTGGCCCTATTAGATGATTTACCACATTGTAGCTGTTTTAGGATTTATTTTTTATTTTACAGGCAACTTTGTATTTATTTTAACTAGGCACAATAGTTATTAAATAGTTATTAACTATTTAATAAATACCTAGATAAAATAAATACAAATATACCTGTAAAATAAACCCTAACCTAAGTTACAATTACACCTAACACTATTCTATAATTAAATTAATTACCTAAACTACCTACAATTAAATACAATTAAATTAAATAAACTAAATTACGAAAAAAACAAACACTAAATTACAGAAAATAAAAAATAAATTACAATATTTTAAACTAATTACACCTAATCTAATCCCCTAATAAAATAAAAAGCCCCCCAAAATAATAAAATTCCCTACCCTACACTAAATTACAAATAGCCCTTAAAAGGGCCTTTGGCGGGGCATTGCCCCAAAGTAATCAGCTCTTTTACCAGCCCTTAAAAGGGCTTTTTTTAGAGTAGGGGTATGTGGGTGGTGGGTTTTAATGTTGGGGGGGTATTGTATTTCTTTTTTTTTTACAGGTAAAAGAGCTGATTACTTTGGGGCAATGCCCCGCAAAAGGCCCTTTTAAGGGCTATTTGTAATTTAGTGTAGGGTAGGGAATTTTATTATTTTGGGGGCTTTTTTATTTTATTAGGGCGCTTCAATTAGTTGTAATTAGTTTAAAATATTGTAATTTCTTTTTTATTTTCTGTAATTTAGTTTTTGTTGTTTTTCATAATTTAGTTTATTTAATTTAATTGTATTTAATTGTAGGTAGTTTAGGTAATTAATTTAATTATAGAGTAGTGTTAGGTGTAATTGTAACTTAGGTTAGGGTTTATTTTACAGGTATATTTGTATATATCTAGGTATTTATTAAATAGTTAATAACTATATTGTAGCTATATTAGGGTTTATTTTACAGGTAAGTATTTAGTTTTAAATAGGAATAATTTATTTAATTATAGTAATTTTATTTAGATTTATTAAAAATAGATTTAAGTTAGGGGGTGTTAGGGTTAGGGTTAGACTTAGGTTTAGGGGTTAATACATTTATTATAGTCGCTGCTTTTTTGCATGTGTTAGGTTTTTTTTCAGCCGTTTCAGCCCCATTGTTTCCTATGGGGAAATCGTGCACGAGCACGTTCAGCCAGCTTACCGCTGACTTAAGCAACGCTGGTATTACAGGGAGAAGTGACGCTAAATTTGCTCAATGCTCACTTTTCTGAGGCTAACGCAGCCATTCAGAAAACTTGTAATACCAGTGTTGTTTAAAGTGAGTGCTGGAAAAAAAAGGAGCGTTAGCAATGCACGGCTTTACCGACAAACTTGTAATCTAGCCGATATTCTTTTAAGTAATGAGCATGCAATAAAATTACTGCCTATGATAACTGATTAAACTGCTGTGTTGTCATAATTAGGAGTGTGTGCAATCAGTGTACCCATAAAAACTATATGTAAAGTCATGCATTTTTTATAGTAATAATAACAACAATAAAACATTATGGGCTAGGTTACAAGTGGAACAATTTTTAATGCTTCCGCTTGAGCATTAACTGCGCTAGAAGTAAGATTTTTGTGCACGTCCGGTTGCAATATCTCCTTACTAACCAGTACTGGGCAGCTAAGCTGGTCCCAGTTAACAAAACAAATCAAAATAAGCAGAATAGAACAATGTTTGCTCACCAGTCTCTTGTTTCTGCCAGCTATACATTCAGACATACAGCAAGGTCTCAGTTCCTCCCTCTCTGGAGTAGCCTACACAATGAGACACTGATTTCATCTACAGAACTGCTTTTAAAGGATCCAAATGATTTACCCAGAATCAGCTGTGGTGAGCTACTAACAAATTAGCACTTTGTTAGAGAGGAAAAAGTGACCTTTCCAATCTCCTACTAATATACACTACTTCTCTCACCCTGTCACACATCCCCCTCCCCAGCACAAAACCCGTGTGTGAAGCGACTGCTGCAAGAAGCCCATGCACACGAGACAGTGCATCAGCATTACCATGGAGCAAACCAGCTCTGTGCTTCTCTACAAAAGTAAATGGTTGCAAGGACAAAAACCATCTAGTGACTCCTGAGTTTCTATCTAGGGCCTCGCTTCCATTGAGTCGTAATTCAGTTTGCGTACACTCGCAAACCGTTAAATATGCTGTCGAAAGCAATATCGTTTATCGACTGTTTCCAATGGCGCGTTATACCTCAATATCGGCAGCTGGACTCTGGCTGCCGAAAAAATCTTTGCGTCCCATAGAAAGTAATAGAAGCCGTTAATCGATAAATTATACCAGGTTTCCAATGAAAGCGCAAACCGTTAATATACTGTCGGAGGCTGTCGATACATTGAGAAATATTACACCCAGCTCAACTAGGTGTAAAAGAGGAAAATTGTGCTTTTTGAGACCTATTTTCTATTGCAATTATAAAACTTGCAAATAATGCAAGTGTTTTAATGTAGAAATAAATTGTTACAAGTAATTTTTATTGTTGTCTCATGTATAGGAATAGTTAAACTTATATTCTAATAGAAATATCAGTATATATTTAAATATAATAATATATGCAAGAACATATCTACAGAATGCAAGCTAGACCTATGCCTAGGGCAGCAATACATATTACTTATATTTATGAAGTGGAAAATATAATTATATTAAAAAATAATATTTGATTATTAAAAATATGGATAAGTGTATCTTTATTTTTCTTGAGAGGCGATCACAGGTAAGAAGCACGGACGTTAAATGTAAATTTTATATCGTAAGGTTGGGTTACCTTAGCAACTAATTGATTTTCAAGAAATCCGACGTCAGATGGAAGCGTTAACACAACGTTAACTTACAGCTACACGAAAAGAGCGACTGTGCGCAACACGCTAATCTTTTCAATGGAAACCTGGTACTAAAATGGAGCCGTAAATTACTTTTAGCTGTCGGACGCTTCGGTAGCTTATGGCTCCATTTTTAACGACTCAATGGAAGCGAGGCATTTGTTGGTGTGCATCCATTTTAACGGAGCATGGTCAGTGACAAGGGTGAAGCACATTCCCAGCAAATAATACTTTAGAGTCTCCATAGCCACTTAATTGCTAAGCACTCTTTTTCTATAACAGCATAGCACTGTTCTCGAGGCAACAAATTCCTGCTTACATATAGCACTGGATGTTCTTCCTCGCCTATGTACTGTGACAGTACAGCACTGAAACCGACCTCAGAGGCATCTGTCTGTAAGAAAAACTCTTTATTAAAGTCAGGTGCCATGAGGACGGGTTGCTCACACAATGTTGAATGAAGGTCTATAAATGCCTCCTCTGCCTTTCTGTCCCACCTTACTGTGTCTGGACTTCTGGCTCTAATAAGGTCTGTTAGAGGAGCAGCTCTGGTCGCAAAATGGGGTATGAACCTACGGTAGTAGCTGACAATTCCCAAGAAGGCTCTAACCTGCTTCGTCCTAAGAGGCCTGGGCCAATTCTATATAGCTCCTACCTTGTTCAATTGGGGTTTCACTAATCCCCTTCCACTATGTAACCTAAATACTTCTGCCAATCCAATAAAACATTTGGAGGGGTTGGCAGTTAACCCAGCTTTCCTAAGGGTGTCTACCACTGCCTCTACTTTCTACAAATGAGAGTCCCAGTCTGTGCTATGGATTAAGACATCATCCAAGTATGCAGCAGCATAGTACACATGTGGTCTTAATAATTTATCCATGAGCTTCTGAAAAGTTTCTGGAACTGCATGGAGACCAAATGGCATCACCTTATATTGAAATAAACCATCTGGGGTTACCAAGGCAGTTTTCTCTCTGGCATGTTTAGTGAGGGGTATCTGCCAATACCCATTTGTTACATCCAATGTGGAAAGAAATCTTAGCTAGCCTCTCTACCAGTTCATTAACCCATGGCATTGGGTAGGCATCAAACTTTGTCACTTCATTTAATTTCCTAAAATCCTTACAAAATTGGATAGAACAATCCGGTTTTAGTTATAAAACAATTGGGCTAGACCAATTACTATGTGATTCTTCTATCACATCTCATTCAAGCATTTTCCTAACCGCTGCTCGTACAGCCTTCCTTTTTGCCTCAGGAATCCTGTATGGTTTTAATTTAAGGGTTACTCCAGGCTCAGTAATAATATCATGTGCAATTTCTTGTGTTCTCCCTTGCATAGGCGAGAAAACATCCTTATTCCTCTCCACTATTTCCTTAACTTCCTTTACTTGTTCAGGTGTTAGCGCTGGGGAAATAGTTACTACTTGTTCTGAGACTTGACGCTCAGCCCCAGTATTATCTAACTGGGCTAGTAATGCTTCTCTATCCCCTCATGGCTAAAGAAGATTTATGTGGAATATTTGCTCTTTCCTACAACGGTCAGGCTGACTAACTTTATAATTCACAGGGCTTACCTTTTCTATAATTTCATAAGGTCCCTGCCAATGAGCCAAAAGCTTACTCTCAGCTGTAGGAACCAAACCCATTACCCTGTCACCCTGTAAATTTTCTTACAGTAGCACTCTTATCATAATAACATTTTTGTGCATCCTGAGCTTTTCCCATATATTGGCGAACCAGGGGAAAAACATGAGCCATTTGCTCCTGCATTTTATCTATATGCTGCACCACATTGGTACCTGGTACTCCCTGTTCCTCTCAAGTTTCCTTTAGTATGTCCAACATACCTTTCGGATGTCGACCATACAAAAGTTTAAAAGGAGAAAAACCAGTTGAGCTCTGGGGAATTTCACAGACTGCAAACATTAAGTAAGGAAGAAGTTGATCCCAATCCTCTAATAACAACTTTACTTAACATCTCCTTAAGTGTGTGGTCAAACCTCTCTACTAGCAATCTGTTTTTGGGTGATATACCAAGGTTTTCAAAGCCTGTATTTTGAATAATTGGCATCAATTTTTCACGAGACGTGAAACAAAAGGAGTACCTTGGTTAGTTAAAAGTTCCTTTGGGATCCCAAACTAGTTGAAAATATTTGTACCAATTCTTTTGCTATATTTTTAGCATTAGACTTACGTATTGGAATCGCCTCAAAGTATCGATTTGCATAATCGACAATAACAAGAATGTATTGGTGATCACAAGCTGATTTTTCTAATGGGCCTACCAAGTCCATCCCAATCCTATCAATTGGTACATCAATAATTGGGAGGTGTATAAGTGGAGCCCATAACTTGGGTTTTGAGGATGACAGTTGGAACTCTGGGCAGGAAGTACAATATCTCTTTATTTCTTCGTAAACCCCTGGCCAAAAGAACCTCTTCAGGACCCTTTCCTGAGTTTTCTCTACCCCCAGGTGTCCACCAAAAAGGTTTAAATGGGCAAAATCTAACACCTTCGTAGTATGAGAGGAAGTCACAACTAGCGGTTCTATCTCTTGACCTTCCTCTGATATTACTCAGTACAAAAGGTAATTTTGAACCATAAAATAGGGGTATACACTTTCTGTTTGACCTTCTACAGGTGCCCCTATAACCTCTACTACCCTGCTCCTTGCATGGTGTAGCAAGGGATCATTAGCTTGTTCTCATCCCAAAGCTACTGCTAATAATGTCTAGTTCACATGGAACATTTTCAGCAATTTCACTTCCCTGATCTATTTCAAATTCTGTGCACTGAGTGGCCACACATTTCTGACTATATTTTCTCTGCTCATTTAACATAATTTCATTAAGGGCTTTATAAAATCTGTATTTACTCTTTCTGCACTCTCTTCTATATTTACTCATTTTGGGATTGGATACATACAAATCAGGGTGAATGAAAGGGAAAACTTCATATAGACTACTATCCCTGCTTCAATCTCTGAAAAATCTTCTCAAGGTCCCTGGCATCAAGGTATCTTTCCACTTGAGCCACCATAGAATAATATGTAGTGGGGTTTCCTTGTCCTGCCTACTAGCAGAGGCCATGGAGCAGTTCTTGCAAGAATCTGTCATGTACTAGCATTTCAACAATCTGTGCAGGACTTTGGGCCTCTGGTCGAAGCCATTATCGCGCCATATGTATTAAGTTAAACATCTGGGACCTGGGAGCTTTCCCCATGTTAAAATGCCAGTTATAGAAATGCTGTGCTGTACATGTTACACCCATTCTGGTGAGAATTTCAGCTTTTAGCCATGTATAGTTTCCAGCAGCCTCTTCTTCCAAGTCATAATAAGCCTTTTGGGCTTCACTGAAGAGAAAAGGAGCAATGATTTTTGTCTATTGCTCTCATGGCCAGGCTTCCCGGGTAGCTGTGCATTTAAATGCCACCAAATATGCCTCCACATCATCCTCTGACATCATTTTCTGTAAGCAGCCGCTTGCCCATATCCTATTAACACCTTCTGCTTGCGCAGGTGCAAACTGAGCAGTAATATGCTGCACAACATCATAAAGCATGGCATGATTCTGTTTTTGGGCCTCAGCCAGGGTCCCAATTTGTAAAGCTAAAAGTCTGTTACACTCTTGCTGAGCTGCAACTGATGCTGCAGCCTGACGATTAGTTTCTTGATGTATAAACGCAGCCTGCAACAGGGCCTGTAAAACATCCTCCATATTTATGTGGGTCTGTACCTTTAAGGCTTCCAGGGTAGTAAAGCAGGCACTAACAATCCCTCTTCTGTTACCACTGTGGCAAAGCCCTTGCAGGAATAGTCGCTTTCGCATGAAATATTGTTTTTAGGCTCTATTATTTTAATCAGCAGTTTTAAACATGGGGTATAAACTTCCCCTTTAAATAAAACATAAAACAAACAAAATCCTACTCCTTTTTAGGAGACTAACTATACGTGCAATATTTCCTTACTAGCCAGTACTGGGCAGCTAAGCTGGTCCCAGTTAACAAAACAAATCAAAATAACCAGAATAGAACAATGCGTGCTCACCAGTCTCTTGTTTCTGCCAACTATACATTCAGACATACAGCAAGGTCTTAGTTCCTCCCTCTCTGGAGTAGCCTGCACAATGAGACTGATTTCCTCTACAGAACTGCTTATAAAGGATCCATATTATTTAACCAGAATCAGCTGTGGTGAGCTACTAACAAATTAACACTTTGTTAGAGGGGGAAAAAGTGACCTTTCCAATCTCCTGCTAATAAACAATCCTCTCAGCCTGTCACAATATATACAGATATACTGTATATACTGTATATAGGAATATCTATTTATAAATATATAGATCATATTCTGCTATGTACAGAACATTCAAATGTGAAATATTTACAGTAAATACACACTATAACACTTTATTAAATATGAATATTGCCTACATTTGCTCAAAGGACTCCAATGCACTTATATATATATGTCTAAATATGTATTTATGTGTTTGTATGTGTATACATGTCTGTAAATAAATATATACAAATATAAATGCATATGTACAAATATACATCTTTTTTTGTGCAATTTTGTTTTTAAGTATTATTAGATAATGTTTTTATGTGTAAGTGTACTTTTTGATGTATTTTTCATGTGTTTTGCAACACTTTTTTGTTTTGAAAAACAGTTAACCGAGTTCTGAGGTCATGCTAACCCAACAAGCGTTAACTTCAATTGCGCTCAAGCGATCACATTTACTTTCAACTTGTAATACGAGCGTTACAACTGACAAGTGTAAACAGACGTGATAAACCCCTTATTGCTCGCACAAAACTGTTAATGCATCACGATATGTGGTGTTATTAAAGAACAATAATATGTAATAAGACTATTATTAAAGCATTAAGACATAAAAATGGTCGATATTCATAGTTTAAGTTTTATGAACTCCATTTATTTTGAAATTGTACTTTATATTAAATGAAAAAGAAAAATCATAATTGCAAATTTTTTTTTACATATTTATCAGAAGGATGTTTCTTTATGATTAGGAAAAGCAATGCAGGTACATTTAATTTATAAGAAAAAAAAAATCACATTTTACATTGATCATAAAATGTATTATGCAAACCTAAGAATAATATATCTGCACATCAGACTTGCCATCAAACTAAAACAAGTAATCAGTTTTACACTACAATCGGATCTAATCCAATGCAAATAATCATGCACATATTAGGATAATGAACACAATTCTGCCATGCAGCCAAACTGATAATGAACACGGCTAATTCTACACAATCAATAAGTTATTTTCTTTTTCTTGTTTCAATAACAGCAGTTTCTCTGCCAATCCATCTTCTTTCTGTAAGAGAAAGAAAATACATGTAGCAGGTGCACTTAATAAGGTCAACAATATCATGTGTTTATATATATATATATATATATATATATATATATATATATATATATATATATAATATTCAGCCTTTTTTTTTTACAAAATAATACATTAAAAATATGAATTATAAAGTAATAAACCTCTAGAAATATCAAAAGTTAAAAGATCCACAAAACAAAATGGAGAACGGTTATGGCAAACGAAAATATTCCAGTCTCTTATATCTTCTTAAAACTGGATATTTCACGTCATATGGTCCAAACATTATATTATTAATTATTTATATACTTGACAAATGGATAACGGTGAGAGGGAGGCCATAACAGAACAGGTGAACATGGTTCTAGAAGCTTTAATTTAAAGCGACATTAAAATACAAAAACAGGACCTGCTCTATTTTTGTATTAATTACTATCTGCATATGTGTTTAGCCTTTGAAATAGTTAATCATTTATTTATGATCAACATAACGGACATTAACATAGTTTCAGATTCCTTTACGGTACAGAAAACAAAATAATACAGAAAATAAAATAATTCAAATACATGGCGAGAAACATCCATATATGTAACGGCATAACTTAAAATGATCTAAAATAATAACAATAATAGTGGTATCTCCACTTACGCTATGTATTCAATACTTCGGGTATTTATCAAATGGAAGCATTCATATACATTATATATTAGTAGATATATTAATTTACATATTATGTACATCATGTTGAGATTTTTTTTTTTTCAAGAATTAACAAAGAGTTAAATACAAACACATGCCCTTGTTGGCAAACTTCAGAAAGGCATACAGATGTATCAGTCAACCAATGGCTTCAAATGGTGGCAAATTATTGTTAGCATAATTTAAAATGGATAGAAGTTTAGTGAGTGCAATTCAGTTTGGACTAGCATTAAAGATTTCAGTAAAAAAAGAATTAGAAAATGTAAGAACTGTACAAAATCTATTATTTGGATTCTTTATCCAGATGTACTCAAATAATTAAATTTACAGTCCAGTGATGCTGAAATATTTGGAAAAATAAAATTTGCTGGCATTAGGTTAGGTTTCTGGTATTTATATCCTGACTAGATAATCCTAAAGAATTTAAAGAAAACATGTTTTGTTTTGTTTTTTAATAGCTATATAAGATATCTAGTAAAGTTGTTTAAAGAGATACAAAAGTATGTCTCTCTTTATTTTATGTAAAAGAGGGAATTATAAAATGTTCTGCTCTGTGTCTACCAATAAGGAGATGGGGGTACTGTTTATCAGTTACTGAGCAATCAGTCCTAGTTGTACTTCCTGTTGGCTTAAAAAGCAAAATAAACAGGTTTAATTTAACCTATTATACGTCTAGATTATGAGTTTTGCTTTATGAGCGGCTTGGTACTAACTTGAAAGTTATTTCCACCTCTCACCTCCCGATAGCGCTGCTATTACAGGTTTTCATAAACCCGGCGTTAGCAGGCAATATAGCAGCATTGAGCTCCATTGAGCTCCATACCGCACCTAAATATCAGCGCTGCTTTGAGCTGGTTTGAGCTGGTTTTACGTGCTCGTACACGATTTCCCCATAGACATCAATGGGGAGAGATGGCTAACAAAAAGCCTAACACCTGCAATAAAGGACCGTAAAGTTCTGTAACGCAGCCCCATTGATTCCTATGGGGAAAGAAAATTTATGTTTACACCTAACACCCTAACATAAACCCGAGTCTAAACACCCCTAACCTGCTGCACCCGACATCACCGCCACCTACACTACACTTATTAACCCCTAATATGCCGCCCCAACATCGTCGACACCTACATTACACTTATTAACCCTTAATCTGCCGCCCCCGAAATCGCTGCCACCTACATTACACTTATTAAGCCCTAATCTGCCGCTCCCAACATCGCCACCACCTACAGTGCATTTATTAACCCCTAATCTGCCGACCTTGCCATCGCCGCCACTATACTAAAGTTATTATCCCCTAAGTCTAACCCTAACCCTAACACCCACTAACTTGAACATAATTAAAATAAATCTAAATAAAAATCACAATTAATACCTAAATAATTCCTATTTAAAACTAAATTCTTACCTATAAAATAAAACCTAAACTAGCTACAATATAACTAATAGTTACATTGTATCTATCTTAGGTTTTATTTTTATTTCACAGGCAAGTTTGTATTTATTTTAACTAGGTAGACTAGTTACTAAATAGTTATTAACTATTTACTAGCTACCTAGCTAAAATAAATACAAATTTACCTGTAAATAAAACCTAACCTGAGTTACACTAACACCTAACCTTACACTACAATTAAATAAATTACATTAATTAAATACAATTAACAAAATTACAAAACAAACAAACAATAAATTACACAAAATAAAAAAATGATCAAATATGTAAACTAATTAACCTAATCAGTAGCCCTATCAAAATAAAAAAGTCCCCCAAAATAAAAAAAACCCTAGCCTAAACTAAACTGCCAATGGCCCTTAAAAGGGCCTTTTGGGGGGGATTGCCCCAAAGAAATCAGCTCTTTTACCTGTAAAAAAAAATAAAAACAACCCCCCAACACTAAAACCCACCACCCACACAACCAAACCCCCCAAATAAAATCCTATCTAAAAAACTTAAGCTCCTCATTGCCCTGAAAAGGGCATTTGGATGGGCATTGCCCTTAAAAGGGCATTTAGCTCTTTTTCGGTGCCCAAACCCTAAGCTAAAAATAAAACCCACCCAATAAACCCTTAAAAAAACCTAACACTAACCCCCAAAGATCCACTTACAGTTTTTGAAGACCGGCCATCAATCCTCAATGAAGCTGGGAGAAGCCTTCATCCAAGTGGCAAGAAGTCCTCAATGAAGCCGGGAGATGTCTTCATCCAGACGGCAAGAAGTGGTCCTCCAGGCGGGCAGAAGTCTTCATCCAGACGGCATCTTCTATCTTCATCCTTCCGACGCGGAGCGGCTCCAGCTTCAAGACATCCAGCGTGGAGCATCCTCTTCTTTTGATGGTCACTGAAGAATGAAGGTTCCTTTAAATGACGTCATCCAAGATGGCATCCCTTGAATTCCGATTGGTTGATAGAATTCTATCAGCCAATCGGAATTAAAGGGGAAAAAATCCTATTGGCTGATGCCAATTAGTGTTTGTTTTTTTTGTAATTTAGTTAATTTAATTATTTGCTGATGGATTTCGGTAATAATAGTAATTTTTATTTAGATTTATTTTAAATATATTAAAGTTAGTGGGTGTTAGGGTTACACTTAGGGTTAGGTTTAGGGGTTAATAACTTTAGTATAGTGGTGGCGATTTTGGGGGCAGCAGATTAGGGGCTTATAACAGTAATGTCGGTTGCGGCGATGTTAGGGACAGCAGATTACGGGTTTAATAATATTAACTAGTGTTTGCGATGCGGGAGTATGGCGGTTTAGGGGTTACTATGTCTATTCTAGTGGCGGCAATGTCGGGAGCGGAAGATTAGGGGTTAATAATTTTATTTAATGTTTGCGATGTGCGAGGGCCTCGGTTTAGGTTTTAATAGGTAGTTTATGGGTGTTAGTGTACTTTTTAGCACTTTAGTAATGAGTTTTATGTTACGGCTTTGTAACGTAAAACCCATAACTACTGACTTTCAGTTTACGGTATGGATCTTGTAGTTATAGGCTGTACCGCTCACTTTTTGGCCGGACAGGCAAACTCGTAATACCAGCAATATGGAAGCCCCATTAAAAAAGGACTTTTGGAAAGCTGCGGTAGTTACGTTGCATTACAGCCAAAAAAGTGTGCAGTACAGTGTGCAGTACAGCTATACCTGCAAAACTCGTAATAGCAGCGGTAGTGAAAAAGAAGCGTTATGAGGCTTTTTCACCCATAACGCAAAACTCGTAATCTAGCCAATAGAGTTTTATGTCCCTTTAAATTACTTAAGATTTAGACAGAATTTAAGGATAATGTATTAACTCTAAAATCTACAGTAAATTAGGAAATCCAAATATGTACTGTAATGAACAATATTTCAATCATAAAAAGTTTGTTGTGCAAACAAAATAGCCTACATCATGGGAAGTTTTTATTTTATTTTCTAAGCCATTGCTCTCTATTTAAAAAGTCACAATATCAACTAATTGAGCCACCCAAATTAAGTAAATGACAGAAAAATCTGGTTAAATATACAAAAACAATGAAAAATGGGCATTTCACATGTTTTTCAAGGAAATTTTCCCTGTGGTTTTCACAAACCTTCAGGGAAGCAACAAATATTCCATAGCCAAAGTGAAACAAGGTAGCTAATTGAATACATGCTGATAATGACTGAATAATGTGTTTGAATGTAGCATGTTTCACTTTATCAATAATATCAATTTCTGACATTCGCAGTCAACAATTTTAATATATTTTGAGTAATTTTATAATTAATCATTTTTAAACATGCAGACATCTATTTGCAATCATAAATTAATGTTTTGATGACCACATTTAATTTGAGCCATTATAAACGAACATTCTCATGAGGGTTTAAATATAAAGTTGCCAGGAAATGAATGGGTTTACTAAAATATTAACTGAGCTGAGCATATGTAAAAACTCATAACACTGAAAAAAGGTGCCACTTAAAAGAGGCCAAAATTTGTTTTCAATGAATACAGCTAAGTTAAAAAAATCCGAAGAAAATCTGCTCTAAACATATTTTCTGTTGCATTAGAATACCTTTTATTGAACTTTACATAAAAGTCACTGGAAACCCACATCATAACTTGTTTTTATGCTAGGTTTAAAATGGGTTTGAATAGTCTCAGATTTGAAAAACCCATGAAAAGCACTGTGAGAGATTTTGTATCTTTGTTCAAATGGACTGGGAAATACCCCACTGTTAGCAAATATGATTTGGATTAGAATGCATCCCTTCAAAACTATTATTCAACATATATAGACAATCAAACAGTATACTCTTGCCAACTGTAAAATCCTTTTATCTAAGGTGGCCCTTACATGAAGCAACTTTACAATTCACAACTACTTATCTTACATGTTCTGTGTTATAAACTTGACTGCTAAGTAGAACTAATCAGAGGCAATATTTGGTGTTTTCCAGCATTCCTTAGAAGAGAAACTGGGTACAAGATGAGTGGAAAAATACTTTGGTGGTGCAGGTAGCTAAGGCATCTGCTGAGCTGGTAGTCTTATTCTGCATTTGTCTAGTTCAGAAGTACTTATAGCACCCTATCACTTTTTAGATTATCTACACAACATATCTTACTAGCATCATGACATATCAAAGGGATTGACACTTGTTCTCATAAGAGTAATATGAATAGATGGAAAGTGTCAGAATACACGAGAACTTGAAGAATGTTAATGTAATCCTTCTAACTGATCTTAGGGAACAATGTATCAGATATACCTTGTGGGTTAATGAATAGTGACAGATGCTTGGTGGTCTACATACTTTCTTGAAAGCTCTTTTTTCTCTGGTTTCTTATCTCTTGCCAAATCTGTTGAGTTCTATAAATACAATTATGCATCAGGTGTAGACTGGGAGTATAAAGGTTGAATTGTTGAAACGGATACATTTGTAGGAAAATTGATTATTGACTACTAGCAAAATGTTTTTTGTTGGTCATTTAAAAAAAAATATTATTATAAAAGAACAAACCGATAGTTCTTGTACATAAGTATAGTTGAAATTTCACCAATTCTTATTCCATTAAAAAAGGAGAAAGAAAAAAAAGAAGCCATTTTTTAGTAATTTTAATTAAAAAAAGAAAAACATCAAAATAATTATGTAAACAAACATTTTTTTACAAATTGAGAAATATTACACCTTTTGTTCTAAAAACAAGCAATGGTATTGTATACAACACATTTAAAACAAATATAGATGACTATATGACTAATTACATTTTATTATTACTAAGTGATATGTTAAAGGTACATTATATCATTTTTTTCTATGTGTTGCATTTGAAAAACAAATGGCCAGATTACGAGTGACACGCTAACAGTTACACGTGAGCGAAAAGGGCTTTATTGCGGGTGTTTGCACGCATCAGGTTTATCACTGGTATTACAAGTTGAAAGAAAATGTGATCGCTTGAGTGCAATTGATGATAAAGCACAAAGGGTTAGCATGTCCTCAGCGCTCTGGTGAACTGTTTTGCTAAAAACAAAAAAGTGTCACAAAATGCATCAAAAATACATTTAAAAGTACAATTATATTCATAATAACACTATCTGATAGGTCTCAGGCGTTAAAAAAGGTACACAAAGGGCTTTAACTTTGAGATACGTACATATACATGTCTAAAGAGATGTGTGTGTATATATATATAGTGCCTTGCAAAAGTATTTTTCCTATATTGTTGCACTACACCCTGGAATTAAAATGGATTTTTATTTGGATTACATGTAATGGACATACACAAAATTGTCAAAAATTGTGAATTGAAATTAAGAAAATAGCTTGTTTTAAAAATTATAAAAAACAGAAAAGGGGTGCGTGCATATGTATTCATTCCCCTTGCTATGAAGCCCCTAAATAAGTGCAATCAATTACCTTCAGAAGTCACATAGGGCAAAATTTCAAGTGTTGCAGTACTACTATACTGCTGAAAAATTGGCCATTGCACGCAGAATATGCAGATCTCCTGTATTACAAGTTGTGTCGGTACGGCTATAATACTAGCATGTTAGCCTTTACACAACTCTCCATTCCCCACTCAAAAAATGGCTTTTGAGTGCAAGATTTTCATTGTGCCGTATTACAAGTTGTTCGTTCAGGCTATTACGCTGCTATCTGAGACCAGTAGTATTAAAAATGTTTCACAAAACTCATAATAAAAATGTTACAAAGTACACTAACACCCATAAACTACCTATTAACCTCTAAACCGCCATCCCCCCACATCGCAAATACTATATTAAAATAATTAACCCCTAATCTGTCGCCCACCCACATAGCCAACACTAAATAAACATATTAACCCCTAGACTGCCGACCCCCCCCCCACATCGCCAGCACTAAACTAAACTTATGAATACCTAAACCACCGGCTCCAAACATCGCAAAACACTAAATTAAACTATTAACCGCTAAACCTAACACCCCCTTAACTTTAAATTAAAATTACAATATAACTCTTAAAATAAATAAAAACTTACCTGTGAAAAAAAAAAAAATAAGATTAAACTATAAATTAACCTAACATTACTATTTAAAAAAAATAAAATAAAATAAAAAAAAACTAAATTACAATATTAAAAAATCCTAACACTACGAAAAAATAAAAAAACTAACATTACAAAAACACACACTAAAATAACCAAAAATAAAAAAATCTAAGATTACAAAAATAATAAACAAAATTATCCAAAATAATAAAAGTTAAACCTAATCTAATAGCCCTATATCTACTATATCTAATTGCCCTGTTCAAATCAGTCAATAGGATTTAAGCCCCTCTCATCCTATTGGCTGATTTGAATATTTCAGCCAATAGAAATGCAATGGTACCCCAATATAAAAGGGGTAACTTGCATTGAAGTTTGAATGTGAGGTGGACGATCGCATGAAGAAGAGGATCCACATTGCTGAATTCCACCGCCGCTGAAGAGAACCAGCGCTCCAGATCCGTGCATCGCTGAAGACCGCTCCGTACCTAGCGCACAACTTGTAATCTCAGTGTAAATTAGTTTAAGTCCACCTGTGTGCAATCTAAGTGTCACATGATTACAGTATATATACATCTGTTCTGAAAGGCCCCAGAGTCTGCAACACCACTGAGCATGTGGCACCATGAAGACCAAGGAACTCTTCAAATAGATCAGGGACAAAGTTGTGGAGAAGTACAGATCAGGGTTGGGTTATAAAAAATATCCAAAACTTTGAACATCCCACAGAGTACCAGCTAATCAATTATAGAAATGGAAAGAATATGGCACCACAACAAACCTGCCAACTAAAACTCATGGAATCAGAGAAGCAACAAAGAGACCAAAGATAACCCTGAAAGAGCTGCAAAGATCCACAACGGAGATTGGAGTATCTGTCCATAGGACCACTTTAATCCGTACACTCCACAGAGCTAAGCTTCATGGAAAAGTGGCCATAAAAAAGCCATGACTTAAAGAAAAAGATGAGCAAACATGTTTGCTGTTTGCCAAAAGACATGTGGAATACTCTCAAAACATATGTAAGAAGGTACTCTGGTAAGATGAGACTAAAATCAAGCTTTTTGGCCATCAGGAAAAACAATATGGGCTAGCCCTCCACTTTGTAATATGCTTTAGTATTACAAGTTAGCTGCAATGCGAATGCGAGCTTGAGTTTGCATTGCTAGGAAGCATTGCGCACACAAGAACGCATTTCCATAGGCTCCTATGGGAACCTCTTTCTGATGCTGTCTAGAAACAATAGTTTCCTGAGGCTTTCCACTGTGTTACTATGAGTGGGAGGGGCCTATTTTAACGTTTTTTTGGTGCAGTTAAAATTACAAACTAAGGCCTAGATTTGGAGTTCGGCGGTAGCCGTCAAAACCAGCGTTAGAGGCTCCTAACGCTGGTTTTGGCCGCCCGCTGGTATTTGGAGTCAGTGATTAAAGGGTCTAACGCTCACTTTTCAGCCGCGACTTTTCCATACCGCAGATCCCCCTACGCCATTTGCGTAGCCTATCTTTTCAATGGGATCTTTCTAACGCTGGTATTTAGAGTCGTTTCTGAAGTGAGCGTTAGAGCTCTAACGACAAAATTCCAGCCGCCTGAAAAAAGTCAGTAGTTAAGAGCTTTCTGGCTAACGCCGGTTTATAAAGCTCTTAACTACTGTACCCTAAAGTACACTAACACCCATAAACTACCTATGTACCCCTAAACCGAGGTCCCCCCACATCGCCGCCACTCTATTTAAATTTTTAACCCCTAATCTGCCGACCGCCACCTACGTTATACTTATGTACCCCTAATCTGCTGCCCCTAACCCCGCCGACCCCTATATTATATTTCTTAACCCCTAACTTGCCCCCCACAATGTTCCGATCAGCCAATAGAATGCGAGCTCAATCTGATTGGCTGATTGGATCAGCCAATCGGATTGAACTTGATTCTGATTGGCTGATTCCATCAGCCAATCAGAAAATTCCTACCTTAATTCCGATTGGCTGATAGAATCCTATCAGCCAATCGGAATTCGAGGGACGCCATCTTGGATGACGTCCCTTAAAGGAACAGTCATTCGTCGTTCAGTCGTCGGTCCGGATGGATGTTCCGCGCTGGAGGTCTTCAGGATCCTGCCGCTTCGCTCCGGATGGAAGACCATAGAAGATGCCGCCTGGATGATGACTTCAATCGGATGGAAGATCCTCTTCTGCCCCGCTTGGATGAAGACTTTGACCGGATCATGGACCTCTTCAGCCCCCGCTTGGGCTTGGATCAGGACATCTGAGGAGCTCTTCAGGACGGATCGGTGAACCTGGTATGGTGAAGACAAGGTAGGAAGATCTTCAGGGGCTTAGTGTTAGGTTTATTTAAGGGGGGTTTGGGTTAGATTAGGGGTATGTGGGTGGTGGGTTGTAATGTTGGGGGGGGGTATTGTATTTATTCTTTTACAGGCAAAAGAGCTGAAATTCTTGGGGCATGCCCCGCAAAGGGCCCTGTTCAGGGCTGGTAAGGTAAAAGAGCTTGTAACTTTTTTAATTTAGAATAGGGTAGGGAATTTTTTATTTTGGGGGGCTTTGTTATTTTATTAGGGGGCTTAGAGTAGGTGTAATTAGTTTAAAATTGTTGTAATATTTTTATTATGTTTGTAAATATTTTTTTATTTTCTGTAACTTAGATCTTTTTTATTTTTTGTACTTTAGCTAGTTTATTTAATTGTATTTATTTGTAGGAATTGTATTTAATTAATTTATTGATAGTGTAGTGTTAGGTTAATTGTAGGTAATTGTAGGTAGTTTATTTAATTATTTTATTGATAGGGTAGTGTTAGGTTTAATTATATCTTAGGTTAGGACTTATTTTACAGGTAATTTTGTTATTATTTTAACTAGGTAACTATTAAATAGTTCTTAACTATTTAATAGCTATTGTACCTGGTTAAAATAATTACAAAGTTACCTGTAAAATAAATATTAATCCTAAAATAGCTATAATATAATTATAATTTATATTGTAGCTATATTAGGATTTATTTTACAGGTAAGTATTTAGCTTTAAATAGGAATCATTTATTTAATAAGAGTTAATTTATTTCGTTAGATAAAAATTATATTTAACTTAGGGGGGTGTTAGTGTTAGGGTTAGACTTAGCTTTAGGGGTTAATACATTTATTAGAATAGCGGTGAGCTCCGGTCGGCAGATTAGGGGTTAATAATTGAAGTTAGGTGTCGGCGATGTTAGGGAGGGCAGATTAGGGGTTAATACTATTTATGATAGGGTTAGTGAGGCGGATTAGGGGTTAATAACTTTATTATAGTAGCGCTCAGGTCCGCTCGGCAGATTAGGGGTTAATAAGTGTAGGCAGGTGTCGGCGACGTTGAGGGGGGCAGATTAGGGGTTAATAAATATAATATAGGGGTCGGCGATGTTAGGGCAGCAGATTAGGGGTACATAGGGATAACGTAGGTTGCGGCGGTTTACGGAGCGGCAGATTAGGGGTTTAAAAAAATATGCAGGGGTCAGCGATAGCGGGGGCGGCAGATTAGGGGTTAATAAGTGTAAGGTTAGGGGTGTTTAGACTCGGGGTACATGTTAGAGTGTTAGGTGCAGACGTAGGAAGTGTTTCCCCATAGGAAACAATGGGGCTGCGTTAGGAGCTGAACGCTGCTTTTTTGCAGGTGTTAGGTTTTTTTTCAGCTCAAACAGCCCCATTGTTTCCTATGGGGGAATCGTGCACGAGCACGTTTTTGAGGCCGGCCGCGTCCGTAAGCAACTCTGGTATCGAGAGTTGCATTTGCGGTAAAAATGCTCTACGCTCCTTTTTTGGAGCCTAACGCAGCATTTGATTAAACTCTCGATACCAGAGTTAAATTTATGGTGCGGCCAGAAAAAAGCCCGCGGAGCGTTAGCAGCCCTTTTACCGCCGAACTCCAAATCTAGGCCTAAGACATCCAGATTCCCTCAAAGGCCCTCTGAATGCTATAGGACATCTCTAAAGGGCCCAAAGGCTTTCCAAAGTCGTTTATTGGGGAAAGTAGGGCTACAGCTTGCTGTGGCAGTTGGTTGTGACTGTTAAAAAACGTCTATTTCGTTTTTTTGATCCGTTTTTTGAACTAAGGTGTTAATCATCCATTTGCAAGTGGGTGCAATGCTCTGCTAGTCTATTACATACACTGTAAAAATTTAGTTTGATTTACTGCATTTTTTCACTGTTTTTCACTGTTTTTCAAATTCTGACAAAATTTGTTTCTCTTAAAGGCACAGTACCATTTTTTATATTTGCTTGTTAACTTGATTTAAAGTGTTTTCCAAGCTTGCTAGTCTCATTGCAAGTATGTATAAACATGTCTGAAATAGAAGAAACTCCTTGTTCATTATGTTTAAAAGCCATGGTGGAACCCTCTCTTAGAATGTGTACCAAATGTACTGATTTCATTTTAGGCAATAAAGATCATTTTCTGTCTTTTAAAAATTTTTATCACCAGAGGAATCTGACGAGGGGGAAGTTATGCCGACTAACTTTCCCCACGTGTCAGACCCTTTGACTCCCGCTTAAGGGACTCACGCTCAAATGGCGCCAAGTACAGCTAGGGCGCCCATAGCGTTTACTTTACAAGACATGGCGGCAGTCATGGATAATACACTGTCAGCGGTATTAGCCAGACTACCTGAACTTAGAGGTAAGCGAGATAGCTCTGGGGTTAGACGAAATGCAGAGCATACTGACGCTTTAGGAACCATGTCTGATACTGCCTCACAATATGCAGAAGCTGAGGAAAGAGAGCTTCAGTCAGTGGGTGATGTTAATGACTCAGGAAGATACCTGATTCTAATATTTCTACATTTAAATTTAAGCTTGTACACCTCCGCGTGTTGCTTAGGGAGGTTTTAGCTGCTCTGAATGACTGTGATTCCATTGCAGTGCCAGAGAAATTGTGTAGACTGGATAAATACTTGCAGTGCCGGTGTGTACTGATGTTTTTCCAATACCTAAAAGGTTTACAAAAATTATTAATAAGGAATGGAATAGACCAGGTGTGCCGTTCTCTTCCCCTCCTATTTTTAGAAAAATGTTTATAATAGACGCCACCACATGGGACTTATGGCAGACAGTCCCTAAGGTGGAGGGAGCAGTTTCTACTCTAGCAAAGCGTACTACTATCCCTGTTGAGGACAGTTGTGCTTTTTTAGATCCAATGGATAAAAAATTAGAAGGTTACCTTAAGAAAATATTTATTCAACAAGGTTTTATCCTACAGCCCCTTGCATGCTTTGCCCCTGTCACTGCTGCTGCGGCGTACTGGTTTGAGTCTCTGGAAGAGGCTTTACAGGTAGCGACTCCATTGGATGACATACTTGGCAAACTTAGAGCACTTAAGCTAGCCAATTCTTTTATTTCTGACGCCATTGTTTATTTGACTAAACTAACGGCTAAGAATTCTGGTTTTGCTATACAGGCGTGCAGAGCGCTATGGCTTAAATCATGGTCAGCTGACGTGACTTCAAAATCTAAGCTACTTAACACTCCCTTCAAGGGGCAGACCCTATTCAGGCCTGGTTTGAAGGAGATTATTGCTGATATCTCTGGAGGAAAAGGTCATGCCCTTCCTCAGGACAGGTCCAAATCTAGGGCCAAACAGTCTAATTTTCGTGCCTTTCAAAACTTCAAGGCAGGTGCGGCATCAACTTCCTCTAATAATAAACAAGAGGGAACTTTTGCTCAATCTAAGACGGTCTGGAGACCAAACCAGACTTGGAAAAAAGGTAAGCAGGTCCCCATAGACATCAATGCGGATTGCGTTATAGCTATCACCATTTCGTGATCGCAGGTGTTAGTTTTTTTTCTAACACTTTCTCTCCATTGATGTCTATGGGGGGATACGTGCATGAGCATGTAAAGTCAGGCCTTGGCTTTTGTGCGGTATGGAGCTTAATGCACCTTATCGCACAACAAAAGAAGGTTTTTCAGTAACTTGTAATGGCAGCGCTATGGAAAATGTGATACTGCTCATTTTTTTGCTTTATTTACGCACCGGGTTTAGCGCACAACTTGTAATCTCAGTGTAAATTAGTTTAAGTCCACCTGTGTGCAATCTAAGTGTCACATGATTACAGTATATATACATCTGTTCTGAAAGGCCCCAGAGTCTGCAACACCACTGAGCATGTGGCACCATGAAGACCAAGGAGCTCTTCAAATAGGTCAGGGACAAAGTTGTGGAGAAGTACAGATCAGGGTTGGGTTATAAAAAATATCCAAAACTTTGAACATCCCACAGAGTACCAGCTAATCAATTATAGAAATGGAAAGAATATGGCACCACAACAAACCTGCCAACTAAAACTCATGGAATCAGAGAAGCAACAAAGAGACCAAAGATAACCCTGAAAGAGCTGCAAAGATCCACAACGGAGATTGGAGTATCTGTCCATAGGACCACTTTAATCCGTACACTCCACAGAGCTAAGCTTCATGGAAAAGTGGCCATAAAAAAGCCATGACTTAAAGAAAAAGATGAGCAAACATGTTTGCTGTTTGCCAAAAGACATGTGGAATACTCTCAAAACATATTTAAGAAGATACTCTGGTAAGATGAGACTAAAATCAAGCTTTTTGGCCATCAGGAAAAACAATATGGGCTAGCCCTCCACTTTGTAATATGCTTTAGTATTACAAGTTAGCTGCAATGCGAATGCGAGCTTGAGTTTGCATTGCTAGGAAGCATTGCGCACACAAGAACGCGTTTCCATAGGCTCCTATGGGAACCTCTTTCTGATGCTGTCTAGAAACAATAGTTTCCTGAGGCTTTCCACTGTGTTACTATGAGTGGGAGGGGCCTATTTTAACGTTTTTTTGGTGCAGTTAAAATTACAAACTAAGACATCCAGATTCCCTCAAAGGCCCTCTGAATGCTATAGGACATCTCTAAAGGGCCCAAAGGCTTTCCAAAGTCGTTTATTGGGGAAAGTAGGGCTACAGCTTGCTGTGGCAGTTGGTTGTGACTGTTAAAAAACGTCTATTTCGTTTTTTTGATCCGTTTTTTGAACTAAGGTGTTAATCATCCATTTGCAAGTGGGTGCAATGCTCTGCTAGTCTATTACATACACTGTAAAAATTTAGTTTGATTTACTGCATTTTTTCACTGTTTTTCACTGTTTTTCAAATTCTGACAAAATTTGTTTCTCTTAAAGGCACAGTACCATTTTTTATATTTGCTTGTTAACTTGATTTAAAGTGTTTTCCAAGCTTGCTAGTCTCATTGCAAGTATGTATAAACATGTCTGACATAGAAGAAACTCCTTGTTCATTATGTTTAAAAGCCATGGTGGAACCCTCTCTTAGAATGTGTACCAAATGTACTGAATTCATTTTAGGCAATAAAGATCATTTTCTGTCTTTTAAAAAATTTTATCACCAGAGGAATCTGACGAGGGGGAAGTTATGCCGACTAACTTTCCCCACGTGTCAGACCCTTTGACTCCCGCTTAAGGGACTCACGCTCAAATGGCGCCAAGTACAGCTAGGGCGCCCATAGCGTTTACTTTACAAGACATGGCGGCAGTCATGGATAATACACTGTCAGCGGTATTAGCCAGACTACCTGAACTTAGAGGTAAGCGAGATAGCTCTGGGGTTAGACGAAATGCAGAGCATACTGATGCTTTAGGAACCATGTCTGATACTGCCTCACAATATGCAGAAGCTGAGGAAAGAGAGCTTCAGTCAGTGGGTGATGTTAATGACTCAGGAAGATACCTGATTCTAATATTTCTACATTTAAATTTAAGCTTGTACACCTCCGCGTGTTGCTTAGGGAGGTTTTAGCTGCTCTGAATGACTGTGATTCCATTGCAGTGCCAGAGAAATTGTGTAGACTGGATAAATACTTGCAGTGCCGGTGTGTACTGATGTTTTTCCAATACCTAAAAGGTTTAAAAAAATTATTAATAAGGAATGGAATAGACCAGGTGTGCCGTTCTCTTCCCCTCCTATTTTTAGAAAAATGTTTATAATAGACGCCACCACATGGGACTTATGGCAGACAGTCCCTAAGGTGGAAGGAGCAGTTTCTACTCTAGCAAAGCGTACTACTATCCCTGTTGAGGACAGTTGTGCTTTTTTAGATCCAATGGATAAAAAATTAGAAGGTTACCTTAAGAAAATATTTATTCAACAAGGTTTTATCCTACAGCCCCTTGCATGCTTTGCCCCTGTCACTGCTGCTGCGGCGTACTGGTTTGAGTCTCTGGAAGAGGCTTTACAGGTAGCGACTCCATTGGATGACATACTTGGCAAACTTAGAGCACTTAAGCTAGCCAATTCTTTTATTTCTGATGCCATTGTTTATTTGACTAAACTAACGGCTAAGAATTCTGGTTTTGCTATACAGGCACGCAGAGCGCTATGGCTTAAATCATGGTCAGCTGACGTGACTTCAAAATCTAAGCTACTTAACACTCCCTTCAAGGGGCAGACCCTATTCAGGCCTGGTTTGAAGGAGATTATTGCTGATATCTCTGGAGGAAAAGGTCATGCCCTTCCTCAGGACAGGTCCAAATCTAGGGCCAAACAGTCTAATTTTCGTGCCTTTCAAAACTTCAAGGCAGGTGCGGCATCAACTTCCTCTAATAATAAACAAGAGGGAACTTTTGCTCAATCTAAGACGGTCTGGAGACCAAACCAGACCTGGAAAAAAGGTAAGCAGGTCAAAAAAAAAAAAGCCTGCTGCTGCCTCTAAGACAGCATGAAGGAACGGCCCCCTATCCGGTAACGGATCTAGTAGGGGGCAGACTTTACTCTTTGCCCAGGCGTGGGCAAGAGATGTTCAGGATCCCTGGGCGTTGGAAATTATATCCCAGGGATATCTTCTGGACTTCAAAGCTTCCCCCTCAAAAGGGAGATTTTACCTTTCACAACTATCTGCACACCAGATAAAGAGAGAGGCATTCTTACACTGTGTACGAGACCTCCTAGTTATGGGAGTGAACAGGGTTTTTACTCAAATCTGTTTGTGGTTCTCAAAAAAGAGGGAACCTTCAGACCAATTTTGGATCTAAAGATCTTAAACAAATTCCTCAAAGTTCCGTCGTTCAAGATGGAAACTATTCGTACCATCCTACCACTGATCCAGGAGGGTCAATATATGACTACAGTGGATCTAAAGGATGCTTATCTTCACATTCCAATACACAAAGATCATCATCGGTTTCTCAGGTGTGCCTTTCAAGACAGGCATTACCAGTTGTAGCTCTTCCCTTTGGATTAGCTACAGCCCCAAGAATCTTTGCAAAGGTTCTAGGGTTGCTTATGGCGGTCCTAAGGCCGCGGGGCATAGCAGTAGCCCCTTATTTAGACGACATCCTGATACAGGCGTCAAACTTCCAAATTGCCAAGTCTCATACGGACGTAGTACTGGCATTTATGAGGTCGCATGGGTGGAAAGTGAACGAGGAAAAGAGTTCTCTATCCCCATTCACAAGAGTTTCCTTTCTAGGGACTCTGATAGATTCTATAGAAATGAAAATTCGCCTGACGGAGTCCAGGTTATCAAAGCTTCTAAATTCCTGCCGGGTTCTTCATTCCATTCCGCGCCCTTCGGTGGCTCAGTGTATGGAGGTAATCGGCTTATTGGTAGCGGCAATGGACATAGTGCCGTTTGCACGCTTACATCTCAGACCGCTGCAACTATGCATGCTCAGTCAGTGGAGCGGGGATTACACAGATTTGTCCCCTCAACTGAATCTGGACCAAGAGACCAGGGATTCTTTTCCCTGGTAGCTATCTCGGGTCCATCTGTCCAAAGTTATGACCTTTCGCAGGCCAGATTGGACAATTGTAACAACAAACACCAGCCTTCTAGGTTGGGCTGCAGTCTGGAACTCCCTGAAGGCTCAGGGATCGTGGACTCAGGAGGAGTCTCTCCTTCCAATAAATATTCTGGAACTAAGAGCGATATTCAAGGCTCTTCAGGCTTGGCCTCAGTTAGCTACTCTGAGGTACATCAGATTTCAGTCGGACAACATCATGACTGTAGCTTACATCACCCATCAAGGGGGAACAAGAAGTTCCCTAGAGATGTTAGAAGTTCAAAAATAATTTGCTGGGCAGAGATTTAGCTATCCATATCCCAGGTGTAGAGCACTGGGAGGCGGATTTTCTAAGTCGTCAGACTTTTCATCCGGGAGAGTGGGAACTCCATCCGGAGGTATTTGCACAACTGATTCATCGTTGAGGCAAACCAGAACTGGATCTCATGGCATCTCACCAGAACGCCAAGCTTCCGTGTTATGAATCCAGATCCAGGGATCCCAAGGCGACACTGATAGATGCTCTTGCAGCGCCCTGGTCTTTCAACCTGGCTTGTGTGTTTCCACAGTTTCCTCTGCTCCCTCGACTGATTGCCAAGATCAAGCAGGAGAGAGCATCAGTGATTCTGATAGCACCTGCGTGGGCACGCAGGACTTAGTATGCAGATCTAGTGGACATGTCATCCTTTCCACCATGGTCTCTGCCTCTGAGACAGGACCTTCTACTTCAGGGTCCTTCCAACCATCCAAATCTAATTTCTCTGCGGCTGACTGCCTAGAGATTGAATGCTTGATTTTATCAAAGCGCGGCTTCTCCGAGTCAGTTATTGATACCTTAATATGGGCACGAAAGCCTGTCACCAGGAAAATTTACCATAAGGTATGGCGTAGATATCTTTATTGGTGTGAATCCAAGGGTTACTCATGGAGTAAGGTCAGGATTCCTAGGATATTATCTTTTCTCCAAGAAGGTTTGGAAAAAGGATTGTCAGCTAATTAAGCGTCTGGCAGATGTTCCAGACGTTCAGGCATTTTGTCAGGCTTTAGTTAGAATCAAGCCTGTGTTTAAACCGCTTGCTCCACCATGGAGCTTAAACTTGGTTCTTAAGGTTCTTCAAGAAGTTCCGTTTGAACCTCTTCATTCCATAGATATCAAACTTTTATCTTGGAAAGTCCTTTTTTTTTTTGGTAGCTATTTCCTCGGCTCGTAGAGTCTCTGAGTTATCTGCCTTACAATGTGATTCTCCTTATCTGATTTTTCATACGGATAAAGTAGTCCTGCATACCAAATCTGGGTTTTTACCTAAGGTGGTATCTAACAAGAATATCAATCAAGAGATTGTTGTTCCATCCTTGTGTTTCACAATCTGGACGTGGTCCGTGCTTTAAAGTTTTTACTTACAAGCTACTAAAGATTTTCGTCAAACATCTGCTTGGTTTGTTGTCTTCTCTGGACAGAGGAGAGATCAAAAGGCTTCAGCAACCTCTCCTTCTTTTTGGCTAAGAAGCTTAATCCGCTTAGCCTATGAGACTGCTGGACAGCAGCCTCCTGAAAGGATTACAGCTCATTCCACTAGAGCTGTGGCTTCCACTTGGGCCTTTAAAAATGAGGCTTCTTTTGAACAGATTTGCAAGGCGGCGACTAGGTCTTCGCTTCATACTTTTTCAAAATTTTGCAAATTTGATACTTTTGCTTCTTCAGAGGCTATATTTGGGAGAAAGGTTTTACAGGCAGTGTTTCCTTCCATTTAAGTTCCTGCCTTGTCCCTCCCTTCATCCATGTACTTTAGCTTTGGTATTGGTATCCCACAAGTAATGTATGATCCGTGGACTGGATACACCTTACAAGAGAAAACACAATTTATGCTTACCTGATAAATTTATTTCTCTTGTGGTGTATCCAGTCCATGGCCCGCCCTGTCATTTTAAGGCAGGTAATTTTTAAATTTAAACTACAGTAACCACTGCACCCTATGGTTCCTCCTTTCTCGGCTTGTTTTCAGTCGAATGACTGGCTATGACAGTTAGGGGAGGAGCTATATTGCAGCTCTGCTCTGGGTTTCCTCTTGCAACTTCCTGTTGGGAATGAGAATATCCCACAAGTAATGGATGATCCGTGGACTGGATACACCACAAGAGAAATAAATTTATCAGGTAAGCATAAATTGTGTTTTTAATATTTTTATGAATGACTTGGAGCAAGGATTAAATAGCAACATCTCTATTTTTGCAGATTATATAAAGTTGTGTAAGGTTATTAGGTCAATGCAGGACGAACTTGCTTTACAAAGGGATTTACAAAAATTAGAAGAATGGACAGGTAAATGGAAAATGAGATTTAATACTGGAAAATGTCATATTCTACATTTTGGAAGTAAAAATAAGCAGGCAACCTATTATTTAAATGGGACTAGATTTAGCAAAACAGAGGAGGAAAGAGGTTTGGGAGTACTTATAGATAGCAAGCTAAATATGTATGCACAATGCAGGAGAGTGGCTTCTAAGGCTAATACGATATTAACATGAATTATACATAATTATGTCACTATATATATCCCTGGTAAGACCTCACCTAAAGTAATAAATAGTTCAGAGAAGGGCCCCAAAACGAGAATGGAGAATTTAAGCTATGAGGAGAGATTAGCCAAACTGGGTTTAATTTCTCTAGTAAAAAAGGCGCTTGATAGGTGACGATTAATTAATATAAATATGTTCAAGGTCCATATACAGAGATGGGGAAAGCTCTGTTTATTCCAAGAAAATTGTTACTGACAAGATGTCACGATTTAACACTGAGCAATGTAAATGTTTTTTTCAATGTAAGAGCAATTAAATTGTGACACTCATTAGCTAAGGAGGTAGTAAATGCAAAAACCTTAGGTATATTTAAAAAATTGTTTAGATACATTTCTGGAAATAAATAATTCAGGGATATAATTGCTAGTGTTAAATGTGTCATCTTTTTAGTGGGATTAATGTAAGATCAACTGGAGCTTTTATTGTAGATAAATTAAGATTTGTATAGGTTAAAGTTGAGGAACTTCTGTCTTTTTTCAATCTCATCTACTATTTTACTATTTACCTCTGTGATTACCTTGTATCTAAGCCTCTGCAGAATGCCCCCTTATCTCAGGGCTATTTACGACTTGTATTTTAGCATCAGTGCAGTTATATTTGTAACTCCACAGGAGTGAGCACAGTGTTATCTATATGGTAAACATTATCTAGCTCTGTCTTGCTGTGAAACGCTTATAAAATGGACTGAGATAAAGGTGGCCTGCAGGAGCATAAAACAGATAGATATTTAGAGTTTTAGATGTTATAAAGTATATCAATATAACAATATTGGTTATGCAAAGCTGGGAAATGGGTACTAAAGGCATTATCTATCTTTTCAAACAATAGAAATTTTGGACTAAACTGTCCCTTTAAGGGATAGATTACAAGTGGAGTGCTAAATTATCAAGCTTGCGGTAGCAATTAGCGTTTCTATAATTAACTAGAGTTCAGATCTCTGGTTAATTTTATAAATCTGCCCCAAATGCCCCCCAAATACTGTGCAGTGTATTTTTTTAAAAAAATAAAGATTGCAGCATCTTTATTTTTTAATAAAATTACTGCACTAGGTAGTATTTTGGGGGTAAAGTTGGTGGGAGTGGGGTGTGAAAAAAACGGCACTGAAAAGTGCTTTTACATTGCGGTCCATGGGAACTGTATGTTCCCAGAAAATATATGGATATGCTTATATACCTATATATTTATGTGTTAATATGTGTATATACACATATTAACACATATATATATATATATATATATATATATATATATATATATATATATATATATATATATATATAAATATATATATATATAAAAGCATATACATATATATGTTTACAGTATATTTGCTGCCATTGCTGCGCTACTTTAACCCCTTCTGACGGCAACAGAACGAGGTTCCCATAGGAGCCTATGGAAGTGCACTCTCATAAGTGCAATGCTTCCCAGCAATGTGAATGCAAGGTCGCATTCGCAATGCTGACAACTTATAATACCAGCGCATATTATGAAAGCGATTTTTAGCGCTCCACTTGTAATCTGGCCCTAAATGTATTTATTTTTTTCCTTCACTTTTAGAAAAGGTAGAAGATTGTTATTATTAAATTAATTTAATTATATGTGCAATATTATAAGGCTAAACCTCCAAAATACCACATTGGTCATAGTCAATCCTTATCATTATCACATTTTAAAATAATTTGAAATGTAGATTGAAGCCACCAGATTGTTTTTTCAGCACAAAACAAATGGGCTGTCCGAAAAAAATGGTACAGCTATTCTCAAATAATATCATTTTCTTACCTTTACTCATACCCATACATATAATTTTGAAAAAGGCTTGATCCTCAAAGAGTACAAACAAAAAATAATCTTGATTGTACAGCATAAAAGGTTCCACGTCTTTTGTAGTAATTGACAGACATAACTAGACACATGATTACTGTATACAAGAACACTTGACAAATACTACTACAGTAATGTGTTATAAAAAAGTAAATGAAAATGTCACAAAAGAGTCAGGCACAACTAAGTGTAACTCCCACAATAATATTATATCTTGTTATGCTAAAGATGTAGCTGAACATAACAAACCACATTTCATTGTCAGCTACATCTTTATCATATCTTTTCTATGGCTGTCCATTGCACCCTAAAGCTCAAAATATATTTTCATTGCTCACTGATATTTTTTAGATGCCAATCTGGTAACACATATGAAATTATTTTTAACAGAATTTCCTCTAGCCTTTAGTAAGGGGAACATAAAATCTCAAACATTATACATGACCATGGAAGTGCATTTTTCCTGCCTGCTTTATATATCTCAGCTTTTGATGACCTTATTTCTTTCAGAGAGTTGTAACCCAAACATTCTTAGCCATGATCTCTGATTTCTCTCTAGACTTTGATTTGGCAGATTCATCCTGTATTTAAAAAAGACCATGCTGTGCCTCTTTGTATTTTGTGTCTAAAGAGGTAAAGATAGGATAATTGACAATAATGAGAGTTTTTTTTAAGTCTCTGGGTTATCTATTCTTTTCTTCAATACTCTAAAGATCATAAATTAAGGGAAAAGTATCCTAGGGGGAAGACATAGTTACTTCTTAACTTTTCTGCTTCCTTCTGGCCTAGGGAATCAATGCTTTGTGAATAATGCTATTGTTCTGTTTGCAACCTATTAGTATCGCTTTTGGGTAAATGAAAAATAATATAGTATAATATTAAAATGAGTACATTATATAATAATATGTTTTCTCCATTACATCAAAAAACAGTCTCCATATATCTTCAATTTAAATTATTAGTACACAGAAAATCAGATATTTGGCATGCAAAGCTTCACTTTTTTCTTGATGTATTTCATTAACAGTAAATGAAAAAAATATGTCATATGTAGTATATTTAAATAGGTACAAATGTTATATTGACCAGTCTTTAAGAGTGGTTATTACTGAGTCACATATAGGGTTTGATTTATCAAGCTATGGTGGACAGGGGCGTACATTTGCAGCCCTGTCTGCTGCAGCTCGCCTCGGGTGGACAGAATTCCGCTGGTCAAATTTAACATTGCACACGAGTGCTATTTTGCAATGCTGCCCCCTGCCCGCGCACAGCCAATCAAGTGCGAGCAGGAGCTGTCAATCTCCCCGGACGGAGGAGACAGTGGAGATTAAAATTCTCCACCGAAGCATCCGTCTGATGATCGCTGCTTGATAAATACGGACTGCAGGTTCTCTTGTGAGAACCTGCAGTCGTAATGCAGGAGAAGGCTTGATAAATCGAGCCCATAGTAGTTGTCACTAAATAAGTAGCTGTGTGAGTTTGATCATGTCACTAAAATGGAGCCATAAGAGAAATCTGCTGCTGCTATATTTTTTTCATAGTGGCTCCATTTATATAAAAATACATTTCCTTCATTATAGTGTCATATACATTGAAATTGGTAGAAAAAGGAAAAAAAAGGATACCTAGCTTGCATAGCTTTAATATTTAGGTTTTTCATTAAGAGTAAAAGGGAAAAAAAAAGGGGTTGTGTATGCCAAATGTACCATATATGTGTATACTGTGTCATGTATATTTTATATCTTGTGTATGACTACATAAAGCGAAATAAAAGTGCAATAAGCAACTGGAAAGGGTGTCATTAAACTAGGGTTGATCACAATGACTAAGGCTGATGCCTTTTGGCTCTTTTTCTGGCTTAAAGACCCCTTTTCAACACCATCACAAAAGTGTGTTTTTGGCTATTTCCCACACCAGAGATCATGTTTTCAGTTCCTCTTTAAAAGCCTTATTTTACTATTGGAGATTACAATCCCTATCTGAGAGACTTTTCAACATTACATTTTTACTTTTTAAATTTGACACCTGAAGGCACTTAAAAAAAAAAAAACCCAGAATGGTTTTTGGACATCTTTGCAAGTATTTCAAGACTGGTTGGAAACAGTCTATACTTGTGCAAGACACTCTGAAATGGCCACAGGAGACATTGTAGAGGTATATTAGCACACATGGTATTAAAGCTCTATTCATCACTATTGTATAGGCATCTACAGTGGATAGGGCAGACTTTTACATATGCATATTTTGAGTATGTGATACCTTGTACAGCTAAAGGGATCTCCAGGGAAAGATACTTCAGGATACTCACACTGTTGTGATTGTCACTAACAGTACTGGCATTTTCATAACAAGCCTTTCAAATGGAATTCCCCAATCAGGAGTTAAAATGGAACCTACCATAATTTGATTCCATCCTCACCAGTACTAAACCATCTGAATGCTAGTTGTATCTTGGCAAGATGGACATACTTGGCATGATTTCTCAATCACTATATTGACACTTTTTAAATAAAAAAAAATATATAATGTTTTTAACAATGTTTATATTTATTAATTGTAAATGCACAATTTATGGTTTGGCTTAATTTTGAAACAAGATGGGGACTATGGGTTTCTGTTAGAAGCACATGATATATTTTAATACAGGATTTTAAGATTTCTGAAAACTGTTAAGCATGAACCCACTCCCTTCTAATATATAGGGCCAGATTACAAGTGGTGCACTAACAGTTATGCAAGAGGGATATCGGTTTTATCAAGCCAGCCAACTATGCTCTAGCTGGTTTTCCCTTCAACTCATATAGCTATAGATATATATAATATATAAATATATATATAATATATATTATAATATATATATATATATATATATACTATATAATATAATATATATATATATATATATATATATATATATATATATATATATATATATATATATATATATATATATATATATATATATATATATATATATATATATATATGTAATAGAAAATAAAAGATTGTGAGTTACAACCACACATTTTTTTGGTTCAAAGACAGTAAAGTTTTTAACACTACTAGGCCCTTGTTATCAAGCACAGTGTGATTGAAAAGTTGATATTATATTGCGAATATACATTTCTGGTTAATAATTTACGTGTAGCATTTATTTGTACATATTGAATATAATCTATTTAGATAACAGTCATTAACATAGCATTGTAAATGGACATTAAACCTTTGAGGAGCACTCACAGACTGAAATAGGTGTGGATCCCACGGCCTGGACAGCACTCTCTTTGCTGTTTGACTGAGCATGTGAATCTCCTCCTCATCTCAACCAGCCTCTTCCCCCCTCCCACACACACACTCCAGCCCCATCTCTCATCCCGGGCTAAGAGCTCCCACACACACATTCCTTCCGCCCCCTACAGCAATGGGCCACCCACCCATCTCCCTCCGTAGCTTCCCACCAACGATCGGCACCACCGCTGTCCGATGCAGAGAGGTGTTGATTCAGAAAGAGCATGCAATTTTAAGCAACTTTCTAATATACTCCTATTAACAATTTTCTTCGTTCTCTTGGTATCTTTATTTAAATGTAAGCTTAGGAGCCGGCCCATTTATGATTCAGCACCTGGGTAGCGCTTGCTGATTGGTGGCTATATTTAGACACCAATCAGAAAGTGCTACCCAGGTTCTGAACCAAAAATAGACCGGCTCCCATGCTTACATTCCTGCTTTTTCAAATAAAGATTCCAAGAGAATGAAGAAAAAATTATAACAGGAGTAAATTAGAAAGTTGCTGAATCATAAAAGTTTAATTTTGACTAGACTATCCCTTTGAGCAATAAAAACACATTTTAATACTTTTCAGATTGTATTATTTAAAATACACATGAAGTGAGTGCTATGGAATATGGAGATTCCCAAATAAATGATAATAATAATGATCACCAGGCTGCTCTTTTCTGCACAGTTGATCACCATTCCCCTTCAATTGTTGCAGCATCACTCTCTAACTTCTTCTATGCCTTCCTGGCTTGCCACTGGGATGTTGTATTTTACTGCTGTGCCTTATATATTTACACTCTGTAGGTACCTTCTTCAAGGCTTTTACTGAAATGGCAATCCGTAGAATAAATTATACTTTGTTCATGCTTAGACAGATATGAACACTAGGAACCATAGGTCCTGGAGATATCAAACACAAATGGGTTCATAAAAAAACACTGCAGTGTATGAGTCAACAAACAGGTCAAGTGGATGCACATAAAGTTACAACAATCTCATTCTATGCAGTTCTAATGTATGTTTTAGAACACTGCATTATTATTAGAAATACAATTGTCATGCTGATTAACATTATTTCTATAAAAATAGAAAAGAAAATGTGTTAAAAGATTCAAACTGAATAAAAGTTATTTTTCTTCAAATTATATGTCACAAAATCATTCAACTATGTAGATTTGTTTAATTTATTTATTTTTTAAACAAATCAACAAGAGAATTATTATAACCCTGATAGATTTTAAAAACATATTTTGAAGAGACATGAAACACTTTGAGATTTTAATATAAAACATGTTACTATTCATAGTAAATACATTTACAGTGAACTTTCATTGTTGATTTTGCACCCTCTTCTGAATATAGTGGGTTTTTTAATTCTGACAATATGAAGTGCTCAGTAAAATACCGGCAATGCAAAAGCCGGTCTTATTGAATTCTAACCTTTCACAATATCTGCTGGGGGAGTTGTTTCACAGGATAAAACTCATAAACTACATTTCCCGGGAGGCTTTGCGTTGCGCCTGCTCGTGTGTAGGGTGTGTGAGTGTTGAGCATGTGCAGTCCTTCCAGCTGTCTGAGCTCAAGATCCAGCGAGTCCGGGGTGTTTGGGGGATCAGAGGCTATAGCAGTGAGCACGTATTGGGATATACTGTCTAGAGAGACGGCACACTTATTGTGATGGACCTTACCGTGGTAGAACTTTATCATCTTATAGTAAAGGACAATGCATCCCAAACTTTACACTTACGTAGTTATACTTTTCCAGCATTATAGAGTAATGCTGTTCATTACTGTAGGTTGAGAGCTCAAGAAGAAAAATAAGTGGTTACTATACGAATAAGTGTACCCCATTATTTCAAACCTCATAGTGAACACCAATAAAATAATCTTACATTTATAGAAATCAGCTGCAATTACACTTAAAGGATAGCACCCCATTTCTAAAAAAAATGGTCATACATTCTGCACCCCATAAATGCAGTTAAAGTTATTGCATACATGTAGACAGTGCATCCTCTTACCATAAAGTCTCACATTTACAAAGTTGTACATTTACACAATGCACATCTTTATTTACAGCAAAGAGAAAAGTGTACTCAATTACTATAAAGATTCAGGGAGTAAACCTGTAATTATGTAGGGTGTGCAACTTTATTCTGCAAAAATTAACTCGGCTAGATTATGAGTTTTGTTGGTAAAGACTTGCGTTGCTAACGAGCCTTTTTTTTCCAACGCTCACTTTAAACAACGCTGGTATTACAAGTTTTCTGAATGGCTGCGTTAGCCTCAGAAAAGTGAGCGTTGAGCAAATTTAGCTCCACATCTCACTGTAATACCAGCGTTGCTTACGGTAGCGGTAAGCTGACTAAAACGTGCTCGTGCACGATTTCCCCATAGGAAACAATGGGGCTGAGCTGGCTGAAAAAAAACCTGACACCTGCAAAAAAAGCAGCGTCCATCTTCTAACGCAGCCCCATTGTTTCCTATGGGGAAAGAAAAAATATGTCTGCACCTAACACCCTAACATGAACCCCGAGTCTAAACACCCCTAATCTTACACCCCTAATCCACCGCCCCCCGACATCGTCGCCACCTGCATTATACTATTAACCCCTAATCTGCCGCTCCGGACACCGCCGCCACCTACATTATACCTATGAACCCCTAATCTGCTGCCCCTAACATTGCCGACACCTACATTATAGTTATTAACCCCTAATCTGCCGACCGGACATCACCGCCACTTTAATAAATGTATTAACCCCTAAACCACCACACTCCCGCCTCGAAAACACTAGTTAATTTTTATTAACCTCTAATATGCCTGCTCTAACATCGCCGACACCTACTTACATTTATTAACCCCTAATCTGCCACCACCAACGTCGCCGATACTATAATAAAGTTATGAACCCCTAAACCTAAGTCTAACCCTAACACCCCCCTAATTTAAATATAATTTAAATACATCTAAATAAAATAACTACAATTAAATAAATTATTCCTATTTAAAACTAAATACTTAACTGTAAAATAAACCATAAGATAGCTACAATATAACTAATAGTTACATTGTAGCTATCTTATGATTTATTTTTATTTTACTGGCAACTTTGTATTTATTTTAACTAGGTACAATAGTTATTAAATAGTTATTAACTATTTAATAGCTACCTAGTTAAAATAAGTACAAATTTACCTGTAAAATAAATCCTAACCTAAGTTACAATTACACCTAACACTACACTATCATTAAATTAATTACATAAACTACCTACAATTAATTACAATTAAATTCAATAAACTAAATTACGAAAAAAACAAAACACTAAATTACAAAAAAAATAAACACAAAATTACAGAAAATAAAAAAAATTACAAGAAGTTTAAACTAATTACACCTAATCTAAGCCCCCTAATAAAATAAAAAAGCCCCCCAAAATAATAAAAAGAACTACCCTATACTAAATTACAAATAGCCCTTAAAAGGGCCTTTTGCGGGGCATTGCCCCAAAGTAATCAGCTCTTTTAACTGTAAAAAAAGAATACAATACCCCCCCAACATTACAACTCACCACCCACACACCCCTACTCTAAAACCCACCAAATACCCCCTTTAAAAAAAACTAACACTACCCCATTGAAGATCACCCTACCTTGAGCCGTCTTCACCCAGCCGGGCACCAGTGGTCATCCGATCCGTCCAGAAGTCTTCATCCGATGGGCCAGAAGAGGACATCCGGACCGGGAGAAGGCTTCATCCAAGCAGCATCTTCTATCTTCATCCATCCGACGAGGAACGGCACCATCTTGAAGACCTCCGTCGCAGAACATCCTTCTAGGCCGACGACTAATGACGAATGATATCCATATCCAAGATGGCGTCCCTCAAATTCCGATTGGCTGATAGTTAAATATTATTAACCCCTAATCTGCCGGCCCTAACATCGTCGCCACCTACCTACATTTGTTAACCCCTAATCTGCCGCCCCCAACGTCGCTGCCACTATAATAAAGTTATTAACCCCTAAACCTAAGTCTAACCATAACCCTAACACCCCCTAACTTAAATATAATTTAAATAAATCTAAATAAAATTACTACAATTAACTAAATTATTCCTATTTAAAACTAAATACTTACCTATAAAATAAACCCTAAGATAGCTACAATATAACTAATAATTACATTGTAGTTAGCTTAGGGTTTATTTTTATTTTACAGGCAAGTTTGTATTTATTTTAACTAGGTACAATAGTTATTAAATAGTTATTAACTATTTAATAACTACCTAGTTAAAATAAAGACAAATTTACCTGTAAAATGAAACCTAACCTAAATTACACTAACACCTAACACTACACTATAATTAAATTAATGTATTATTTAAAAATGATTACACATCCATTACTAGAGATTTAAAACAAAGTATAATATTCATATATTTTCAGCTGTCGTTTTAAATACATAGAGATCTATGTATTAATTGCCAGGCAGCAACCTAATAAAAAGGGCCCATAATATTTAAAGGGGCATAAACCCCACATTTTTTATTTTTTAATGTCCTTATTATCCTTTGTTGAAAAGCAGGAAAGTAAGTTAAAGGGACACTGAACCCAAATTTTTTCTTTTGTGATTCAGATAGAGCATGACATTTGGTATCTTTATTTGAAATGCAAGAATGTAAGTTTAGATGCCGGCCCATTTTTGGTGAAAAACTTGGGTTGTCCTTGCTGATTGGTGGATAAATTCATCCACCAATAAAAAAGTGCTGTCCAGAGGTCTGAACCAAAAAACATTAGATGCCTTCTTTTTCAAAGATAGCAAGAGAATGAAGAAAAATTGATATTAGGAGTAAATGAGAAAGTTGTTTAAAATTGCATGCTCTATCTGAATCATCACAAAAGAAAAAACTGGGTTCAGTGTCCCTTTAAGGAGTATGCATGTCTGTAGTACTATATTGTAGCAGTTTTGCAACAATGTTATTATTAGCAAGATCACTAGAGGGCAGCACTATTTCCTGTCATGTAGTGCTCTAGACTTATGCACGCTACCTATCTGGAAATCTCTTCTACAAAGAACAACAAGAGAACAAAGCAAATTTGATAAGAGAAGTGAATTGGAAACTTTTTTAAATTGTATTCTCTATCTGAATCATGGGTTTCATGTCCCTTTAACAATCTCTTGTTATCAGTTATAGAAAGAGAGAGAGAGTTATTTTGGTTGAATATCAGAATTCCTAATTGTATGTAATCATGTTAAAGTTCATGTTAAAGGTCTGCGCTTTATTAATGCAGATTGGTTTCCTCTTTCTGATCACAGGTATGTACAGTAAAATAATGCTATTATCCATTAACATTTTTTGCTTAGTACTATCTGCTGTGGCAACTTCATTAGACACAAATGCAATGAAAGGGACTGGGACATTGATGTCAAAATGACACTTCCATAATTCAGACAGATTAGTTAAAAAAACCTTTCTAATACACTTATATTAGCAAATGTATCCCTTTCTTATAATATCCGTTGCTGAAGCCTAGCTACTTTCCATAAGAACATACAGGGGTAGGCTTCAAAGTAAGCACTAAATGGCTAACAACATTACAAACATTGTACAAAAACTGATACCAAATAGTGCTCATGAAACCTGCACGCTCCTGAGCCTACCTAGGTATATCGGCAAATAGTGCTTGAAATGTACTTGAAATACAGGTACCTGAAAATCACACAAAGCAGCCTAAACGACAGACATATATGGTCAATTTCAGGGTGTATAGATTGTTGCAGAAAACAATAGGGGCTTTGTGTACTAAGCAGCGTAAGCTGCTTCGGAGCCCTTGTAGGGCAGGTTCGCACATGTATGCCTGCTTCCCGCTTTGTATTGGTTTTTATTGGTAAGTTTTTACCCTATTCTTCAAAAGGAAAGTAAACACTTTAAGATGTTTAAATAAAATGTTTAGTTATGCATAAAGAAACAACTTTGAAATATATAGTGTTATTTATTTTGCCAACTTTTCACGTAATTTAGTTCGGAAAATGTCTACTTTTCAGAACATGAAGAGCACCCTGTTGACTTTTCAAAGCTAATGCTACTATATATTTTTTACTAATTGACTTTAAAGGGACATGAAACACAAAGATTTTCATTTATGTTTAATATAGAACATGGTTTATATTGTAGGTAGAGGAAAGAAGCATTATAGTATATAGCAATATCGTATATCCACAATAAATAAGCTTGTAGCAATACAGTGCGCTCAAAAATAAATACCCATCTTATGTTACCTATTAATACCGTAGCAACATGCGTTATAGTTATGAAATCGTTAAAAATAAATTACTTAGAGAGTAGTATGTGGCATAAGTGTATAGCGGTCAGGTGGACACTCAAATACCCCATTGGCCTTTGATAAAGCAGATGCGAAACGCGCGTCAGGCGTACGCACTGCTTATCCTCCGTTTGTTGTAATGTTGTTGAAATAGAAATAATTATAGTTAAAAATACAAATAGAACTTAGCGGTCTAATTGTTGGCCTATCTGGCAATGAGGTTTTATAACGTTACTCACCCTACTGCTTAATAATAAGTTATTACTGTGGGGCTTACTATCTCCCCTATGGGATATCGCTTTGAATAGATTGATTAATAGTACAGTGGGGTATTTGAGTGTCCACCTGACCGCTATACACTTATGCCACATATTACACTCTAAGTAATTTATTTTTAACGATTTCATAACTATAACGCATGTTGCTACGGTATTAATAGGTAACATAAGATGGGTATTTATTTTTGAGCGCACTGTATTGCTACAAGCTTATTTATTGTGGATATACGATATTACTGAGATTATATAGATAGCTAGACATCGGTGTGCCAATACCTATATACCCTTATTGTTTAAGCCTATCACCACAGCGTTACAGTTCTTATCATAGATATATAGCACTGATCCTAACTGATTGTTAGGGCAATAATATATCTTACTTAGAGGTACTATATACAGAATGTACACAACTACCTTTTAATTGATTATATGACAAAACATTTAGTTTTGCCTTTGGAGGATTAGCAGTGCTCATCATTGATAACGTTTTTAATTTACACTAAACACGCAAATTACATACACTGGTTTTATTGGTGGCATGGTCCACACATCTCTTTTAATGCATATTGAATAAAAGGTATATTTTAATATTTTTGGTCTATTTTGGTAAAAATATATCTACCTTCCATCTACACTCATCAGGTATAAACCTTCAAGTGTGCCACTATAATGCTTCTTTCCTCTACCTACAATATAAACCATGTTATATAGGCATTAGGCACTACCTACTGGTGCACCTAAGAATACACCAATAGGTTTAAGGTTATATACCTCCTTCCCACCTTCCCTATAGGATAATAGGGGCTTTCTATTAATATAGAACATGCAAATTTAAACAACGTTCTAATTTACTATAATCACATTTTATTTGTTCTTTAGGTATCTTTCGTAGAAAAAGCAGGGACATAAGCTCCGGAGCGTGCACATGGTTGGAGAACTTAATGGCACTATTTCCTGTCATGTCGTGCTCCATACACTCACCTAGGTATCTCTTCAACAAAGAATACCATATGAATGAAGCAATATTGATAATAGAAATAAATTGGAAACTTTTTTAAATTTTTATGCTTTGAATCACAAAATATTTTTTTTGAGTTTTATTTCCCTTCAAGTGATAACTGCAAAATAGAGCACATTATACTAACTATATGACCATGTCAAAGCCTTGTTGTCTGCAGACTAAAGCTCAGATTGGCTCCTCCAAATAAGGGTGGGTGGAGTTTGACTACTAAAAAAAATTGTCAGTATAAAGGATGTTTGTTTTAAAAACATTAAAGTAATTGTAAACTTTACAAGCTTTAAAATTTAGTCTGAAATCTAAATTATATTTTAGAAGAACTTTAATTGATCCCTCCTAATAAAGATACTCTGTAACTTTTTAATCTAGCCATACCATTCTAATATCCCGTGCTCCGGCCGCCCACTTCAAAACTGTTCTCTAATCGGAGCTCTAACTACAAAAAAAGTGCCATGCGACTAGAGAACTGATTGGAGAACAGTTCAAACCGTTAGCTCACAAAAAATATGAGTTTTGAAGTGGGACGGCCAGAGCGCGGGGTATTAGAATGGCACAGCTGGATAAAAAAGTAAGCTACAGCGCATCTTAATTAGAAGTGATCAATTAAATTCCCTCTAAAATATTGCTTAGATAATGAAACTGATTTTAAAATATACAAAGTTTACCAAAACTTTAATATGGCTGGTATGTTTTACTAGAGCAACATAACAGAAATGCATTGTAATTAAAAGGTATTTACTGTCTCTTTAAATAAAAACACTCTCTTTATTAATATCATGTTAGAATTCAATGATAAAGGTCTTCATTGACTAAAACACAAGGACTCACATTATGCTCTAATCTGCTTTTGCTACTCAGTTTATCAGCTTCTCAATTGTTCTGTTTCTCTTTCCTCCTTATCCACTTATTTACTCTATAAAATCTAAATGAAATAGTCAGACAAAATGAAATTGTGTAAAGTAAAACTATCACATGCCAGATAAGTAACATAATAAAAATAACACAAAGTGAAGAAAAAAAAAACTCATAAAGTTTAAACAATTACTACAGTTTTCTGCAGTCAGTTACTTCCTTCCCTCCCGGGGCCCGACCCGATATGCAGCGTCGCCCGCAAAAGCCGGCGACGCCGTTTTTTGTGCGTTTTTGGTATTACATATACGGCGTAGCATACAAGTTACGCCCGTATATTTCACCCGTCGCTCGAAATTTTTACTCCCATAGGCTAACATGGGACGGCGTCGTAAGTCAGTATCCAATATCCAGCGCAAGGCCTTACATGGCGAAAATGGAAAAATCTTACTCCATTTTCACCTCGCCATAAAATGCAGCCGCAGTATGCCTTGCGCTGAATATGGGAGCACCGTAACTACCTAAAATGCCTGCAAAAATAAACTAACACCTAACGCATGCGCAATGTCTATCTACCTGTCAACCGCAATCCCCACCGCAATAACTAATAAAGTGTATTAACCCCTAAACTGCCATAGCCCACACCGCAATAAACCTATCCTAGTATTAACCCCTAAACCGCTATAGCCCACACCGCAATAAACCTATTCTATTATTAACCCCTAAACTGCCATAGCCCACACCGCAATAAACCTATCCTAGTATTAACCCTTAAACCGCTATAGTCCATACCGCAATAAACCTATTCTATTATTAACCCCTAAACCGCCATAGCCCACATAGCCTATTAAATCTATTAACCCCTAATCTGCTGCCGCCAACGTCGCCGCCACTATAATAAAGTTTTTAACTGCTAAACCTAAGTCTAACCTTAACACCAGCCTAACTTAATTATTATTTAAATAAATCTAAATAATATTACTATTATTAACTAAAGTATTCCTATTTAAAACTAAATACCTATAAAATAAACCCTAAGATAGCTACAATATAATTTATAATTACATTGTAGCTATTTTAGGATTTATTTTTATTTTACAGGCAACTTTGTATTTATTTTAACTAGGTACAATAGCTATTAAATAGCTAATAACTATTTAATAACTACCTAGTTAAAATAATTACAAAATTACCTGTAAAATAAATCCTAACCTAAGTTACAGTTACAGCTAACACTACACTATCATTCAATTAATTAAATAAATTAACTACAATTAGCTAAAATGAAATACAATTACATTAAATAAACTATAGTACAAAGAAAAACAAACACTAAATTACAGGGGAAAAACAATTACAAGAAGTTTAAACTAATTACACCTAATCTAAGCCCCCTAATAAAATAAAAAAGCCCCCCAAAATAATAAAATGCCCTACCTTATACTAAATTACAAATAGCCCTTAAAAGGGCCTTTTGCGGGGCATTGCCCCAAAGTAATCAGCTCTTTTACCTGTAAAAAAAAATTACAATACCCCCCCAACATTACAACCCACACACCCCTACTCTAAAACCCACCAAATCCCCCCTTAAAAAAACCTAACACTACCCCATTAAAGATCACCCTACCTTGAGCCGTCTTCACCCAGCCGGGCACAAGTGGTCATCCGATCCGGGCAGAAGTCTTCATCCGATGGGGCAGAAGAGGACATCCAGACCGGCAGAAGTCTTCATCCTATCCGGGCAGAAGAGGACATCCAGACCGGCAGAAGTCTTCATCCTATCCGGGCAGAAGAGGACATCCGGACCGGCAGAAGGCTTCATCCAAGCGGCATCTTCTTTCTTCTTCCATCAGACGAGGAGCGACTCCATCTTGAAAACATCCGGCGCAGAGCATCCTTCCAGCATGACAACTACTTGACGAATGACGGTTCCTTTAAATTACATCATCCAAGATGGCGTCCCTCGAATTCCGATTGGCTGATAGGATTCTATCAGCCAATCAGAATTAAGGTAGGAAAAATCCGATTGGCTGATTTAATCAGCCAATCGGATTGAAGTTCAATCCGATTGACTGATTGGATCAACCAATAGAATGCAAGGTCAATTCTATTGGCTGATCTAATCAGCCAATCGGATTGAACTTCATTCCGATTGGCTGATTAAATCAACGAATTGGATTTTTCCTACCTTAATTCCGATTGGCTCATAGAATCCTATCAGCCAATCGGAATTCGAGGGACGCCATCTTGGATGACGTCATTTAAAGGAACCGTCATTTGTCGAGTAGTCATCGTGCTGGAAGGATGCTCCGCGCCGGATGTCTTCAAGATGGAGTTACTCCTCGTCTGATGGAAGAAGATAAAGATGCCGCTTGGATGAAGCCTTCTGCCGGTCTGGATGTCCTCTTCTGCCCGGATAGGATGAAGACTTCTGCCAGTCTGGATGTCCTCTTCTGCCCCATCAGATGAAGACTCTGCCTGGATCGGATGACCACTTGTGCCCGGCTTGGTGAAGACGGCTCAAGGTAGGGTGATCTTCAATGGGGTAGTTTTTGTTTTTTTTAAGGGGGGATTGGGTGGGTTTTAGAATAGGGGTGTGTGGGTGGTGGGGGGGGGGTATTGTAATTTTTTTTACAGGTAAAAGAGCTGATTACTTTGGGGCAATGCCCCGCAAAAGGCCCTTTTAAGGGCTATTTGTAATTTAGTATAGGGTAGGGCATTTTATTATTTTGGGGGGCTTTTTTATTTTATTAGGGGGTTTAGATTAGGTGTAATTAATTTAAACTTCTTGTAATTTTTTTTCTGTAATTTAGTGTTTGTTTGTTTTTGTACTATCGTTTATTTAATTTAATTGTATTTAATTTTAGCTAATTGTAGTTAAAGGGACAGTCTAGTATAAATTAAACTTTCATTATTCAGATAGGACTTTTCATTTTAATCAACTTTCCAATTTACTTTTATCATCAAATTTGCTTTTTTCTCTTGGTATTCTTAGTTTAAACTAAATATATAGGTAGGCTCATATGCTAATTTCTAAGCCTTTGAGGGCTGCCTCTTATCACATGCTTTGTAAATCTCTTTTCAACACAAAGAGACAGAAAGTACACGTGGGCCATATAGATAACACTGTGTTCAGGCACAGAGGGTTATTTAAGATTTAGCACAAAACAATGCTAAATCCAAGTCAATAGATAATAAACCGTCACAGTCATGTGATTAAGTGGCTGGAAGAAGGTTCCTAGATACACGGTAATCACAGAGGTAAAAAGTACATTAATATAACTGTGTTGGTTATGCAAAACTGGGGAATGGGTAATAAAGTGATTATCTATCTTTTAAAACAATAACAATTCTATGGTAGACTGTCCCTTTAATTTATTTAATTAATTGAATGATAGTGTAGTATTAGGTGTAATTGTAACTTAGGTTAGGTTTTATTTTACAGGTATATTTGTAATTATTTTAACTAGGTAGCTATTAAATAGTTATTAACTATTTAATAGCTACTGTACCTAGTTAAAATAAATACAAAGTTGCCTGTAAAATAAAAATAAATCCTAAAATAGCTACAATGTAATTATTAATTATATTGTAGCTATCTTAGGGTTTATTTTATAGGTAAGCATTTAGTTTCAAATAGGAATACATTAGTTAATAATAGTAATATTATTTAGATTTATTTAAATAATAATATAGGCCTAGATTTGGAGTTTGGCGGTAGCCGTGAAAACCAGCGTTAGAGGCTCCTAACGCTGCTTTTAGGCTACCGCCGGTATTTGGAGTCAGTCAAAAAAGGGTCTAACGCTCACTTTTCAGCCGCGACTTTTCCATACCGCAGATCCCCTTACGTCAATTGTGTATCCTATCTTTTCAATGGGATCTTTCTAACTCCGGTATTTAGAGTCGTGGCTGAAGTGAGCGTTAGAAATCTAACGACAAAACTCCAGCCGCAGAAAAAAGTCAGTAGTTAAGAGCTTTCTGGGCTAACGCCGGTTCATAAAGCTCTTAACTACTGTGCCCTAAAGTACACTAACACCCATAAACTACCTATGCACCCCTAAACCGAGGCCCCCCCACATCGCCGACACTTGATTACATTTTTTTAACCCCTAATCTGCCGACCGCCACCTACGTTATCCTTATGTACCCCTAATCTGCTGCCCCTAACACCGCCGACCCCTATATTATATTTATTAACCCCTAACCTGCCCCCCACAACGTCGCCGCCAGCTACCTACAATAATTAACTCCTAATCTGCCGACCGCCACCTACGTTATACTTATGTACCCCTAATCTGCTGCCCCTAACACCGCCGACCCCTATATTATATTTATTAATCCCTAATCTGCCCCCCACAACGTCGCCTCCACCTGCCTACACTTATTAACCCCTAATCTGCCGAGCGGACCGCACCGCTATTATAATAAAGTTATTAACCCCTAATCCGCCTCACTAACCCTATAATAAATAGTATTAACCCTTAATCTGCCCTCCCTAACATCGCCGACACCTAACTTCAATTATTAACCCCTAATCTGCCGACTGGAGCTCACCGCTATTCTAATAAATGTATTAACCCCTAAAGCTAAGTCTAACCCTAACACTAACACCCCCCTAAATTAAATATAATTTACATCTAACGAAATTAATTAACTCTTATTAAATAAATTATTCCTATTTAAAGCTAAATACTTACCTGTAAAATAAATCCTAATATAGCTACAATATAAATTATAATTATATTATAGCTATTTTAGGATTTATATTTATTTTACAGGTAACTTTGTATTTATTTTAACCAGGTACAATAGCTAAAATAGTTAAAATAATTACAAAATTAGCTGTAAAATAAATCCTAACCTAAGTTACAATTAAACCTAACACTACACTATCAATAAATTAATTAAATAAAATACCTACAATTACCTACAATTAAACCTAACACTACACTATCAATACATTAATTAAATACAATATCTACAAATAAATACAATGAAATAAACTAACTAAAGTACAAAAAATAAAAAAGAATTAAGTTACAAAAAATAAAAAAATATTTACAAACATCAGAAAAATATTACAAATATTTGAAACTAATTACACCTACTCTAAACCCCCTAATAAAATAACAAAGCCCCCCAAAATAAAAAAATGCCCTACCCTATTCTAAATTACTAAAGTTCAAAGCTCTTTTACCTTACCAGCCCTGAACATGGCCCTTTGCGGGGCATGCCCCAAAGAATTCAGCTCTTTTGCCTGTAAAAAAAAACATACAATACCCCCCCCCCAACATTACAACCCACCACCCACATACCCCTAATCTAACCCAAACCCCCCTTAAATAAACCTAACACTAAGCCCCTGAAGATCTTCCTACCTTGTCTTCACCATACCAGGTTCACCGATCGATCCAGAAGAGCTCCTCCGATGTCCTGATCCAAGCCCAAGCAGGGGGCTGAAGAGGTCCATGATCCGGCTGAAGTCATCATCCAAGCGGGAGCTGAAGAGGTCCATGATCCGGCTGAAGTCTTCATCCAAGCGGGAGTTGAAGAGGTCCATGATCCGGCTGAAGTCTTCTATCAATGGCATGTTCAATCTTCTTTCTTCGGGAGCCATCATCTTCCATCCGACGCGGAACATCCTCTTCTCCCAACGCCTACTCGCCGAATGACGGTTACTTTAAATGACGTCATCCAAGATGGCGTCCCTTGAATTCCGATTGGCTGATAGGATTCTATCAGCCAATCGGAATTAAGGTAGGAATATTCTGATTGGCTGATGTAATCAGCCAATCAGAATCAAGTTCAATCTGATTGGCTGATTGGATCTTATTAAATAAATTATTCCTATTTAAAGCTAAATACTTACCTGTAAAATAAATCCTAATATAGCTACAATATAAATTATAATTATATTATAGCTATTTTAGGATTTATATTTATTTTACAGGTAACTTTGTATTTATTTTAACCAGGTTAATTAATTTCGTTAGATGTAAATTATATTTAACTTAGGGGGGTGTTAGTGTTAGGGTTAGACTTAGCTTTAGGGGTTAATACATTTATTAGAATAGCGGTGAGCTCCAGTCGGCAGATTAGGGGTTAATGTTTGAAGTTAGGTGTCGGCGATGTTAGGGAGGGCAGATTAGGGGTTAATACTATTTATTATAGGGTTAGTGAGGCGGATTAGGGGTTAATAACTTTATAATAATAGCGGTGTGGTCCGCTCGGCAGATTAGGGGTTAATAAGTGTAGGCCGGTGGAGGCGACGTTGTGGGGGGCAGATTTGGGGTTAATAAATATAATATAGGGGTCGGCGGTGTTAGGGGCAGCAGATTAGGGGTACATAGGGATAATGTAAGGAGCGGCGGTTTATGGAGCGGCAGATTAGGGGTTAAAAATAATATACAGGGGTCAGCGATAGCGGGGGCGGCAGAATAGGGGTTAATAAGTGTAAGGTTAGGGGTGTTTAGACTCGGGGTACATGTTAGAGTGTTAGGTGCAGACGTAGGAAGTGTTTCCCCATAGCAAACAATGGGGCTGCGTTAGGAGCTGAACGCGGCTTTTTTGCAGGTGTTAGGTTTTTTTTCAGCTCAAACAGCCCCATTGTTTTCTATGGGGGAATCGTGCACGAGCACGTTTTTGAGGCTGGCCGCATCCGTAAGCAACTCTTGTATCTAGAGTTGCAGTGGCGTTAAATATGCTGTACGCTCCTTTTTTGGAGCCTAACGCAGCCATTCTGTGGACTCTCAATACCAGAGTTATTTTAAAGGTGCGGCCAGAAAAAAGCCAGCGTTAGCTACGCGGGTCGTTACCGACAAAACTCTAAATCTAGCCGTAAGTTAGGGGAGTGTTAGGGTTAGACTTAGGTTTAGAGGTTAATAACTTTATTATAGTGGCGGCGACGTTGGCGGCGGCAGATTAGGGGTTAATAGATTTAATAGGCTATGTGGGCTATGGCGGTTTAGGGGTTAATACTAGAATAGGTTTATTGCGGTGTGGGCTATGGCGGTTTAGGGGTTAATACTAGAATAGGTTTATTGCAGAGTGGGCTATGGCGGGGGTTAATACATTTATTATTAGGAGTGAGAGGGGGGATTGCGGATATAGGGGTATACGTGCTTATTTTTGGGAGGCGTGTTAGACAATTACGGGAGATTTAAAAATTTTGTTACTTTTCTTAGGCGCCTGCAGTTTCTAAAGTGCCGTAAGTCACAAGCGACTCCAGAAATTTGTAGTTATGCTTATTTCTGGACATCGCTAGTTTATCAGACTTATGGTACTTAGGAAATGCTGGCGGGGTATATGTAATACCCCGATGTGCAGGGTAAAATTACGTGCGGCACGGGTTCCCTCGCTTGCGCCGAAACCTACGCCGTATATCGGATCGCTCCCCTAGCTGTGCCTGTTTTTTATGAGCTGTCAGAGCTCTCTATGTCCGTGGTGTTGTTGGGGAGGGGCACATCTTTGCTGCAGAGGGAGAGACACTGAGACAGAGACAGTCTGAGAGGCATCCAATTAAGAGGGAGAAAGAAGGGAAGTCCAGCCCTGTGGAATGTCATATCTAGGCTGTTAGTGAGCCATACATTTCTTGTTTCAAGTTTTTTTTAACAAGTTGTTAAAGCACATTCATTGTCAAAGAGGGCTGCAGTGCACTGTCTAGCAGATATGCAGCCCCCTCGGACAGTCAAGGGGCTTAAGCTGTTTTTTTAATAAGTATATATTTTTTTACTTTTAAGTCCTTTAATCTCTGAAAATAAAAATGTGTACACTTGTTGGCAATTGTGCAGTTAAAATTATGTACAATATATTTTTCATAGACTGTTACATGTGTGTGTATGTATACAGTATATATGTATATATATATATATATATATATATATATATATATATATATATATATATATATACACATACACATATAATTTATTTTTATATAATTTATTGCTCTTAATCGCTGTTAATGTTAAAATAATTAGCCTTTTTTTCACCTTAGCCCTTATCCCCACCCCCTGAAAGTCTTGCACAAAGTAAGTTTGTTATGCAACTGTTATTTAACCCCATGATTGCCAATGTAACAGTTAATGGCAATGTAGTAATTTCATGCCTTGATTACCTGAATTAAAAGTGAATTAAACCTGAGTTAAATTACTGTCCTGTGGAATATATCTTTATATATAGTATGTGTGTGTGTATATATATATATATATATATATATATATATATTTATACTTTTCTAGGGCACAGTGTGTTTGTGTATATATATATATATATAAATATATAATATATATATACATTTCCCAAAACGGGTGAGTACAGGATGTCTTTGGGGGGGCAGCAAAAAACATTCTTGCACCAGGGCCCTTTGTTCATTAGGTCTGCCACTGGCAGCCAGTACTTGTGGACTGTGGTCATCAGCATTACAGAGAGAGAGTAATTGTGACACAGGACAGCACTATGGTCAGTCGGCCACGGACGGTAGGAGTCAGCATGCCACTTGGTCATACAGCCAGCTGGAGTGAGCACAGCTGTAAATTGCTGGTAGAAAACTGAAAGCCAGCATGTACTAAGTAAGTAATTAACTATAATAGCATAGATCATATTGTACACCCTACAATTTTTTTTATTAATAAATGTAGGCAATATTTGTACTTCATTTAATATTTAAGTTCCCATGTCTTTTCCATATTAAAAATAAATTAAACATAAAAATATAAATTTACCAGACTTTCATTATTTTGCTAGATTTTCTTGTAGTTTACCTCCAAAAAAAATTTCTTCCCTGTCACTTGAAAAACTTGAATATATTTTGAATACTTTGCTGATGTGATCCTGCAACATGCTACATTATAATCTCTAAGCTCAGTGTCAGAGAAAAACGTATAAGGTCTTTATGAATTGTTTCTGATATATGTATTGTACCATGCTTATGCACTGTAGGGAGAGGCAGGCAGGGTTAGCCTGCAAGGGTTTAAGTACTTTTCTTTGTTGAGCAATCATAAGTATTGTACTGTCCTCAAACTAGTTTAAACAATATATATATTATATATTATATATATATATAATTTTTTTTAAATCTATTAGTGTGTGTATGTGTGGTGTGTGCATGCACATGAGTGTGTGTATGTGTGGTGTGTGCGTGCGTGCGTGCGTGCACATGAGTGTGTGTATGTGTGGTGTGTGCGTGCGTGCGTGCGTGCACATGAGTGTGTGTATGTGTGGTGTGTGCGTGCATGTGAGTGGGTGTATGTGTGTTGTGTGTGTGCATGCATGTGAGTATGTGTTGTGTGCATGCATGTAGGTGGGTCTATGTATGGCGTGCGGGATATGAGTGGATGTATATGGGCTATTAAATAAAAAATGATTGGGGAGTGGGCAACTTTGCCTTAAAATGCCCGGCCTATTTTTGGTCCCAGTCCGGCCCTGCAGAGGCAGACAGTGTCCAGTGAAGGATAACAGACAGGGGAAATATATGGTTATACACAAAGCATATACTGACATAAAGCTATATATCAACATAAAATCAATATGTATAAAGATGTGAAATAAGGTATACAGGGGAATATAAGATAGTCAAAAAAGGAGAAAGGAAAAAAAAAGGGAATAATAATAATAACAAGAGTGTGGACATAGGCTTACCTGCGTACCTATGCATAGAGAGCGTGGAATATACTATGTAATTGACTACAGTATATGAAAGTACATTACAAAAAAAATTGATAATGGGTTAAGAAACCAGAGTCCACATTTAATCCAGAATTTAGCAAGTTGAAGTGCATTATCATTTTAATTTCAAATGTTTTTCTTTCCATGGTGTTTTTGAAGTTGCCTCTGAGAATCTTGATTTTGAGGTTTTGGATAGAGTGGTCAGGTTGGGTGTACTGTATGCAGGACACACTGTAATTGTAGTCTTTATCCTCCTCACAGTGACAAGCGATCTAACAGTGCATGCGTGCATTTGTTTGGGCATCAAAATCCGACACTACAGCTTCCAAGTTAGAATCTGCTCCCTCTGACTGCACATGTTGCTGATTGACATAATCACATTCCACACATTCCTAATTAACATATGTGGAGCAGAATCTGATAGAACACTGGCCAGCCTTCCCTCTCCCCAGCACATGTAATATCAGTGCCAAGAGAGAGAGAAGGAGACAGCTGCTCCTGCTGTGGGAGAATTTCATTCCCTTGTTTACTGTGCTGCAACTAGCGCATCCTAATCAAGGCTTTAGAGACTATATAATTTTTTACCACCATATCTCTTACATTTGGGACCCTTCTAAAGGTCATCAAAGGGGGGGAGGCGGCTTAAAAAAGAAAAGCCTTATTGTCAGATTACAATCTCTTAATATATTCCAATGTTTATTAACAATTTTAGTTTTTTCCTGAGTATATGGATTCTACTGGGTGACATATACTAAACGTTGTGAGTCCTGGACTTTGATGGAATCTTTTTTCTCCTCTCTTTTCAACCTCTTCATTTCTGCCTCTATCATTCTTTTGGGGTATTCTCTCTCTTTAAATTTATTTGCTATTTCCTGCAACCTATGTTCCATCAAAGTATTCTCAGTGACTATTCATTTTACCCTCATCATTTGACTCCAAAGGAGAGAATTCTTTAAAGGGACAGTATACACTCATTTTCATATAAATGCATGTAATAGACACTACTATAAAGAATAAGATGCACAGATACTGATATAAAAATCCAGTATAAAACTGTTTAAAAACTTACTTAGAAGCTGTCAGTTTGGCTCTGTTGAAAAGGTAGCTGGACAGCCCACTGCAAGTGGCAAATAAGACACTCCCCCCCCCCTCCCCCTTCTTTTGCATATGAAAAGACCCTTTACACAAGCAGGAGCAAGCTGGAGAAGGTAGCTGACAGTATTCTCATAAAACTTTTGGGCTTGGTTAGGAGTCTGAAAATCAGAGCAATGTTATTTAAAAATAAGCAAAACTATACATTTTTTTACAAAAAAAACTTTATGGGCTATATAAATAGATCATCTACAAAACATTTATGCAAAGAAAAAATGAGTGTATAATGTCCCTTTAATGGGCCATGTTGGAAACTCTCCTAACTCAATAAGGTGTTTCTATCTGTAGTTTTTGTGTGTAAATCTATGTTAAAGGGAAACTAAACACTAAATAAATGCTAGATAGAATGATGCATTCAAATAAAAGATTAGTCTGAGAATAACCTGTAGATGTATTTTTTTAAAGTTTCATTAGTTGTGACAAAATAAGTGTAATGTCTATAAAACAATGGGAGCTGCCATGTGTAATTAAAGTTACCTTCTCTGCTGTAGCTTATTAGGGACAGTTATAAATAGGTCACTAGAGTGTGCAGCCAATGGCTGTGTGGAATATAACAGTGTTTTGCACTTCCATTTCTAATAGAAAAAGGAGACACAATTAATTATTAAAGTATATTGTAGATTTGTTTATATATATAAGATTTATCATTTTATATTACCATTTCAAAATGTTTGAGGTCCCGTTAAGGGTACCAGAATTATCTTTATATATATATCTGTGTCTAAAAAGACCATCCTTTCCTCACTGAAGGTAAGTGTACATTTCAGACCTCTTACTGCCCCATTTAACTGATCAACAAACTCTAACAGGGATCCAATGTCACTCCACTACATGGCAAATATATCACCTTTCTTTTTCCTTTAATGTATTCCAAATAATCTAGTGTACTTGCTACAATGTTTTGTACCAGCTAGAATGTATTTTTTTTATTAACAGATAACAGAAATATACCTTTATTTGAAATAGGTGATTTGTTATAGACGATTTTCCTTGTTGTAACTTAAGTACTGTTATAGAAATATAGAAATTATAGAAATAAGGTTTTGATTAAATCATGCTACCAGCGGACAGAGAGATAATAAAACGTTAATATTCAGTTATTCTCTCTATTTATTGCTATTTCAATAAACAGTGAGAAAAAAAGATAAGGAAGACTGTGTAAACTATTGGACAGATAATCTAATGAGTTCTGTTCTAATAACAAACTCAGCCCATTGCATTGGGTTGTGAGTTCAATTAGAATAAACCTCTATTTCATATACAAAAATAAATCTAAAGGAATACATTCTGATACATTTTATACTCTGCAGCTGGTCTAACAAGTCCTTGTTGTCGCAGTGGTATGCAGGGGTGCTTGTTTTATGGGATGTAAGTTAAGTGGTACCTCCCAAAAAAGAGGCGGGAGAGTTGTGTGGGGGGATGTACCTGGCGGTAAGCCGGTGGAAGGTACATCTCTGCAGCTGGTCTAACAAGTCCTTGGAAACACATTAAAGGAAACCAATTTACACACATCTCTGTTGATTACCTAAAAACATGTAATAAATAGAACACACCACGACCGCATATATTTAGAAAGCAACATGCAAAGTTAATTTAGAAGTGTTGTTAAATGTAAAATTTCTGTCAGTTACCCAAAAGTAGAAATCTAGTTAGTGCTTATCCAATGACCTTGACTGCTTTTAAAACCAGTAACTTAAAAAAAAGTGATAAGACTTTTTCCTTATGCATTCCTGCATTAAAGGGACCCTGAACCCAATATTTTTCTTTCATGATTCAGATAGAGCATGCAATTTTAAGCAACTTTCTAAATTTACTCCTATTATCAATTTTTCTTCATTCTATTGCTATTTTTAGTTGAAAAGCAAGAATGTACATTTAGAAGCCGGCACATTTTTGATTCACAACCTGGGTTGTCCTTGCTGATTGGACAGCACTAATAAACAAGTGCTGTCCAGGGTTCTAAACCAAACATTGCCTGGCTCCTTAGCTTAGATGCTTTCTTTTTCAAATAAAGAAAGCATGAGAACGAAGAAAAAATGATAATAGGAGTAAATTAGAAAGTTGCTTAAAATCGAAAGCTCTATCTGAATCATGAAAGAAAAAAAAAAATGGGGTTATTGTCCCTTTAACAAATGACATAATACATGCAGAGAACCACAACAAAACAGTTTTGTAAATGTACAGTAAATAAAGTGGTTAAACAGCTAGATACAATTAAATCAGTATCCCAAATAATATACTTTGTTTACTATAGAAATATGTGAAAATTAATTCATCCATTCCCCCAGAAACGGCATATTTAGTTCACAGTTGCTTAAAAGATTAACAGTAGCTTAATATGTTTGTTTTTTTTCATTTTGTTAATAACTAACTGCAGTGAAAACAAACAATTGGAAGTATAATATAGAGCTAAAAATAAATTCAGAATTCAGTTTTTTATTGCAAGATTGACAATAGAAAGAATTCTAATGAAACTCAAAATGGAACAAAAATAACAAAAAAAGCAAACAAATCGCTTTAGATTTATATTGTGCTAATAATATTAATATTTGAATAAGTTATACATTGTGTATATCAATGGCAATAATAACAGGGCCTGCCAAGGAAAGAAGCTTGTATGCCACATCTGTCACCATTACCCACAAGCTGAAATATATTGATTTTAAAGGGACCTGAAACTCAAAAAAGATGTTATGATTCAGATAGAGCATACAATTTTAAGGCATATTTCCAGTCAGGAATGTCCAATTTTTGTTTGTGATACATTTTAAAATAACATTTTTAGAAGCAACAAAGAAGAAAAAAATAATGAAATAAACATTGAAATAGAATCACAAATTCACAAATGTAATTGTACAAATCTCCTTCACTGTAATCACCCCACCTCAGTATCCCTCACAATCTCACATTTTAAGGAACAAAAAACTGTTTTATATCTGCATAATATAAACCAGCAATGAAACACAACACTGAAAAAGGTCTGCAACATAAATTATTTTAAAAAATAAACTGTCATTTTACTGGTAAATTGTGCTATGCACACCAGGGACCTATTTATTTTAAAAGTCTTGTATCTTAGCTCCGGTACATGAAACGCAATTTTTTTCTTTCATGATTCAGATAGAGAAAACAATTTTAAACAACTTTCCAATTTACTTTTATTATATCATTTGATTCATTCTCTTGGTATCCTTTGCTGAAGAAACAGCAATGCATATGGATGAGCCAATAACATAAGGCAGGGGTGTATTATGGCCTAGGCAGACAGGGTATTTGCCTAGGATGGCAGATTGGGGGGCAGCACTTTTTTGCAGGCTCTGTTGGGACTTAACTAATGCTACCTAGCCTAACTAGTTATGTAAGTACTGTTTGTGTCAGGTCATAAGGGAAAATCATGGGTTTGGGCTGGTTAATAAGAACTGCAACTCACCACACTCACATATTTGGCTCAGGCCCAGCCCTTTATTAGTATCCACTCTCCAGCCAGGCCGTCCCTGAAGCCTGCAGTACATATACATCTGTGACTGGTACTTGTTTGGAGTCCGTACATCTGGCTGTCACTCTGGAGGACCCATATACCTCTGCAGCCAGCACTATCTGTGAGTTCGATCACTCTTACAAGGTAGGACCTTTCCAGGGCCGGCACAAGTGGAGCATGAGTCTCGACTAGAGCAAGAAACGCTGCACGTGGCATGGAGGGAGCTCATTGGTTCTTTTTTGCTGCTGGTCATGTGTATCCCTTCGTGGCAATGTGACACTATCCACCAGTGATCCTCCCTCACAGAACTGTAGGAGCAGCACCTCAGCATTCAGCTAGAATTAAGGTACTCTCCTCAATGCGCATTGCACACTGAAATGTTAATGTCATGACTAGCCAACTCCACTGTTTTCGGAGGGTTTTATTTTCTCTAAATCACCCTTAACACACTCACCATTGTTCTCCCCTGCCATACCTAACCAGGCTCAGCTGGCATAGATAATCATCATGCTAAAAAAGTCACTGCAAATGACTGGGCACTTAATACATCATGGGGTTCTAAGAAACTTGAAGCCACCTTTATAAGAATAGCTATTTTCAATGGGGCAAGTAGGCGCATGCTCACAATATATTGGTTGTAGCATTTGTCCCAAGTAATGTCCTAAAAACTAAGTGACCAATTTATCAAGTGCCGGGCAGACATGATTTGCTGTAGCGAATCATATCCATCGGGCGTAACTACAGAAAATGCTGACAGGAAAAAAAATGAAAAAAAAAAATGAAGAAATGAACAGCAGCCAATCAGCATCAGCAGTGCTGAGGTCATGAACTCTTACTGTGATCTCATGAGATTTGACTTAACTCTCATGAGATTTCATAGTAAGCTTCCTTTACCTGATTGGTGAAATAATATGAGAGTGCACAAAGCTCATCCTTTCAGTTGTCCCGGGACAGACATACTAATATGCTGCTTAGAAACCCTTTACAATGGGAGGTGGCTACTGAGGAACTTTTGAGGTAAAATATCTTTCTTTTTTTACATAGAGATGTTCAGGTGATATTTTCTAATCAGCTTTTTACAGCTATGCTGCATCACTTTCAAGTGTTTAAACATTTGGGTATTATGGCCCTTTAAATAAATTGTCAGCTTTTCCTTTACTTCTGTCTGTGGAGGTACTGGCACTTCTACTGCTCAAGGATACCACTCAGCACTGACACATCATAAGACTCAATGGTTGGCAAGTTGTATGTGCCAATTGCAGATCAAAAACATTCCCCCTTTTTGTTATCAGATCAAAGCAGTAGCAGTTTCAACATTTTAAGGTTACATTACATCCTGACCAAAAAATATTATGGCCAAAAACAAATGATGGGGGGGGTAGCAGAAAATAAAGTGCCTAAGACAGCATCTTATGAATCTGTAGTGGATAATAAGAGCCTGATAGGGGGGTCTTATGGGGGCACACCTGGTAAATAGTGGGTGAAGTCAATTGTTTATACGCTAATGGTGATGTTAATCCAATAGGAAATCAGATGCTAGTGTAATAATCTGTATAGGTTTCAATGGTGAATTTATTGGATTGAGGCTGCTCCGCTTGAACCCAGTGTGTTAGGCAATCTGTGAAAATGATGGAAAAAAAAGAGGGCGCCTCATTGTGTATTTCATACCAAATAGGTGTGCAAGCACATAAATAATGTTAGGCTTACCAGATGAAGTGGCACCGTCCTGTGACCGGTGCTTGCGAGCCGGCTAGCACTCTGCAGTGGCTAGTACAATGTTTCAGGATTTCAAGCTGCGGTTCTGTGGGGAGTTCAATGTTCTCCTGTTTCTACTGACAAAGCAGAAACAATCCAATGCAAAGTGGTATAAACGAAAGGGCTGAACCCAATCAGCACATAAGACAACTTCCAAGGGTAAAGTTTAAAATCAATGCTTTATATTCTCCAGCAACGCGTTTCTCGACCACCAAACGGGTCGTTTCTTCAGGCAATAAAAAACGGATACAAAATGCCTTAATTGGCCACATTAAATACACTTGTTACGGTAAAAACAAAAGTTGTCATATTCTAAAAACACCAATCGAAATGTGAGCTATTCTCTATGCATTTCCTTGCATAAACAGCAGTAAAAGATGTTATTTAACTGTGATCATATACGTCTTATATCAGTGTGTCATTCCAAAATCCATATACTATGAGGCCAATTTAACAAATGTCTGTCGGACCTGATCAGCCACCAGCCAATCAGCCACCTGCAGGGGGGTGTCAATCAACCCGATCGTACTCGATCGGGTTGAATTGTGGCGATTCTTGTCCGCCTCATCAGAGCAGGCGGACAGGGTTATAGAGCAGCGGTCTTTAGACCGCTGCTTCATAACTGCTGTTTCTGGCGAGTCTGAAGACTCGCCAGAAACACAGGTCCTCAAGCTATGTACGGAGCTTGATAAATGGGCCTTTATATGTACAAAAGCCTTATCTCGTAAATATGGAGAAATCATTTTAAAATTACATTTAGTGATTCAGTGTTACATTTCAAATAAAAAAGAAAATTTAAACATGTATTTGTCATGCTATGACTGTAATGACAACAAACAAATCGTTTGTTATTGGTTATATTGTATAGTAAGTTTATAAAAATTTAACAACCTATATAGCATATATAGATATCAAAAATCAAGATGTTTCTTAAACGTGCTTTCAAAAAATTTTTGTCATTTTTTGTTTTGCCTGTGGCACTAACGTGTAAAAAACATTTTTTTTTTTTTTTTTTTTTTTGGGGGGGGGGGGTATTTCCCAGTGTATCCCTATTTGGTATTTTGAATCGAGTTATTTTAAACATGAATGTTGTGTCATTGGGAAATCCTTTTGTGTGGTATTAAATGTTTTATAGATTAATCTAGGTGAGTGTGTAACAGCTGTACTAACTGAATTGGGTTGATATTAGGAAGCGATAAAGTGATAGTATGAAAATGCGATTGATGCATATCTTAGCTGTAAAATGTGATAAAAGGATAAATGGTTTTTATAACCTTAAAAAAAACAAAAAAATAAGATTCAGAGAAAGCGATCGAGTGTATCTCTACTCTACTGATATCTTTTGACAATAGTGTCAAAGTGAAAAACATGAACGTAGTAAATACTTTATAAACTGCAAATAGAGTGTTATTCTGCTGGTTAAAAATATGTTGACTATGCTGGTGTAGTGCAAGTGAACATGGATAGTGTGCCATATACCCTATAAAGTAAAATTGCAGGGGTGCATATTGTGTCAATTGAAAGCTGCTAAGTCTAGGTTGGCATTGAGGCCTGAAGGATAAAGAGTTTTTAATTTGAAGATCCAAAAAGTTTCACGTTGTCGCAATTTGGTTAACCTGTTATAATCTGATGAATTAGGAATGAAATCTATGGGAAGAAATGTATATATATATATATATATATATATATATATATAAGGATTGATATTATGTTTATATAGACAATAATTGGGGAAACTGATTTTCGCTTTTTTGCAATTCTTGCAATTTCGGTAGTGCTCCTCCCATCAAGTTCTGATTTTCCCGGAGGTGCCGCCTACATACTGTAGGCCGCATATGCATTCTATTAAGTAGATTACGAAGTTAGATTCACAATTATAAAACCCTAAAATTGGGAAAGTCTCATCGGTAACGGTAGATTTGAATATTTTGTGTCCAGATTTGATAAATTTACATGAGTTGTACCCATTCTTTCCACATCTGTAAATGACCTGTGTGTGAGTTACTATTGTTTGTGTTGAGGTTGATCCCTTGCCGCCAAGAAAGATAAATTATCCAGATTAGGTCAAGGAATATTTAATCCGTCTTTACATTCCCTCTCAATTGAAGAAAAAAGAGTTGTCAAACAGGGCCTATCCTTTTGTCCTCCAAATTCTCACAAGATTTTTGACATATTTGTATATCTAAACAATTTTATACGTAAACTAACATTACAAAAATATTTTGCGAATAAAAAACTAAAAGAAAAGAAAACCGATTTGATAGATTCACAATTGATACTCACCAATTCCATGTCAGCAAACAAACACACTCCATGTGTTGTGTCCAACATTGGCAATTTAACGACACACTTATTTGATTAATTTATACATACAATAGAAAAGAACAAGTCTAATTTCAACCCCATAATTACATCCAACCAATATATAGAACTATATCACAATATGGTATTGGAAGATTTTGAAAAAATGTCCAAATCCCAAAACGGAAAAGAACATTTATCATTTTATATAGGGAGACAAGCACTAACTAATTTACAAAACAATCCAAATATTATTATTCATGATGCTGACAAGGGAGGGGTACTAATTATACAAGACATTCAAGATTACATAAGGAAAGCAGATAGAATATTAGGTGACAAAGAGTATTACTGTATATTACAAGGAGACCCCACCCCTATATATATCTCCAAACCTATTCTACACTTATTGAAAAGGGTGCAACTCTGGGTATATTGAATAAGAGTGAAGAAGATTTTCTTAAAATTTTCAATCCAAGCGTAGCTCATTACTATCATCTGCCAAAAGTCCATAAAAACATTCACAATCCACCAGGTCGCCCAATCATTGCCAACGTATAATTTGTCACATTACATAGACCAGTTTTTACAAAAATGTGTTACTATTTTACCGTCTTACATTAGAGACAGTACCCATCTCTTACAACTTATTAGTGAAGTTTCCATTATAGGTAGAAATGTGCTATGAATCTCATGTGATGTCAGCTCTTTATATTCAAACATCACTTATGAATTAGGAGTCTCTGCTATCTCACACTTTTTGGAACAAGATATATATTTACCTGGATCACAAAGTTCTTCATTCTAGAGAGTATTAATTACATTTTGAGACACAACTATTTCATTTTTCAAGATCGTTATTATTTACAAGTCAAGGGTACGGCAATGGGGACCAGGTTCGCCCCCAGTTTTGCGAATCTTTTTATGGGTCTGTATGAAGAAAGATACATTTACCACGCTAACTTTGGTGCGAGCCTGGTCTTCTATGGCTGATAAATTGACAATTTGATTTTCATTTGGGATGGAGACAAAACATCAGCAGATTTGTTTATTTCTCATTTGAATCATAATGACATAGGTATAAATTTCACAGCTAATATACAAAGACAAGCAATAGAGTATTTAGATTGTGAACTAAGTTGGGGTGAGAACAACACTATAGTATCTAAAACCTACTTCAAAGAGGTTGACAGTAACAGCGTTCTTGAATCCAAGAGCAACCATCATAAAAGTTGGATTCGCAATATACCCAATTCAGAAGGATAAGAAGAAATTGTACAACATTAAAAACCATTTTGGAACAGAGTCAAATATTATATCGTAGATTTCTAGAAAAGGGTTAGCCTGCACACCTATTAGTTCAAGCATTATTTAAAACAAGAAACCTGGATAGAACGAACATTCTACAAGTTAAACAGAAACAACCAAATGAATCCAAATCCGACATAAGTGGTAGGGATTTAATGTTTATAACACAATACAACAATGATTATTACAAAATACAACACATATTGAAAAAACATTGGCATATAATTCAAATAGACCCTATACTCAAGAATATTGTTAGCAATAGGCCAAGAATGGTGTATAGAAGAGCACCAACCTTAAGGAACAAATTAGCTCCCAGTAAAAAGAGTAAAACATGTCTGTTTTAAAGTTAAAGAACACAAACAGATCAATAATAGTATCTTTGGTGTAAAGGGTGTTTACAGATGTGAAAAGAATGGGTACAATTCATGTAAATTTATCAAATCTGGACACAAAATATTCAAATCTACCATTACCGATGATACTTTCCCCATCTTAGGGTTTTATAATTGTGAATCTAACTTCGTAATCTATTTAATAGAATGCATATGCGGCCTACAGTATGTAGGCGGCACCTCCAAGAAAATCAGAACTTGATGGGGGGAGCACTACCGAAATTGCAAGAATTGCAAAAGAGCAAAAATCAAACACAGTATCCCCAATCATAGTCTATATAAACATAATAGCAATCCTCATATATATAAATGTATTCCCATTGATTTCATTCCTAAATAATCAGATTATAACAGTTTAACCAAATTACGACAACGTGAAACTTTTTGGACCTTCAAATTAAAAACTCTTTATCCTTCAGGCCTCAATGCCAACCCAGACTTAGCAGCTTTCAATTGACATAATATGCACCTGCAATTTTACTTTATAGGGTATATGGCACACTATCCATGTTCACTTGCACTACACCAGCACAGTCAACGTATTTTTACCCAGCAGAATGACACTCTATCTGCACTTCATAAAGTATTTTCTACGTTCATGTTTTTCACTTTGACAATATTGTCAATAGATATCAGTGAAGTAGAGATACACTCAATCGTTTTCTCAGAATCATATTTTTGTTTTTTGTTAAGGTTATAAAAACCATTTATCCTTTTATCACATTTTACAGCTAATATATGCATCAATCGCATTTTCATACTAATACTTTATTGCTTCCTAATATCAACCCAATTTCATTAGTACAGCTATTACACACTCACCTACAATAATCTATAAAACATTTAATACCACACAAAATGATTTCCCAATAACACAACATTCATGTTTAAAATACCTTGATTTAAAATACCAAATAGGGATACACTGGGAAATACCCCACAAAAGAGAGGACAAGAGACACAGTCAAATATACCCTTAATATAATATATAATATACTCATAAGCGTTAAATCAGACATAATACCCATTGTGGTATCTTCTAATAACCCTTTCATAAATAGGTTGACAAACCAATCATCTCAACACGATTATCTATTGTATTGGTGTTGCTTTGGCGATTAACTTTGTGTCTACCTTTTTAAAGGGACAGTCAACACCCATGAAAACTTTATCTCATACCTTAGATCAACAAAAAAAAATGAGCATGCACCGCATCCCATCTTCAATAACACTAACGTTAGGTGGCTAATCTTCAATGAACATTTAGTTAACAGTGGCAGATATGGCCGCCAAACTCCTCCCCCTCCTTCTCCGTACCCTTCTCGTTTTAAATAAATACTCGTTCACAGGGACACTGTTCTATTTCTAATGCGCATGCGCTATATAATTGTAGTACGCTCGCTATTAGAAATAGAACAGTGTCTTCGTAAACGTGGCTAAAGAATCTAGCCAAGGATTTGATTCTCATTGGCTGAAGACTTAGAGAAGCCTCCTACGTAACAGGGGGAGGAGTTTGGCGGCCATATCTTCCGCTGTTAACTAAATGTTCATTGACGATTAGCCACCTAACGTTAGTGTTATTGAAGATGGGATGCGGTGCAGGCTCATTTTTTTGTTGTTGATCTAAGGTATGGGATAAAGTTTTCATGGGTGTTGACTGTCGCTTTAATATTAATAGCATTTTTTATACATATATATAAAACAATTGTTTTTTACACATGTTAGTGCCACAGGAAAAACAAAAAATGACAAAAAATAAATTTTGAAAGCGCATGTTTAAGAAACATCTTGATCTTTGATATCTACATATGCTATATAGGTCGTTACATTTTTATAAACTTACTATACGATATAACCAATAACAAACTATTTGTTTGTTGTCATTACAGTCATAGCATGACAAATACATGTTTTAAGTTTCTTTTTTATTGGAAATGTAACATTAAATCGCTAAATGTAATTTTAAAATGATTTCTCCATATTTACGAGAGATAAGGCTGTTGTACATATAGTATAGGGATTCTGGAGTGACACACTGATATAAGACGTATATGGTCACAGTTAAATAACATCTTTTACTGCTGTTTATGCAAGGAAATCTCGCCATTGCATAGAGAATAGCTCACATTTTGATTTGTGTTTTTAGAATATGACAACTTCCGTTTTTAACCGTAACAAGTGTATTTAATGTGGCCAATTAAGGCATTTTGTATCCATTTTTTATTGCCTGAACAAACGACCCATTTGGTGGTTGAGAAACGCGTTGCTGGAGAAAATAAAGCGTTGATTTTAAACTTTACCCTTGGAAGTTGTCTTTTGTGCTGATTGGGTTCAGCCCTGTCGTTTATACCACTTTGCGTTGGATTTTTTCTGCTTTGTCAGTAGAAACAGGAGAACATTGAACTCCCCACGGAACCGCAGCTTGGAGTCCTGAAACAGTGTACTAGCCACTGCAGAGTGCTAGCCTGCTCGCAAGCACCGGTCATAGGACGGTGCCACTTCATCTGGTAAGCCTAACATTATTTACGTGCTTGCACACCTATTTGGTATGAAATACACTATGATGCGCCCTCTTCATTTTTCATCATCTTCTGAATCTACCTATGTATGCTTTTCAACAAAGGATATCAAGAGAACAAATCAAATTAGTTAGAAGTAAATTGGAAAGTTTTTGCATACTCTCTCTGAATTATGAAAAAAAAATGGGTTTCATTCTCTTTTAAGTCTATAAAGAATGAAAGTATATTGCAAAGTTTTTTTTTTTTTTTGCAATAAACAATTAAACATTTTGGGCCAGATTATGAGTGGATAGCTAACTGCGCTAGAAGTAAGCTTTTTGGGCACGTCGGGTTACGCTCATATTATGAATTAAAAGTAATCTGTGCTATCCTGCCACGGGTAAAAAGCCGAACTTAGGATATAGCGCGCCACATAACCTATTCCCCCATTGAAGTCAATGGAGCAAAAAAAAGTGGAAAAAACACCTAAATCGCACGCAAACCCAATCGCATATTCTCATGTGCACTAATCCGACATGAAAATATGAATATTTCACATTCCAATGTTCATCACATAGAAAAATATAATCTATTTATTCATAAATGCATATTTTGACATATATCTGATGTTTTTTGCACAAATATATATTTATATATATATATATATATATATTTATCTATCTATATATTTAAATAATATATAAGTATATTATAATATATATAATATATGTAAATAAATATCTAAATATATAAATTCCTATGTATATACAGTATATACATGATTATATATAGCTTTTGATATATACAGATATAAATAGAAATATCTATTTACAAATAAATATAACATATTCCCTTATGTGCTGAGCATTGGAATGTGAATTTGTGTAATTACACAGTATAACACTTTATTAATAATGAATATTGCATTAATATGTTTTTACATGTTTTCATCTACATGTACACACATATAAACATATATGTCTCTATGTTAAAGCCTTTTGCCAAGACATGTATGAATCTCTAGCCTTAAAGGGACAGTCTACACCAGAATTTTCATTGTTTAAAAAGATAGATAATCCTGTTATTACCCATTCCCTAGTTTTGCATAACCAACACAGTTATATTAAAGTACTTTTTACCTCTGTGACTACCTTGTATCTAATCCTCTGCAGACTGCCCTCTTATCTCAGTGCTTTGACGGACATGCAGTTTAGCCAATCAGTGCAGCCACCTAAATAACTCCACGGGAGTGAGCACAATGTTATCTATATGACACACATGAACTAGTACTGTCTAACTGTGAAAAACGTTCAAAATGCTCTGAGCTAAGAGGCGGTTTTCAACAGTTAAGAAATCAGTTTGAGCCTAGCTAGGTTTAGCTTTTCAAAAATACCACTAAGGGAACAAAGCAAATTTAATGATAAAAGTCAATTGGATATTTGTTTAAAATTGCATGCCCTATATGAATCATGAAAGTTTAATTTTGACTTTACTGTCCCTTTAAACACCTGAGACCTTAGATGGTGTTATTATGAGTGTAACTGTACTTTGTCATGTATTTTTTATGTGTTTTGTGACACTTTTTTTGTTTCGCAAAACAGTTAGCCAAAGCTTTGAGGACGTGGTTAACATTCTAGCGTAAATCACAATTGTGCTCAATCGATCGTGTCTACTTTCAACTTGTAATACAAAACACATCTAAAACACATTTAACAGTACAGTTACACTATCTGATAAAAAATGTATAAAACAATATTGCATAAAAAATGTATAAGTGCTCAAAGATATGAGGTCTCAGGTGCTAGAAAAAGTCAGTCAAAGGGTTTTAACATAGAGATACATACATATGCATGTCTAAATATGTATGTATGTATATATATATATATATATATATATATATGTGTGTGTGTTTGTGTCTACATATGTATTTATGTATTTATAGTGTAGCTATGTATTTACAGACATTTATACCCATTTAAACACATGAATACATATGTATGCATAACACAAAAACTTAAGGTAAAGTACAGCTATTTAATTACTTAGCTTGGGAGCCTAAACGCCACCATCCTCACAGCGTAGAGCAGGCTGCACATCCGGGGATCCGACACAGCGTGAAAAAATCTATCTCAGGCAGTCCGCTGTAAGGTAATGTATCAAAGAAGAGAGAGCTCCCACAGGCAAAAGTATCAATATTCTTGAATGGCAAAATGTTGCAAATAGTATAGGCTGAGATAAGACACTATGCACAAGCACCTTTATAAAACAAACTTAGAAAATGTATTGGATATGCATTAAAAGTCCACACAGAAACTGTGTATATACACACTCACGGATAACTGAAAGACAGAGGTAAGGGTGACGTCAACTGACGCGTTTCACGCCGGCTGGCACTTTCTCAAAGATAGTTTGGGAGTGTTCTTAGTGAGACTAAGTAGCCACCATTGAATACAGTCACACCCACAAACTAATTGATGTACTGTGTCAGTTGTGCAAAATGCCGTAATGTCAACTTAACATTTGTTATTTCTCAAAACAAACTTATAACATCATCTTAATGTAGCATAAAGTTAAAAAGTTTTAAGACATCACCGCAATTTGTACAACCGAAACCAGAAATTGGGAAGAGACACATTACACAGGTACTATTATTATACATGTCTTACTTATAACTTGAATGGAACACTCCCAAACTATCTTTGAAAAAGCGCCAAACGGCGTGAAACGCCTCAGAGACGTCACCCTTACCTCTGTCTTTCAGTTATCCGTGAGTGTGTATATACACAGTTTCTGTGTGGACTTTTAATGCATATCCAATACATTTTCTAAGTTTGTTTTATAAAGGTGCTTGTGCATAGTGTCTTATCTCAGCCTATACTATTTGCAACATTTTGCCATTCAAGAATTTTGATACTTTTGCCTGTGGGAGCTCTCTCTTCTTTGATACATTTACATATGTATACATATATAGACATATATAGAAGTGCATTGGAGTAATTTGCAGTCAAGTAGATGAAAACATGAAAAAAGCGTATTTATGCAATATTCATATTTAATAAAGTGTTATACTGCATATTTACTGTAAATAGTTCATATTCTAATGTTCTTTAGATAGAAGAATATGTTCTATATGTTTTTAAATAGATATTCCTTTAAATATCTTTATATATCTTTACCTATATATAATCATATATATATATATATATATATATATATATATATATATATATATATATATACAGGGAGTGCAGAATTATTAGGCAAATGAGTATTTTGACCACATCATCCTCTTTATGCATGTTGTCTTACTCCAAGCTGTATAGGCTCGAAAGCCTATTACCAATTAAGCATATTAGGGGATGTGCATCTCTGTAATGAGAAGGGGTGTGGTCTAATGACATCAACACCCTATATCAGGTGTGCATAATTATTAGGCAACTTCCTTTCCTTTGGCAAAATGGGTCAAAAGAAGGACTTGACAGGCTCAGAAAAGTCAAAAATAGTGAGATATCTTGCAGAGGGATGCAGCACTCTTAAAATTGCAAAGCTTCTGAAGCGTGATCATCGAACAATCAAGCGTTTCATTCAAAATAGTCAACAGGGTCGCAAGAAGCGTGTGGAAAAACCAAGGTGCAAAATAACTGCCCATGAACTGAGAAAAGTCAAGCGTGCAGCTGCCAAGCTGCCACTTGCCACCAGTTTGGCCATATTTCAGAGCTGCAACATCACTGGAGTGCCCAAAAGCACAAGGTGTGCAATACTCAGAGACATGGCCAAGGTAAGAAAGGCTGAAAGACGACCATCACAAGCTGAAACGTCAAGACTGGGCCAAGAAATATCTCAAGACTGATTTTTCTAAGGTTTTATGGACTGATGAAATGAGAGTGAGTCTTGATGGGCCAGATGGATGGGCCCGTGGCTGGATTGGTAAAGGGCAGAGAGCTCCAGTCCGACTCAGACGCCAGCAAGGTGGAGGTGGAGTACTGGTTTGGGCTGGTATCATCAAAGATGAGCTTGTGGGGCCTTTTCGGGTTGAGGATGGAGTCAAGCTCAACTCCCAGTCCTACTGCCAGTTTCTGGAAGACCCCTTACTTCAAGCAGTGGTACAGGAAGAAGTCTGCATCCTTCAAGAAAAACATGATTTTCATGCAGGACAATGCTCCATCACACGCGTCCAAGTACTCCACAGCCTGGCTGGCAAGAAAGGGTATAAAAGAAGAAAATCTAATGACATGGCCTCCTTGTTCACCTGATCTGAACCCCATTGAGAACCTGTGGTCCATCATCAAATGTGAGATTTACAAGGAGGGAAAACAGTACACCTCTCTGAACAGTGTCTGGGAGGCTGTGGTTGCTGCTGCACGCAATGTTGATGGTGAACAGATCAAAACACTGACAGAATCCATGGATGGCAGGCTTTTGAGTGTCCTTGCAAAGAAAGGTGGCTATATTGGTCACTGATTTGTTTTTGTTTTGTTTTTGAATGTCAGAAATGTATATTTGTGAATGTTGAGATGTTATATTGGTTTCACTGGTAAAAATAAATAATTGAAATGGGTATATATTTGTTTTTTGTTAAGTTGCCTAATAATTATGCACAGTAATAGTCACCTGCACACACAGATATCCCCCTAAAATAGCTAAAACTAAAAACAAACTAAAAACTACTTCCATAAATATTCAGCTTTGATATTAATGAGTTTTTTGGGTTCATTGAGAACATGGTTGTTGTTCAATAATACAATTAATCCTCAAAAATACAACTTGCCTAATAATTCTGCACTCCCTGTATATATATACATATATATATATATACCGTTCCACTTGAAATCTAGCCCCATATTGTTTATAATATTATATTCAGTTCCTTTAAAGGTGTTTAGTTCCTTCCATCTCTGGAGGAATTATTAGTTATTATTATCGGTTATTTGTAGAGCGCCAACAGATTCCGCAGCGCTAATGCAATTGCATACATGTACCGTCAACTGAGTGCGCTATAATAAAATAACTTTCAATGTTTACGTTCATTACATCATCACAGTAAGCATTTTTAAGTTTACAAAATTTATAGCTGTATATAATATAATATATATCAATACAGATGAATTGAGAATGCAAAATTTCTTCATGTCAGTAAATTAAATGCAAATGCAGTATGCACGGGTTAAATACATTTGTTCAACATTTTAGAAAATAGTACAAAAATTGTTTGTATTTTCATAGTATTCAATTATTCCTCATATAAATTATATTTCAACTTGTAACAATGTTTATTTTTTTTATTTAAAAAAATTAAAATTTAAAGGGATACCACACCCAATTTTTTTTGTTATGATTCAGATAAAACTTACAAATTGAAACCATTTTCCAATTTATTTCTATTCTCAAATGTGCTTAATTCTCTTGGTATCCTTTGTTGAAGGAGCAACAATGCACAAATGGGAGTTAGCTGAGCACATTGGGTGGTATATGTGTGAGGCCACCAAACACTAACTAGCTCCCATTAGTGTATTGTTACTTCTGAGTTCTGAGCCTACTTAGGTATTATGCATTTCAATAAAGGACAGAAAACAAAGCAAATTAGATAATTCCTTTAAATTTTAAAAACATTGATACTGGCACTAAATGGGTTATCTATGAAATATAGTCTGACATCAGACATCCCAATGGATCATGATTTAAAAGAATAATAAACATATCTTGCATTTGTGCAAAATTGGGCTTTTCCCATACTCTCAAGAGACAAAAAGGCAAATACTGTAACCTGCAAATCCTGCAAATCAAATACCTTTTTTAGTAAAAATTGCATCACATTGAAAACCTAGGTTACAGATTTTACTTTTTGGCTTCTCTAGGGAACATGGGACGAAGCACAATTTTACACAAAAACAAGAGGTTTTTTTTATTGTCCTTTTAAGGGTTTTGTTTTTTAAATGTTGTAAAGTAGGTATATAGCTATATTATATAATATTAAATAATATTATAATAAAAGCAGAGCAAGTTGGAAATAAATATTGAGAAAAAAATGTATTTCAATGTGAATGGAAAAGAGGGAATATTTTTTTGTAATTACAGAACATGGCTTTTTATGTTAAGATTTAGAAAACCTAGAAACATTTCTAAAGATGGCAGATTGGATGGGTCATTGACTCAATTATTGGATTAGTTTTTATTGTGTCTTAAAAATGAATATTTTGAGTGAAATATAATTCTAAAAGTTTAATATTCAGTCAGTTCAGCTGCCAGTAACAAATCAAACTTACCTCATGTGACAAATAAAATGCAGCAATGCCCAAAGGCCAGAAACAGCACAGCATAGAAAAGACACTGAGGCCCAGGTGGTCTCTTGGTGGCATCATTAGGAAATTGTCTTCACTCTCGGTGTCACTGGAATAGTCACTCTGCACAGGACACAAGAAAAAAGTATATTATAAAAAAGTAGCAAATAAAATAAAACTTTCTGCCAATACATCATGCTAAGACGGAACAGCTAGAAAATACGCATAAAATGGTTTCTTTACGCAGAATCAATAAAAGTGAAACACAGCAACATGCATCTATCTATCTATCTATCTATCTATCTATCTATCTATCTATCTATCTATCATCTATCTATCTATCTATCTATCTATCTATCATCTATCTATCTATCTATCTATCATCTATCTATCTATTAATTAAAGGATCACTACAAAGGTGCCTTATGTATATACTGTATACACACACACTCATATATATATATCTATATATATATATATCATAAGTTTGTTAAAGGGACACTCAGGTTAAATTAAATTTTCATGACTCAGATACTGCATTCCAATTTAGTTCCATTAAAAAAAATGTGCACAGTCTTTTATATTTACATTTTTTGAGTCACCAGATCCTACTGAGCATGTGCAAGAATTTGCAGACTATACGTATATGCATTTGTGATTGGCTGATTGCTATCACATGGTACAAGGGGAGTGGAAATATACATAACTTTGAAATTTGTTATAAAAAAATCTACTACTCATTTGAAGTTCAGACTAAGTGCTATTGCATTGTCTTGTTATCTTGCATTTGTTGATTGTGCAAATCTAATGTGTTGACTGGTCCTTTAAGTTTGTCTAAGTCTTTGGTGCCGATTTATTAAGCAGTGGATGCTGCTTAATCTGTGCGAGCCTTTTGGCTCGCCAGAAACAGGATTTAAGAAACAGCAGTCTTAAGATCACTGCTCCTTAACTCATCCGCTACCTCTGAGGTGGCCGACTGCAATCATCCCGATCAGATACAATCTGGATGATTGACACCCCCTGCTAGTTAGGGATGGGCGAATATTTCTAAAAATTCGAAATTTAAAACAAATTTTTATACATTCGTTCGTTCGAATCAAATTTCGAATGTTTATATAACATTCTAACATTCTATTTTCGAATTTTCGTTTTCTAATTTTTCAATAAAATTCGAAAATATTCATTAGAATAATAGAATGTTTAGCTATGTATTCATTCAATTTCAAAATGTAATATTCGAATTTGAATGTGACATTCAAATTCGAAATAGTATTTCTAGTCTACAACTGTGTTTAATAAATATAATATTCGAATTCGAATGCTACATTCGAATGTCACATTTGAATTTGAAATAGTATTTCTAGTCTAATACTGTGTTTTAAATGTAATATTCAAATTCGAATGTGACATTCGAATTCGAATGTCACATTCGAATTCGAAATAGTATTTCTAATCTAATACTGTGTTTTTTAAATGTAATATTCGAATTTGAATGTGACATTCGAATTCTAATATGACATTCGAATTTGAAATAGTATTTTTAGTTTACAACTGTGTTTAATAAATGTGATATTCGATTTGAATGTGATATTCAATTTGAATGTGATATTCGATTCGAATGTGATATTCGATTCGAATGTGATATTCGAATTCTAAATAGTATTTCTAGTCTAATACTGTGTTTTATAAATGTAATATTCAAATTCAAATGTGATATTCAATTCGAAATAGTGTTTCTAGTCTACAATTGTGTTTTATAAATGTAATATTCGAATTCGAAAGTGACATTTGAATTCAAAAGTGACATTCGAATTCGAATGTGACATTTGAAAACTGTAAATAACATTCGAAAATCGAATTTTTAGGAATATTCGTTCTTATCAACATTCTATTATGTAAATCAAATTTCTACAATAACATTCGTTCTAACATTCGAATATAAACACATTCGCCCAACCCTACTGCTAGTGGCCGATTGGCCGCAAATGTGCAGGGGGCAGCATTGCAGAAGTATTTCACCACAAATGCTTGTGCAATGTTAAATGCCGACAGCGTATACTGTCAGCATTTAGCGATGCAGGGCGGACGATTCACTATAGTGAATCATGTCTGCCCGGGGTTTAATAAATTGACCCCTATATGTTGGTTGTACGTACATATAAAATGGTGTCTCTCACATGGCAGGTTGTATTTTACATACACAAGATAATATAATTATTCCAAAGCATCTTGAAACACTGTCAAATATGTCAAAAAGTACAGTTTGCAACTTTTCAAAATTCTATGGGGTAGATTTAATAAGTAGCGGATGCTGTTATCTACATCCGTAGTTTCCCGGCCTTGCCGGAAACTGAAGTTAAGAAGCACTGTGATTGCCAAAACGATTGCTTTCCTTGCATTCTATGAGTGATTTTTCCTGCTTTCTGCTTGGATCCAATCAAAACATTTCCCAATATAGAAGAGTTGTTATTGTTATGCTAGTCAGCACCTGAAAAACAAGGATCTGGAGCTAAAATAATTGCTGATAAACAGGGTCAGAAGGGTTGAAATCAACCCCAAAATGTTTAACCCCTGCAAAGTGGGAGACAATGCATTGCTACTCCTGAGCAGTACACTGCGGGTGAACCAATCAGAAATGGGATACACATTTAGACACAGTTTACTGGCTGTGTGCTGCTCAGGACAAAGAGAGGCAGCATGCAAACATAACTTTGTATTTAACACATTTAAAGGAGTTAAATGCATACAGTAACTATCACGGAAACTTCATGCATTAATAATTATCTGTAACAAAGGGCCAGATTACAAGTGGAGCTATAAATATTGCTTTTGTGAAAGCGATATTTGTGCTCCACTGAGTATAAATATAATAACACATAAATATATACAGTATGTTTATACGCATATACATATATATTTACTAGGAACACACAGTTCACATAGACCACAGAAAAAAAAACGGCACTGAAAAGTACCTTTACATTTACAAACACCACCAACTTTAGCCCCGAAAAACTGCCTAGGGCAGTTATTTTATTAAAAAATAAAAATGCTATAATTTTTATATTTTAACCCCTTAACGACATGCGTCATACGGGGTACGTCGCACACAACCTGGTCTTTAAAGACCAGCGACGTACCCTGTACGACATTGGGGATTAAAGCGGCTGGAAGCGATTCTGATCGCTTCCAGCCACTTTACGGTTATTGCAGTGTTGCCTCGATATTGAGGCATCCTGCAATAAAAGTTTCCCCCCATCCGATGCAGAGAGAGCCATTCTGTGGCCCTCTCTGCACCGGCATTGATGGCCGCAATTGTTGGTGGGTGGGAGCTGACATGGGAGGCGGGTGGGTGGCCATCGATGAAAGACTGAAGAGAGAGGGGGGCGAGGTCGGGGGCGGGGTTTTCAGGAGCGCGCATGGGTGCGCACATGTGCACGGGGGCGGCGGGTGGGCATGTGCACGGGGAGGGAGCGGGTGGGAACCGCTACACTACAGAAAAAACGTTTGTTATAAGTGGCAGTAAGGGGGGATAAAATCCCTAATAAAAGTAAATCTAAGGGATCTGGGAGCGGGTGGGGGATTGGTCTGTGGGAGGGGGGAAGCTACACTACAGAAAATAGAAAAAAAAAACAAAAAAAAAAAACATTTTTATTTGCAAACTGGGTACTGGCAGACAGCTGCCAGTACCCAAGATGGCTCCAAGTAAGGTAGAGGTGGAGGGTTAGAGAGCTATTTGGGGGGGATCAGGGAGGTTGGGGGCTAAGGGGGGATCCTACACAGCTGCATATGTAAATATGCTATACAATTTTTTATTTTTTTTAAATATACTTTTTATTTTAGTACTGGCAGACTTTCTGCCAGTACTTAAGATGGCGGGGACAATTGTGGGATGGGGGAGGGAAGAGAGCTGTTTGGGAGGGTGTGATGTGTCAGATGGGAGGCTGGGGCGCGATCCGATATCGATCGCAGTTTGCGGCGCAAGCGAGGGAACCGGCGTCGCCCGCAGTTTCAGCTCGCAACTCGAGCCTTCCCATATAGGTCGCCGTCAGATGCTAACGTGCCGTAAGTCTCACAAACCAGCGATGTCCAGAAATCTGCGTAAGTACAAATTTCTGGCGTCGCCAGTGACTTGCGCCACGTTAGAATCTGCCGGCGCCTATAAAACCTGACTAAAGTCTAAAACACCCGCACTGTCTAACACGCCTCCCTAACATAGCCCGCACTGTCTAACACGCCTCCCTAACATAGCCCGCACTGTCTAACCCTCTATCCGCTATCCCCCCTCACTAGCCTAACAATAAAAAAGCTATTAACCCCTAAACCGCCACTCCTTTACCCCGCCGCAACATAATAAAATTATTAACCCCTAAACCGCCGCTCCCGTACCCCGCCACCAGCTATATTATATCTATAACCCCCTAAAGTGAGCCCCTAACACCGCCGCCATCTATATTAAAATTATTAACCCCTAATGTAAGCCCCTTACACCGCCGCCATCTCTATTAAAATGATTAACCCCTAATTTAATCTACCTACCCCGCCGCCAGCTATATTATCTATATTAACCCTAAGTATATTATAGTTAATATAGGTATTACATTATATATATTAACTATATTAACCCTAATTATATTAGGGTTAATATAGTTAATATAGTTACTATAGTATTTATATTAACTATATTAACTCTATCTAACCCTAACTAAATTTATATTAAATTAATCTAATTCATTTATAAACTAAAATATTCCTATTTAAATCTAAATACTTACCTATAAAATAAACCCTAAGATAGCTACAATATAATTAATAATTACATTGTAGCTATGTTAGGGTTAATATTTATTTTACAGGTAAATTGTTAATTATTTTAACTAGGTATAATAGATATTAAATAGTTATTAACTATTTAATATCTACCTAGTTAAAATAATTACCCAATTACCTGTAAAATAAATCCTAACCTAAGTTACAAATACACCTACACTATCAATAAATTTAATAAACTACAAACATCTATCTAAAAATACAATTAAATTAACTAAACTAAATTACAAAAAAAAAAAAACACTAAATTACAAAAAATAAAAAAAAGATTACAAGATATTTAAGCTAATTACACCTATTCTAAGCCCCCTAATAAAATAATAAACCCCCAAAATAAAAAAAATTCCCTGCCCTATTCTAAATTCAACAAATTTCAAAGCTCTTTACCTTACCAGCCCTTAAAAGGGCCTTTTGTGGGGCATGCCCCAAAGAATTCAGCTCTTTTGCATACAACAAATACAATACCCCCCCCCCCCATTACAACCCACCACCCACATACCCCTATTCTAAAACCACCCAAACCCCCCTTAAAAAGCCTAACACTACCCCCCTGAAGATCTCCCTACCTTGTCTTCACCACACCGGGCCGAACTCCTGATCCGATCCGGGCGATGTCTTCCTCCAAGCGGCAAAGAAGAATTCTTCCTCCGGCGACGTCTTCCTCCAAGCGGCAGCAAAGTCTTCATTCTTCCGGCGGCATCTTCAATCTTCTTTCTTCGCTCCGCCGCCGCGGAGCATCCATCCCGGCCGACTGCTGAACTTGGAATGAGGTACCTTTAAATGACGTCATCCAAGATGGCGTCCGCCGAATTCCGATTGGCTGATAGGATTCTATCAGCCAATCGGAATTAAGTTAAAAAAATCTGATTGGCTGATTGAATCAGCCAATCAGATTCAAGTTCAATCCGATTGGCTGATCGGAACAGGCGACGGCAGAAATATACGCGCGTAACTTCTAGGTTACGCCGTATATGTGATACCAAATCCGTGCAAATATTGGCGTCGCCGGCTTTTGCGGGCGACGATTTATATCGGATCGACCCCCTGATCTCTACGCTAAAGCTAAAATTAACCCTGCAAGCTCCCTACAAACTACCTAATTAACCCCTGCACTGCTGGGCATAATACATGTGTGGTGCGCAGTGGCATTTAGCGGCCTTATAATTCCCAAAAAGCAACGCCAAAGCCATATATGTCTGCTATTTCTGAACAAAGGGGATCCCAGAGAAGCATTTACAATCATTTATGCCATACTTGCAAAAGTTGTTTGTAAATAATTTCAGTGAGAAACCTAAAATTGTGAAAAATTTTACTTTTTTTTTATTTGATCGCATTTAGCGGTGAAATGGTAGCATGAAATATACCAAGATGGGCCTAGATCAATACTTGGGGTTGTCTACTACACTACACTAAAGCTAAAATTAACCCTAGACGCTCCCTACATGCTCCCTAATTAACCCCTTCACTGCTGGGCATAATACATGTGTGATGCTCAGTGGCATTTAGCGGCCTTCTAATTACCAAAAAGCAACGCCAAAGTTATATATGTCTGCTATTTCTGAACAAAGGGGATCCCAGAGAAGCATTTACAACCATGTATGCCATAATTGCACAAGTTGTTTGTAAATAATTTCAGTGAGAATCGTTTGTGAAAATATTTGGGAAAAAGTGAACAATTTTTTTTATTTGATCGCATTTGGTGGTGAAATGGTGGCATGAAATATGCCAAAATTAGCCTAGATCAATACTTTGGGATGTCTTCTAAAAAAAAAATATATACATGTCAATGGATATTCAGGGATTCCTGAAAGATATCAGTGTTCCAATGTAACTAGCGCTAATTTTGAAAAAAAGTGGTTTGGAAATAACAAAGTGCTACTTGTATTTATGGCCCTATAACTTGCAAAAAAAAACAAAGAACATGTAAACATTGGGTATTTCTAAACTCAGGACAAAAATTAGAAACTATTTAGCATGGGTGCTTTTTGGTGTAACAGATTGTGGGGGTCAAAGTTAGAAAAAGTGTGTTTTTTCCATTTTTTCCTCATATTTTATCATTTTTTTTAAAGTAAATGATAAAATATGATGAAAATAATGGTATTTTTAGAAAGTCCATTTAATGGCGAGAAAAACGGTATATAATATGTATATATACAGTAAATAAGTAAGAGGAAAATGACAGCTAAACACAAACACCGCAGAAATTTAAAAATAGCCCTGGTCCTTCAGGGAAAGAAATTGAAAAATGGCCTTGTCCTTAAGGGGTTAATAAAATACACACCACTGTATTCTGGGGCATTTGGGGCATATTTATAAAATTAACCAGAGATCTGATCTCTAGTTAATTTTATAAGAGCTAATTGCTACTGCAAGCTCGTAGTAGCAATAAATAGGCTGATTATTTATCGTACACCTGTTAGCTGGTGCAAGATAAATTAGCGAGCTTATGGTTGCAATAAGCAGCCACTTGTAATGGCTGATAATTTATTGTGCCCCGGCAATAAATTAGCACTCCCTTTGTAATCTAGCCCCAAATTTATTATTGCATTAACATGCTCGTTTTAGATATAAAGACAATATCATATTGTGTTTCATTTGTTTTAAGGATAGAGCATATACAATTCACATGTAGAAAAAGACAGAGCTCTAGATGCCCTCTTTCTATGTTGTATGGCATACTTCAGTACTCTGCAGTATTGTTATTGTTCTATATTGTATGGATCTTTTTTTTTTTTACTTGATGATGCTAAGGATGATTTCCCCTGGACCATTCTACTGTTTTTCCATATGACAAATATTGCATTCACATGGCCTGCTTTTCAAAAAACCCTACTTCATGGATTCACCTGCTGTTCATTCCCTATTGTCTTGTCAAATGTTTGCTCTGCCTTAAAGTACTGGATTTATCTACAGATTTACTGTAACTGTTTCTTTGGTTTTTTTTTCTGCCAAGATTCTATTAACACCAGCTTTACTTGTTTACATTCTACTTAACTTTAGGTCTATTTTTGACCCCATTCATGTTCATGACATTTAATTTTCATTCTATGGTTAATTCCTCTGTAAATGCTACATCTATGCTTTTTTTCAAAACATATTCTTTTCCATTCCCAAACAATACAGTGACAAATACATATTACACATATTAAAAAGTAAAGTCACTGTATATATTTAATGAGTAGTATAAATTGAAAGGGATAGTAAATAAGAATTACAAATACATTAAAACACAAAAGGGTTAAATCTCCAATTTTATGAGAGAGATAGAAGATTCAAACACCAAGCTAACCTCCTTGAAATAAAGATATGGGGGACGATTTATCAAGCCGTCAATTGGCCCCAATGCATCTGTTTCCGCGCGAGCCATCGGATACAATCCGGTTGATTGACACCCCCTGCTAGCAGCCTAATGTGCAGGGGGTGGTATTGCACAAGCATTTCTTGTTAAATGCTTGTGCAATTATCGAGGTGCGAATGACATGATCGCTACAACGGATCATGTCTGCTCGCACTTTGATAATTCAACCCCATGGTGAAAAGTTATTGGGTAGGTCACAGACATGGTCACATTTATAATTATATATTTTTTTCTCTCCTTCCTCCCCACCTGCCACAGGTGAAGGGAACCTACTAAGTACAACAGATTGGTTAGCCTTCCAAATCTTTTTTGGTTATTAGGGACAAGGTATGGATGAGGACAAAGCACATAGGGCAAGATTACATATGCAGCTTCGACGCAAAACCTTGTGTTGCCAATTTGTAGTCAAATCAATCGATCACAAATACTGCATACAAGTTAGGCGCATATATTTAACCCGTCGCCCGCAGTTTTTACTCCTATAAAATAACAGAGAACTGGCATTGCGAGTCGGTATTACATATTCAGCGCAAGGACTTAGGCGCGCAGAATGGAGACATTTTACTCCAATTCCACCTTGCCACACATAGCCAGGCGCAGCAAGCCTTGCGCTGACTATGAAAGTACCGTAACTCACTGAAAGCCTTAACAAACACCTAACGCATACGCAATATAAACCTCTAATCCGCCATCCCCTCACATCACAATTACTAATAAAAGTATTGACCACTAATCCTCCAACCCCCACATCGCAAACTATCTAATAAATGTATTAACCCCTAATCAGCCAACCCCCCCAATGCAAACTACCTAATAAATGTATTAACCCCTAATCCGCAAAACCCCTACAACGCAAAGAGCCTAATTACACTATTAACCCCTAATCTCCCAACCCCCCACAAAGCAAAGTATCTAATAAAGCTAATAATCCCTAAACCACCAACCCTGCAATCTAACCCAGCTAAAAAAATGTAATCGACACATCAAAACCCTTATATCTGCCCCCCCCACATTGCAATAAATAATAAAAGTATTAACCTCTAATCCGCCAACCCCCCTGATCGCAAACTACCTAATAAAAGTATTAACCCCTAATTCGCCAACCCCCACATCGTAAACTACCTAATAAATGTATTTATCCCTAATCCGCCAACCCCCCACAACGCAAAGAACCTAATTACACTATTAACCCCTAATCTCCCAACCCCCCACAAAGCAAAGTACCTAATTAATCTATTATCTCCTAATCCGCCAACCCTCCACAATATAAAGTACCTAATTAATCTATTATCCCCTAATCTGCCAACCCCCCACAATATAAAGTATCTAATAAAGCTAATAACCCCTGAACCACCAACCCCCCACAACACAAACAACTAAATAACCTATTAACACCTAAACCGCCAACCCCCATATCGCAAAGTATTAATCTAATAACTAAGCCCCCTAAACTAACACCCCCTAAATTAACCCCAATTAAAATACACTAACATAAAATAACAAAATACTATCTACCTTAAAAATTAATTAAAAATGACCAAAAATAAAAAACATAAATTACTTAAAAAAAACTAACATTCCCCAAAATAAAAAAACCTAACTTTATATTAAAATAAAAAAATCCTAAAATTACAGTAAAATAAAAAAAAACTAAAATTACAAAAAATAGAAAAAGCTAACAATACAGAAAATAGCAAACTAAATTATCCAAAATAAAAAAATATATTCTTAATCTAATACCCCTTAAAAACAAAAAAAGAGCTGTTAAATGTAGGGCAATGCCCTACAAAAGGCCCTTTTAAGGGTTATTTGTAGTTTATTAATATATTAGGGATTTTTTTTATTTTGGAGTAGCTTTTTTGTTTTTAAGAGAGTATTAGATTAGGAATAACTTTTTTTTTGTTGATAATTTATGCCTAGATTATGAGTTTTGCTTTAAACACCAAACGTCAAAAAAGCTGCGTTATTTCACTCTCTTTAGCGCTGCCATTACAAGTTACTGAAAAGCCTCCTTGTGCTGTACGTTATGGTGCGTTAAGCTGATTTGACGTGCTCATGCACGCTTTCCCCCATAGACATCAATGTGGAGAGAGTGTTAGAAAAAAACCTAACACCTGAAGTGCAAAATGAAAAATCTCTGTAACGCAACCCCATTAATGTCTATGGGGAAAAAAAGTTACATTTAAACCTAACAAGTCTAAACGCCCCTAGTCATTAACTCCTATTCCGCCGCTCCCTGACATTGCCAAAACTAATAAAAATTATTAACCCTTATTCCGCCACTCCCTGACATCGCCAACACTAATAAAAGCTATTAACCCTTAATCCACCGCTCCCCGACATCGCCAACACTATAGTAAAGTTATTAACCCCTAAACCACCGCTCCCCGACATCACCTCCACTAAATAAACCTATTAACCCCTAAATCTCCGGCCTCCCACATCGCAAAACACTAAACTATTAACACCTAAACCTACCACCCCCCTAACTTTAAATTAAAATTACAATATAACTATATTTAAATAAATAAAAACTTACCTGTGAAATAAAAATAAACCTAACATTAAACTATAAATTAACCTTACCTTACTATTCTAATAAAAAAAAAAATATTAATTAAATATCCTAAATAACAAATTTAAAAAAACTAATCCTATGAAAAAATTAAAAACAATCTAACATTACAAAAAAAATAAACACTAAATTACGAAAAATAAAAAAACCCTAATTAAAACAAGTATGCCTAATCTAATAGCCCTATAAAAATAAAAAGCCCCCCAAAATAAAAACACCCCCTAGCCTACAATAAACTATAAATAGCCCTTAAAAAGGGCCTTTTGTAGGGCATTGCCCTAAATTAAACAGCTCTTTTACCTGTAAAAAAAATACAAAGTCTCCACAACAGTAAAACCCACCACCCAACCAACCCCCCAAAATAAAAAACCTAACTCTAAAAAAAAAAAAACTAAGCTACCCATTGTCCCTAAAGGGGCATTTGTATGGGCATTGCCCTTTTAAGGACATTCATCTCTTTTTCACTGCCCTTAAAAGGGCATTCAGCTCTTTTGAAATTTGCCCAAAACCCTAATCTGAAAAAAACACCCCAAAAAATAAAACAAATATCTAACACTATGCCCAGAAATTCTACTCACTGTTCCTGAAGTCCGGACATCTATCTCCATCCAGGCGGCGAGAAGTCTTTATCCAGGCGGCGATATCTCCATCTATCGCAGGGCGTCTTCTATCTTCATCCTAGCGGCGTGGAGCAGAGCTATCCTGGAAGCCGATTCCATGCTGCATGTAGCACCACCTTCATACGGTCAATGCCATACACTGAAGCTTCAATGCAAGGTACCCGTTTTAAAATGGCATACCTTGCCATCCTATTGGCTGATTTGATTCTACAATCAGCCAATAGGATGAGAGCTACTGAAATCCTATTGGCTGTTTAACTTAGGACAATGCCCTACAAAAGGCCCTTTTAATGGCTATTTGTAGTTTATTGTAGGCTAGGGGTTGTTTTTATTTTGGGGGGCTTTTTTATTTTTATAGGGCTATTAGATTAGGTGTAAATGTTTTTATTTTTGATAATTTTGTTTATAGTTTTTGTAATCCAGTGCTTATTATTTTTTGTAATTTTAGATTTAAATTTGTTCGTAGTATTAGGCTTATTTAAATTTGTCATTTAGATTTTTGAATTGGTAGTTTCTTTCATGTAATTGGCAAGAGTCCATGAGCTAGTGACGTATGGGATATACATTCCTACCAGGAGGGGCAAAGTTTCACAAACCTCAAAATGCCTATAAACCCCCCACCACACCCACAATTCAGTTGTACAAACTTTGCCTCCTATGGAGGTGGTGAAGTATGTTTGTGCTAGATTTCTACGTTGATATGAGCTTCTCAGCATGCTGAAGCCCGGTTCCTCTCAGAGTGCAGTGAATGGCAGAGGGATGTAAAGAGAGTATTACCTATTGAATGCAATGGTCATCCTAACAGGGATCTATTTCATAGGTTCTCTGTTATCGGTCGTAGAGATTCATCTCCTACCTCCCTTTTCAGATCGACGATATACTCTTATATACCATTACCTCTGCTGATTCTCGTTTCAGTACTGGTTTGGCTATCTACCTTATGTAGATGAGTGTCTTTTGGTAAGTATGTTTTCCTTTATTAAGACACTCTCAGCTATGGTTTGGCACTTTAAAATGTAAAGTTCTAAATATAATGTTTGTACTTATATTTGCCATGATTCAGGTTTATCAGTATATTTTAGACATGTGCGATTCGGTTCGGTCCGAATCGTAATTCGGACGGATTTTGTCGAATTCGGAGATTCGGATCGATTCGAATTCCGAATTCCGGTAGTGCCGAATCTACCGAATAAATCCAAATCGATTCGAATTTATTCGGTAGATTTGGATGGATTCGGATGGCTGTGTATTACACTAGTATTGTACAGTATACTAGTGTAATACACAGCACATCCAACTTAACACTGACCGAAATTCCGAATCGATTCGAACCGAATCGAATCGAACCGAACCGAATTTCCCACGAATCCAAAAGAATCCGAATGAATCCAAAACAAATTCATTCGATTTCTTCCGAATTCGAATCGATCTGAACCGAAATTCGAATCGGTGCGAATCGATCCGAACCAAATTTTTCACGGCTGCACATGTCTAGTATATTTCCTTTTTGCAGACTGTCAGTTTCATTTTGGGAAATGCACATACAAAAAAAAAATTCTTACCTGAAATTTTTCAAATTTGACTTTTTTCTAAATTGCGGGCTGTTAGGCTTGCGGGTGCGCAAAATGCTATAATTTATTGCGTCATTCTTGGCGCGAGACTTTTTTGGTGCGAGAATTAGGTTTGTTGACGTTTTTTCGTCATTTCCGGCGTCTTAGTTGGCACCGAGTATTTTCACATAGTTGCGTCATCTGTGATGCTAGTGTTTGTTGCAGACATTTTTTGCGCCAAAAAATATTTTGTCAGTTATGGGCATCATACTTGGTGCCAGATTTATTGACATTATTTAAGTCTTCATGCATTTTTGCTTCTGGTTTTTAGAGGCTTATTCTGTTTGTATTTTTTCCCATTCCTGAAATTGTCATATAAGGAAATTGATAATTTTGCTTTATATGTTATTTTTTCTCTGATCCTGTTTCAGAATCCACTATGGGAATCCTGCTGCCTGATGTCGGTTCTACCAAAGCTAAGTGCATTTGTTGTAAACTTGTAGTAACTGTTCCTCCGGCTGTAGTTTGTGATAATTGTCATAACAAACTTTTACATGCAGAAAATATTTCTCCATATACTCCATTACCTGTTGTTATTCCTTCAACATCTAATGCTCAGGATATTCCTGTTAATGTGAGGGAATTTGTTTCTAATTCTATTCAGAAGGCTTTGTCTGTCATACCACCTTCTAATAAACGTAAAAGGTCTTTTAAAACTTCTCATAAAATTGATGAATTTTTATATGTCCGACAACATTATGATTTATCTATCTCTGATGAGGATCTATCTCGTTCAGAAGATTCTACCTCAGATATTGACACTGACAAATCTTCATACTTATTTAAAATGGAGTATATTCGTTCCTTATTAAAGGAGGTGTTGATTGCATTAGATATGGAGGAGACTAGACCTCTTGATATTAAAACCAGTAAACATTTAAATTCAGTTTTTAAATCTCATGTAGTTATTCCAGAGGTTTTTCCAGTTCCTGGTGCTATTTCAGATGTAATTTCTAGGGAATGGAATAGACTGGGTACTTCATTTACTCCTTCTTCAAGGTTTAAAAAACTGTTTCCTTTGCCGTCTGATAGATTGGAGTTTTGGGAAATGATCCCCAAAGTTGATGGGGCTATCTCTACTCTTGCAAAGCATACTACTATTCCTACAGCAGATAGTACTTCTTTTAAAGATCCTTTAGACAGGAAGCTTGAATCTTATCTAAGGAAGGCTTATTTATGTTCAGGTCATCTTCTTTGACCTGCTATTTCTTTGGCTTATGTTGCTGCTGCTTCAAATTTTTGGTTGGAAACTTTAGCGCCACAAGAACCAGATCATAATGTATATAGCATTGTTAAGCTAATTCAACATGCTAATAATTTCATTTGTGATGCCATTTTTGATATCATTAGAATTGATGTCAAATATATGTCTTTAGCTATTTTAGCTAGAAGAGCTTTATGGCTTAAATCTTGGAATGCTGATATGACTTCTAAATCAACGTTGCTATCTCTTTCTTTCCAAGGTAATAAATTATTTGGTTCTCAGTTGGATTCTATTATTTCAACTGTCACTGGGGGGAAGGGAGCTTTTTGCCTCAGGATAAAAAATCTAAGGGTAAATCCAGGGCTGCTAATCATTTTTGTTCCTTTCTTCAGTCTAAGGAACAGAAACCTGACCCTTCCCCTAAGGGAACGGTTTCCAATTGGAAGCCTTCTCCAGTCTGGAATAAAGGTAGATTAAGATTTTACAAGGATGTTTGGATCAATTCAATCCAAAATCATTGGATTCAGAACATTGTTTCTCAAGGGTACAGAATAGGTTTCAAAGTAAGACCGCCTGTGAGGAGTTTCTTTCTCTCACGCATTCCAGTGAACCCAGTAAAGGCTCAGGCTTTCTTGAAGTGTGTTTCAGACCTGCAGTTATCTGGGGTAATTGGGCCAGTTCCTTTTCAGGAACGGGGTCTGGGGTTTTATTCAAATCTGTTCATTGTTCCCCTCAAATGACTTTAATCTCTTTGATACTCTGCTAGACCTTAATAAATTTATAAGAAAGATCACATTAAGAAAACATTTTTTTAATGAAGTAAATGCTGTTGTTGATGATGATGATAATGATGTATCAAATGCAAGCAATGTTGTACATACAGATCTTGAAAAACTTAGTTTTAAAGAACTGTGCGATCTAACTAATTTGGCTACCTTAAATAATGACAGTGTAAGATTTAATGAAGAGAGTCATATTATCCCTAGGAGCAGACTAAATGTGACTGACAAAACATTTTATCCTTCACAATCTAGGGGAGACACTATTGACCTCTTCCATAGCATAGTAGAACAAGAGATAACTAGACTAAATAACATAGAAACACAGAAACTAAGGAGGTCAGACAATTTAACTAACAAAGAATGGAAAGCGCTGAGAGAATTACAAACAAATGACAACATAGTGATTTCCAATTCAGATAAAGGGGGTATGGTAGTAGTAGTTGACAGAATGGCTCAGTGATAAAAACACTTACAAAAGACTAACATTCAATCCTACCCTAAAGTTTATCAGTGAGTTAGAAAAACTATTGGCAGAAGGTAAAAAATTAGGAATCCTTAGTGAAAAGACAGCAGAGCATTTGTTAAAAAGATTTCCAACTGTTTCAACATTTAAACATATACCTAAAATGCACAAGGATCCCCTCAACCCCCCAGGGAGACCAATAATTTCAACTATAGGTACACTGGGTGAGTGTTTGCGGGAATGGATTGATGGATTTCTTCAGCCAATTGTGAAGAATATGCCTGGATATTTGAGGGACACCAAGCAATTGCTTAGAAAACTAGAGGATTTTGCTTGGAAAGATATTTATTGCTTACCATAGATGTGGTGTCCCTCTATTCATGCATACCACACCAGCAAGGCCTCCTGGCACTAGAAGAAGTCATAAAGCTGTATACAGAGTATGATGTAGTCTTTATTAGTTATCTGGTTGACACAGTTAAATTTTTATTGACACACAATTATTTTGTGTTTGAAAACAATATTTATTTACAAAACAGAGGCACCGCAATGGGGGCAAAATTTGCCCCCTCCTATGCGAATATCTATCTTGGATATTTTGAAATTTTCTAAATATTTGGAGAACTCAATGACTATAGGGACAACATTGTATTTTATACGAGATTTATCGATGATGTCCTTGTAGTATGGCAAGGCGACATCAAACAGCTTGAGAACTTTGTCAAAATGTTAAATGACAATAGCATGAATCTAAAATGTACCTACACTTGGCATAGAGAAAGTATCACTTTTCTTGATCTTAAGATCAGAATAGATACTGTCAATAATGTCCTATACACAGAAACATATAGAAAAGACATTTCAGGTAACACCATTTTGAGATCAGATTCACACCACCCTACACATTTAAAAAAAAAGCAATCCCAAAGGGTCAATTTATGAGGCTGCGCAGAAATTGCAGCAACCTCAGAGATTATAATACCCATGCAGAGGATTTGAAGAATAGGTTAATGGAGAGAGGCTACAAAGAAAAAGCACTTACAGAAACTATTGAACAAGTAAGATCAATGGATAGGGTTGAATTATTGACTGACAAACCACGAGAAAAAATATGGGATAAAAAACTAGTTTTCTCAACAAAATATAGCAACCAGTATCATAAAGTCTGCAAAATTGTGGAGAGATATTTGCCTATGCTGAGCAAAGAACCATCATTAACTAATATAACAGCAGAAGGTGTAAAATTTGTGTCAAGACGGGCTAAGACTATAGGCAACTATGTAAAAAGAAATTTTTCAAAAAGTAAACAAGAATCTACAAGAAATTGGCTAACTAAAAAGAATGGGACTTTCAAATGTGGTGTAAGACCTTGCAAGAGTTGCTATCATGTCAAAATGGGAGACATTTTCCACTCCAACATAACCAAGAATGAATTTAGAATTTTTCATCATTAGACATGTACATCTAATTATGTAGTATACCTTATCTCTTGCAAATTGTGTGGATGCCAATACACAGGCAGAACTATCAGACCCCTAAAAGATCGCATCCGAGAGCATTTGCTTTCTTTAGAGGCTTTTGAACCAAAGACACCAGTGGCAGAACATTTTTCAAGACATAGGCCAGGCCATATATTTGATGAAGACTCATTGAAATATGTCCTGTCACTATTTGAATTTCAAGCCATAGATTGTGTCACAAAGCAAATCACAGGAGGTGATAGATTAGCATATCTAAATAAAAAGGAAGCCTTTTGGATACATAAACTCCAAACAGGCTTTCCAAAGGGTATGAACAAAATATGGGATTTGAAGTTATTCATAGGGTAATGAATGCAAATCATAACATCTAGTATTAAATACAAATTATAACATCCAGTATCAAATCAAAGATCACATCAAAATAATAAAAAATAACAAATAAAATAAATAAAAAATAAAAAATAAAAAATTAAACTGTAAAGTTTGATGCTAGCAGAAAATTATGCAATTCATTTAAATTACCTAGAGTTATATAAAAGTGGTGACAATAACATCTCATCTTATTTATACATTTTCTAAATAACCCTAACACCCCCCCTTATGCATCTATTTGGAGGAATTTAACATAACCTCCATAGTGGAAAATTTTAAGAGCTAATACTTTTTTATCTAACATGTTAATTATAACAATAATTTCTTTGAAATATCAGAGACTTTTTTTGAGACAATATAGATGTTCCGTGTAAATGTTTAAAATATTGAGAATTTAAATCTTTGTTTTTTAAAATAGGTAGGTCAGTTAAACCTCCAACTGTAGTCTAAAGGGTTAAATCTGAGAGGTTTAAATTTTCACAGGGAGAGCAGCTGTTTATCCCTGATGAAGTGCTTGTTCTAAAGCAGGAAACGCGTCGGAGGCAGCACCTGTGTGCTGAGGTTGTATGAAAATAGTAAAAGTGTGCCTTTCTTTGATAGAAGTTTTTAATCATGTTTAAATAAAATATTTTGGATTTTTACACTATCTAATTGTGGTACTGCCTGCAATCTCTTTCTTTTTTGTGGACTGACTCATTGTTCCAAAGAAGGAGAATTCTTTCAGACCAGTTCTGGATCTAAAAATTTTTAATCGTTATGTAAGAATACCAACATTCAAGATGGGGACTATAAGGACTATTCTGCCTTTTGTTCAGCAAGGGCATTTTATGTCCACAAAAGACTTACAGGATGCATATCTTCATATTCCGATTAATCCAGATCACTATCAGTTCCTGAGATTCTCTTTTCTAGACAAGCATTACCAATTTGTTGCTCTTCCTTTTGGCTTATCAACCGCTTCAAGGATCTTTTAGAAGGTTCTCGGGGCCCTTCTCTCTGTAATCAGAGAGCGGGGTATTGTGGTGTTTCCTTATTTGGACGATATCTTGGTACTTGCTCAGTCTTTACATTCTGCAGAATCTCACACAAATCAACTTGTGTTGTTTCTTCAAAGACATGGTTGGAGGATCAATTTACCAAAAAGTTCCTTGATTCATCAGACAAGGGTAACCATTTTAGGATTCCAAATAGATTCAGTATCCATGACTTTGTGTCTAACAGACAAAAGACATCTGAAATTGGTTTCAGCTTGTCGGAACCTTCAGTTTCAATCATTCCCTTCAGTAGCTATGTGCATGGAGGTTTTAGGTCTCATGACTGCAGCATCGGACGTGATCCCCTTTGCTCGTTTTCACATGAGACCTCTTCAGCTTTGAATGCTGAGCCAATGGTGCAGGGGTTATACAAAGATATCACAATTAATATCCTTAAATCCCAATATTCGACTATATCTGACTTGGAGGTTAGATCACCATCGCTTAGTTCAAGGGGCATCTTTTGTTCATCCAACCTGGACTGTGATCACAACAGATGCAAGTATTTCAGGTTGGGGAGCTGTCTGGGGATCTCTGACAGCACAAGGGGTTTGGAAATCTCAAGAGGCGAGATTACCAATCAATATTTTGGAACTCCGTGCGATTCTGAGAGCTCTTCAGTTTTGGCCTCTTCTGAAGAGAGAACCATTTTTTTGTTTTCAGACAGACAATGTCACAACCGTGGCATATGCCAATCATTAAGGTGGGACTCACAGTCCTCAAGCTATGAAAGAAGCATCTTGAATACTTGCATGGGCAGAATCCAGCTCCTGTCTAATTTCTGCAGTCCATATCCCAGGTATAGACAATTGGGAAGCAGATTATCTCAGTCGCCAGACTTTACATCCAGGGGAGTGGTCTCTTCACCCAGATGTATTTTTTCAGATTGTTCATCTGTCCAGGTCCAGGGATCCTGAGACAGAAACAGTGGATGCGTTGACACTTCCTTGGAGTTATCAACCTGCTTATATCTTTCCGCCTCTAGTTCTTCTTCCAAGAGTGATTTCCAAATTCATAATGGAGCATTCATTTGTGCTGCTGGTGGCTCCAGCATGGCCACACAGGTTTTGGTATGTGGATCTTGTTCGGATGTCCAGTTGCCAACCTTGGCCACTTCCGTTAAGGTCAGACCTTCTATTGCAAGGCCCATTTTTCCATCAAGATCTCAAATCATTAAATTTGAAGGTATGGAGATTGAACGCCTAGTGCTTAGTCATAGAGGTTTCTCTGACTCAGTGATTAATACTATGTTGCAGGCTCCCAAATCTGTGTCTAGAAGGATTTATTACTGAGTTTGGAAGACTTACATTTCATGGGGTTCTTCTCATAAATACTCTTGGCATTCTTTTAGAATTCCTAGAATTTTACAGTTTCTTCAGGATGGTTTGGATAAGGGTTTGTCTGCAAGTTCCTTGAAATGACAAATCTCTGCTCTTTCTGTTCTGTTCCACAGAAAAATTGCTAATCTTCCTGATATTCATTGTTTTGTACAGGCTTTGGTTCATATCAAACCTGTCATTAAGTCAATCTCTCCTCCTTGGGGTCTTAGTTTGGTTTAGAGGGTTTTACAGGCTCCTCCGTTTGAGCCTATGCATTCTTTGGACATTAAATTACTTTCTTGGAAAGTATTTTTCCTTTTGGCCATCTCTTCTGCTAGAAGAGTTTCTGAATTATCTGCTCTTTCTTGTGAGTCTCCTTTTCTGATTTTTCATCAGGATAAGGCAGTTTTGCGGACTTCATTTAAATTTTTACCTAAAGTTGTGAATTCCAACAACATTAGCAGAGAAATTGTTGTCCCTTCTTTGTGTCCTAATCCTAAGAATTCTCTGGAGAGATCTTTACATTCTTTGGATGTGGTAAGAGCTTTGAAATATTATGTTGAAGCTACTAAAGATTTTAGAAAGACTTCTAGTCTGTTATCTTTTCTGGTTCTAGGAAAGTTCAGAAGGCTTCTGCCATTCCTTTGGCATCTTGGTTAAAGCTTTTGATTCATCATGCTTATTTGGAGTCGGGTAAATCTCCGCCTCAGATGATTACGGCTCATTCTACTAGGTCAGTTTCTATTTCCTGGGCTTTTAAGAATGAAGCTTCTGTTGATCTGATTTGCAAAGCAGCATTTTGATGTTTTCTCTTCTTCAGAAGCAGATTTTGGTAGAAAAGTACTTCAGGCAACTGTTTCAGTTTAATTCTTCTGCTTATATTTTCAGTTTTTTATTACAAAGATTAAAACTTTTGATTTGGGTTGTGGATTTATTTTTTCAGCGGAATTGGCTATCTTTATTTTTATCCCTCCCTCTCTAGTGACTCTTGCGTGGAGTTCCACATCTTGGGTATTTGCTATCCCATACGTCACTAGCTCATGTACTCTTGCCAATTACATGAAAGAAAACATAATTTATGTAAGAATGTAGAAATGAGGAAAAAGAAGCGCTAAGTCTTAAGGTAGATGCAGAAAGGTTTATTCGGAGCAGGCTTCCATACAGGACAACAGGTAAGCTCCTATCTTACGCGTTTCGCGCATGGGCACATGCGCTTCATCAGAGATAATGTAAGAATGTACCTGATAAATTAATTTCTTTCATATTGGCAAGAGTTCATGAGGCCCACCCTTTTTATGGTGGTTATGATTTTTTTGTATAAAGCCCAATTTTTCCAATTCCTTGTTGATGCTTTTGCTTCTTTCTTATCACCCCACTTATTGGCTATTCGTTAAACTGAATTGTGGGTGTGGTGGGGGTGTATTTATAGGCATTTTGAGGTTTGGGAAACTTTGCCCCTCCTGGTAGGAATGTATATCCCATACGTCACTAGCTCATGGACTCTTGCCAATATGAAAGAAATTAATTTATCAGGTACATTCTTACATAAATTATGTTTTTTTTATTTTATTGGAATAGTAATGTTAGGTTAATTTATAGTTTTTTTTTAAGGGGTTAATGTAAAGTTAGAATTTTTTATTTTGGGTAATGTTAGTTTTTTTTAAAGTAATTTATGTTTTTTTTATTTTTAGTAATTGTAGTTTAATTGGGGTTTACTATGGGGGTGTTAGGTTAGGGCTCTTAGTTGTGGGGTTTGGCGGATTAGTGTTTAATAGTGTAATTAGGTAGATTGCGATGAGGGGGTTGGCGGTTTAGAGGTTAATAGGTTAATTAGCTGTTTGCGTTGTGGGGGTTGGCAGTTTAGGTGTTAATAGGTTAATCAAATACTTTGCGATGTGTGGGGTTGGCGGATTAGGGGTTAATAATTTTACTAGGTAGTTTGCGATGTGTGGGGTTGGAGGATTAAGGTTAATACCTTTATTAGGTAGTTTGCGATGAGGGGGGTTGGCAGATTAGGGGTTAATACTTTTATTATTTATTGCGATGTGGGGGGATGGCGGATATAAGGGCTTTGACGTGTCGGTTTAATTGTTTTTTTAGCCGGGTTAGATTTTTATGTGTGTTTTCAACTTTTTTGTAACTTACGTGCCACAATATGATATACTGGCACAAGTCACTGGCGATGCCTGACGTGTATCTGCCGGTGCGGCTTATGTGATTAACCCTATGTGCGAAATGAACTTACATGCGACATGGGTTTCAGCAGTTGCGCTGAAATTTACTCCGCATATGTAATCTCGCCCATAATATCTAGTTCTAAACAAATTTTAAATAAAATATTTTTTTCCCCTCCTCATGACATGACTAAGGACCTGTGAGAGGTCTGAAACGTTTTTGTTCACTTTGAGACCATGAAGCAATAAAGGTCTGATGATTCACATACTGGGCTGGAGTGACCTTCTTTTTCGCATATTTATGAAAGGTTATGTGCCAATAAAGTCACAACTTTTCATATGTGCGAACAAATTGACTCTTGATCATTCGCAAGTCTTTAACATATGCGAATAAGTTTTCTGCAAATGCCTAATTCTTGTATTAATCTCTATTGGCATTTTAAAATGCCTGTATATATTCACAGTTCTCATATATTCATGAAAAGTGGCGCATGCAATATTCACTGTTTTTAATCTCGCTAATTTGTAGGTTGTGAGATAGTGAAAAATAAAGAGCGATATTGTTGTCTGTCTGGAGGGACAATGGAAAAATGTATTTTTCTTGCCGTAATGGTTGTATCTAGGGTTAGAAATTGCCCACAACAAGGCACAGAACCTGTAGAATAAAAATTAATTAAATAACAAAAAGGTATATACAGATTCATAAAAAAGTAAAATAATTTTAAGTGTAATTGAAATAAGTGTACTAAAAAAAAACAAAGATACGCTTCAAAAAAAGGTGCAATCTTTCATGATGAGAGCCAAAGAAGGGGCAAAATAAAAATAACTTTAAAATATAAGAAATAACATTCTTACAAACAATCACGTAATTAATTTATTCTATTATAATAGGATAAAAACAATAAATCCATTTACCGGTGGTTAAAGTTAAAATTGATAAATAAAGTGAAAACTATATTTTCGCAAGAATACTAAATCAGCAATTCACTTGACATTGCAAAAAAAAATTGCCCCAAAAATGTCTCTTAAATTTTGATAAATACTGGTGATATTTTTGACTTCACACATTGTGAAAATGAATCCCCTCTTTGTTGTAACGTTTGTTATTTTTACCATCTTTTAAAAGGGAATCCCTATCCATACAGGATAACAATTTTAGACATATCACTTAATGCTGTTAAATTATACCCTCTATCACACAATCTTTCTGTGAGGTAATTAGCATGTTGCCAATAGCTATTCAGACTAGTACAATTTCTTCTCAACCATATGTATTGTCCCTTAGGGATACCTTTCTTAATATGATATGGGTGAGAAGAATCTGCCCTGAGAATTGTATTGCCAGTGATTTCTTTCTTATACCATTCTGAGACAACCAAACCCTTATCATGGCTCAATCTGACATCCAGATACAGGATATAATCCTTAGAGGAACTGATGGTAAATTTCAAATTCCCTCAATTGTCATTCAGATGTCCTATGAAGTCATGTAAGTTATTAACATCACCCTACCAGAATAAAAGCACTACCTTTATACTGTAATTGTCAATCTTTATTGACATTCTGTTCGCTTATAGTTGTGCTTGTACATGTTTGATTAGTGTTTTTATTGGGGCCCGAGGCGGAGTGAGCCGTGGAGCAATCGGAGGACGGATGGGAGGCCGGGGTGCTGGAGCGGTTGGAGGCGGGGGTCCTCTGAGGACGCGACCGATTCTCAATAGGGGAGGGAGGAATCGTCCAGCTCCTTATAGTCGGCTGAAACAGCTTCCCGACAAGTGGCAACATGATCTATTTGATAGTGGCTTTGGGACTGGTGCTGGCATGGAAACTGGAGGGAAACTTCTTGTGTCAAATCTAGACTTTGGTGTATCTGATGCAGACATTCAGGAACTTTTTGCAGAATTTGGCACTCTGAAGAAAGCGGCTGTACACTATGACAGGTCTGGAAGGAGTTTAGGGACTGCAGATGTGCATTTTGAGAGGAAGGCGGATGCACTCAAAGCCATGAAGCAGTATAATGGTGTTCCTCTGGACGGACGGCCCATGAACATCCAGTTGGTCACATCACAGATAGAAGCACAGAGAAGACCACCAGTACAAAGTTTAAGCAGGGGAGGACTGACTCGGCCGCGTGGGGGACAAGTTGGGTTTAGCGCTGGAAACAGACGAGGGGGCAGAGGTGGAAATAGAGGTCGTGGACGGGGAACTGGGAGAAACACAAAGCAACTTTCTGCAGAAGAGCTGGATGCTCAGCTTGATGCCTACAATGCCCGGATGGATACCAGCTAATCTCCTTACATTCCTGTGCTTTCACTGGCTCTGGAAATGGATTCTTTCTACAGAACAATTGTTTTGCTTTTAATTTCATATAGGTTTTAAACTCATGTAAAGTTACTTTTTTTTTTTCTCCTTTTTTAATTCCAAAGCAGATCTGTTTTGTACGAAGTTATTTTTGGGATACATTTTACTGGTTGTGTTCTGGGTAGGGGGTTAAACACCTTCCTCCTAATAAAAAAAACAAATGTTTGTTAAAAAAAAAAAAAAAAAAAAAAAAAAAAAGTTATATTTAATATTGCCAATTTTGCTCAATATCTGTAGTTGAGTGCTATTATGTACATACATGTTGTAATGTTACTCTGACATTACTTACTCTTTGTTCACATTAATCATGTACACTGTACAGCACCTCTCCCCCTAATTAATAACTAATGATTGATGATAAGAATAATATCCTATGATTGCTGAAATAGGGGACTACATCCGGTAGTGCCGCTATTCCCTCCTCTTTACTGAACTGGATAGAACCTACTGATTTTTACTCCCCTAATAGGTTGCTGACAGATTTTTACACTGCTGGCCCCTGACCACAGCTGCAGCTCACACAGCTCATCAAAATTGAATCTCACAACAGGGCCTAGATCACAAGTAGGATTATTCATTTCATTTTCAGTGTACCAAAATCATTATCAACTTTAAAATGTTTTTTAAAAGTAATTTTGCAAACAAATTTATTTAAGTCCAGAACTGTATTAAACAAATGAAAGTATTGTGATGGAGCAAAACCTAGTCCCTTGAAAAGAACTGACTTTTCAAACACACTCAGTTGTGTTGTGGATGAATTGATCATTTCTAATTCCTTGGAGTCTTGTTTTTCTTTGGATTCTGGCAACTTGGATACCCTGGTGTTTGGGTTACAAGCGATTCCTCTCTTTGCCCTTCTATCGTGCCCCCGTTTTCTGATCTTGCTCCCATTTCCTCTGCTGATTTTTTTTTTCTAGAGAAAACAGACCCAGTTTGAGACCCAGTTTGGCTAATCTCTCCTCATAGCTTAAATTCTCCTTTCCCCTTATTAGCTTTGTGGCTCTTCGCTGAACTTACTTTTTGAAGGTCTGCAATGTCTTTTTTAGAGATTGGTCCCCAGAACTGCACTCCATACTAAAGGTGAGGTCTTACCAGGGATTTATATAGTGACAGAATGATGCCTTCCTCCTTTGAATCAATGCCTCTAATAATACATGTTAGTATCTTATTAGCCTTAGAAGCCACTGCCCTGCATTGTGCACCCATCTTTAGCTTGTTATCTATTACTATTCCTAAATCCCTTTCCTCCTCTGTTTAGCTAAGTTTAGTCCCATTTAAATAATATATTGCCTGCTTATTTTTACTTCCAAAATGTAGAACCTTGCATCTTCCTGTATTAAATCTAATTTTCCATTCACTTCCCCATACTTCTAATTTTTGCAGATCGCCTTGTAATGCTAGTTCATGCTGCTTTGACCTAATGACCCTACACAACTTTGTATCATCTGCAACAATAGAAGAGCTGTTGCTATTTAATCCTTGCTCCAAGTCATTAATGAAAATACTAAAAAGATCAGGGCTCAAAAGATAATGTAATAATGTAAACTATGGATAAAATAACTTCAATAAATTAGTTTTGGGGAGGAAAAATTATATTTATTGACCAATAAATCTTTTTCTTCAAAATCATGATGTCTCCACATTAAGCTAATTGTACCAATTGTTTCTATACGTGAAAAAAATATGTTTTCCTTTTTTGTTTGCAAAATTAATTAAGGATGATGATTCATTTATATATATATATATATATATATATATATATATATATATATATATGTATATATATAAATATATATATATATATATATATATATATACAGGGAGTGCAGAATTATTAGGCAAATGAGTATTTTGACCACATCATCCTCTTTATGCATGTTGTCTTACTCCAAGCTGTATAGGCTCGAAAGCCTACTACCAATTAAGCATATTAGGTGATGTGCATCTCTGTAATGAGAAGGGGTGTGGTCTAATGACATCAACACCCTATATCAGGTGTGCATAATTATTAGGCAACTTCCTTTCCTTTGGCAAAATGGGTCAAAAGAAGGACTTGACAGGCTCAGAAAAGTTAAAAATAGTGAAATATCTTGCAGAGGGATGCAGCACTCTTAAAATTGCAAAGCTTCTGAAGCGTGATCATCGAACAATCAAGCGTTTCATTCAAAATAGTTAACAGGGTCGCAAGAAGCGTGTGGAAAAACCAAGGCGCAAAATAACTGGCCATGAACTGAGAAAAGTCAAGCGTGCAGCTGTCAAGATGCCACTTGACACCAGTTTGGCCATATTTCAGAGCTGCAACATCACTGGAGTGCCCAAAAGCACAAGGTGTGCAATACTCAGAGACATGGCCAAGGTAAGAAAGGCTGAAAGATGACCACCACTGAACAAGACACACAAGCTGAAACGTCAAGACTGGGCCAAGAAATATCTCAAGACTGATTTTTCTAAGGTTTTATGGACTGATGAAATGAGAGTGAGTCTTGATGGGCCAGATGGATGGGCCCGTGGCTGGATTGGTAAAGGGCAGAGAGCTCCAGTCCGACTCAGACGCCAGCAAGGTGGAGGTGGAGTACTGGTTTGGGCTGGTATCATCAAATATGAGCTTGTGGGGCTTTTTCGGGTTGAGGATGGAGTCAAGCTCAACTCCCAGTTCTACTGCCAGTTTCTGGAAGACACCTTCTTCAAGCAGTGGTACAGGAAGAAGTCTGCATCCTTCAAGAAAAACATGATTTTCATGCAGGACAATGCTCCATCACACGCGTCCAAGTACTCCACAGCGTGGCTGGCAAGAAAGGGTATAAAAGAAGAAAATCTAATGACATGGCCTCCTTGTTCACCTGATCTGAACCCCATTGAGAACATGTGGTCCATCATCAAATGTGAGATTTACAAGGAGGGAAAACAGTACACCTCTCTGAACAGTATCTGGGAGGCTGTGGTTGCTGCTGCACGCAATGTTGATGGTGAACAGATCAAAACACTGACAGAATCCATGGATGGCAGGCTTTTGAGTGTCCTTGCAAAGAAAGGTGGCTATATTGGTCACTGATTTGTTTTTGTTTTGTTTATGAATGTCAGAAATGTATATTTGTGAATGTTGAGATGTTATATTGGTTTCACTGGTAAAAATAAATAATTGAAATGGGTATATATTTGTTTTTTGTTAAGTTGCCTAATAATTATGCACAGTAATAGTCACCTGCACACACACATATCCCCCTAAAATAGCTAAAACTAAAAACAAACTAAAAACTACTTCCAAAACTATTCAGCTTTGATATTAATGAGTTTTTTGGGTTCATTGAGAACATGGTTGTTGTTCAATAATAAAATTAATCCTCAAAAATACAACTTGCCTAATAATTCTGCACTCCCTGTATATATATATATATATATATATATATATATATATATATATATATATATATATATATGAATCATCATCCTTAATTATATTTTTTTTTAACTAAGAGAACCCCCCCAAAAACAGTGATCAAAGAGCTTCTTTTAAGGTGTACATATATTGTTATAAATTATTTACTGTCGCCTATCTAAACCATATTGATGAGTTTGGTAAAGAGTGGTATAAAACTCTAGATATACTGAATTATTCTTCAAAATAGGATTTGTAGTTTATTCAGATTGCTTATTTATTTTTATTTAACCTGTGACAATGTCTTCTCAAACTATGTTTATGTCATTTCCTATCTATGGTCTAAGAATAAGATTAACATAAAAAATACTCAAAACACACAGTAAAATATCAATAAAAACACCTAAATTTAGAGGGAGAGGGGAATAGCAAGGAAAGCATAGGATGAACGATGAGTAAACTTGACATCTTTTATATGCTATATGCCTTCTAGCCAAGAATGCTCAACAGCTTTCAGAGTATTGGTTATAGCAGAGGAGACATCATCTAGACAAGAAGTTTTCAAAGTCTTTCAAAGTGGATCTTCTCTTTGGCAAAACTTTCAAGATGCACTCCCCCCATGTAATAGATTTTATTACATTTTTTAAACAATCCAATTTGACAATTAAGCCTGTTGCAGCTCTTTACCCCTTCAGGATGGAGATAACTGTCCACAATTGGAACATAAACAGAAGAGCAGACAGGAGGTCACATGATCGTCATTGCAATCACATGACTTGAACCGACGCTGATTGGCTCACTAGATGGTAATTTTTTTGGCCTCTTGGAGTTCTTAAAAGTCTTTTTCAGTTTTTAATGACAAAAAATGTTTAACTTTTTCCTCTTGCCGATATTAAAAATGTTTGATCTCTTGCAGCTCTTACATGATAACATTTTAGTTCTCGTAGAGTGAAATCCTTTTCATCGCATGCAGTAAGCATTAAAAAAATATACAGCCTCTAGCATGCACAAAAATTACTTTTATGCCTGTGTGTCTTTAAGAAACTCACAAATCTTTACAAATGTTTTCAGCCTGCTGTCCACACACCTTGATGTTTTGTTGTTGTGCATAGTGCTCTCCTGCAGCTCTACACCCAGATAACAAACACTAGGCTAGATTACGAGTTTTGCGGGACGGCTATACCGCTGAAAAATTGGCCATTGCGCGTGGAATGGCCGGTAAAGCATTTTACGAGTTGCGGCGGTATAGCTATACCACAAGCATTTTAGCCTGTAACTTAACATCAATTCTGCACTCAATGTTTCACAAAACCCATAACTAAAATGTTACAAAGTACACTTACACTAATAAACTAACTATTAACCCCTAAACCGCCGGCCTCCCGCATCGCAAACACTATATTAAACCTATTAACCCATAATTCACCGTTCCCCGACATCGCCGACACTATTAAAAGTTATTAACCCCTAATCTGCCATCCCCAACATCACTGAAACCTAAATAAACCTATTAACCCCTAAACCGCCGGCCCCCCACATCGCCAATACTATAATAAAGTATTAACCCCTAAACCTCCAGCCCCCACATTGTAACTACTAAACCTATTAACCCCTAAATCGCTGCCCCCCATATCGCAAAACACTAAATTAAACTATTAACCCCTGTAACTTTAAATTAAAATTACAATATAACTATCTTTAAAAAAAAAAAAAATTATCTGTGAAATAAAAAAAAAAATAAGTTTAAACTATAACTTAAAGCGACACTGAACCCAAATTTTTTCTTTCGTAATTCAGATAGAGCATAAAATTTTAGCAACTTTCTAATTTACTCCTATTATAAAATTTTCTTTATTCTCTTGGTATCTTTATTTGAAATGCAAGAATATAAGTTTAGATGCCGGCCCATTTTTGGTGAACAACCTGGGTGGTCCTTGCTGATTGGTGGATAAATTCATTCACAAATAAAAAAGTGCTGTACAGGTATGAACCAAGAAAAAAGCTTAGATGCCTTCGTTTTCAAATAAAGATAGCAAAAGAATAAAAAAAAATTGATAATAGGAGTAAATTAGAAGGTTGCTTAAAATTGCATGCTCTATCTAAACCCCGAAAGAAAAAATTTGGGTTCAGTATCCCTTTAATCTAACATAACTATTCTAAAAAAACTCGTAATCTAGGTAACTGTTAGGCCTTCCGTCTATGGCCTGTTTTTTTTATGGCTTTTGCAGCACGCAGAGTCAGTCTCGCTTCTCCTGCTCTGCACCTAACCTTATCTGCTCTAGCGCCCCCTTGGGGTAGTGTGCCTCACAGTTTGAAAACCTCGCACCTAGACACTAGTATGTATTTGATTATTAAAATGTTATCTGGAAAAAGATAAATAATGCTCAAGACTGATTTGGAATCTGCAGCATTGATAAAAGCAGGTAAAAAACATTGATGTAGGGTTTAATTTTGATATCCCTTTCTGTTTTTTACTTAACAACATTCAACTATTATTGTAACTATTTCCCCATGCTTTAATGTGGATCCTAAGGCCATTTATCAGCAATAGTAATCCTAGTGTATACGTTTGTTACAGTGTGTGTAGGAGTAGCACAGAAATGTAGGGCAACTGAAAGTTTGTAAAAATCATCTAATAAGATGTCAGAGCCTAAGAAGAATTCCATCTGGGCTGCAAAATATTTTGGAGGATCCTTCTTAGCATTTATTGTCACTGTGAACCATTGAAAATTATTCATCCACTGCCATCTGTTTAACACAATTATTTTTATTAATATTAAGTTTTGTGGCAAGGGGATAGTTTTGACTTTTTTTTTTAAAGTTAAAGAGATAAAAATCCATTGTTATGCATATCTTCAGGAGTATAAAAGAATGTTCAAATCTATAACATGAAACAGTAAAATGAAAACACTATAATTTTCTAAACACACTGTAAAAAGGGTAGAAGATTTGATCAGTGCTAATATATAACTATATATATATATATATATATATATATATATATATATATATATATTCAGCTCTAATATATGTGCACTTGCATAACACAATAATTGAGCACAAGGATGTATAAAATCTTTTAAAGGGTCATGAAGCCCAAAACGATAACATTTACATTTTTAAACAACTTTCCAATTTACTTCTTTTATCAATTTTGTTTCATTATCTTTGTAAGATTTATTGAAGGAGCAGCAATGTGCTACTAGGAGCTAGCTGAACACATCAGTAAGCTAATGACAAATAACATATATCTGCATCCACCAATCAGCAGCTATCTCCTAGTTCATGAGCCTACCTAGGTTTGCTTTTCAACAAAGAATATCAAGAGATATAAGCAAATTAGATAATAGAAGTAAATTGGAAAGTTGTTTAAAATCGTATGCTCTATCTAAATCAAGAAGGGACATTTTGAGGTTTCATGTCCCTTTAAGTAGAACTTCTTAGATTGAAAGTGATGGTAAAGTTAGCACAGTTCTTAATAGGCTGATAGAATGACCCCTGAAAAGCTGATATCTATCTATATCTATCTATATATATATATATATATTTTTTTTTTATTAATTATTGTCACTTACTGGTTAGCTGCTGACGCCCCCCTTCCTATTTTTTTTTCCTACTGGTGACGTTACTCCCTGTCACCCAATCAATACTTTAGCCACAAGGCTCTCTGTATTTTATGTGGGTGGCTTTGTCAACTCTTCCATGCATGCAAAATATTGGTTGTAACAGCGTGCGTTCATGAGATGCCTGTTGCATGCGCAGTTTCATAAAATGGGAGTCCCCATGACGTAACAATCAACAGTGAATCTGAACTCTTGTTTAAATTCACTGTTTACTTGTATTACTAATGCAAGCATGTTCTCTGAAATCAGTAAACTGTGCATGTGCAAGATGTCTTTCTTACTGGAGCGTGCACATAGGAGGAGGGAAAAAATAAATAATGTAGCAAATATTATAAAAATTTTGAAATTACATAAGGTCATATTAAAAAAAACAAAAAACAAATACAGTGGTTTACCTGAGAGTATGAGTTAGGATTTAATGGTAAGTTTTGCAAAGGTTAAATTTACCATTACTTTAAAGGGACATGAATACAGGGTTTTTTTTCTTGATTCAGAATATTTAGAAGTATTTATTGTTGTTAAACCCAGAACTTAAATATTTTTTTGTAATGACAGACACATGTTGTTAAGTATAGGACCATTTTCCCAGAACCAAAAATGAAAAGTGCAGCTATAAATAATGAAAATGGCTAATTGTAATCACATCTGAATTAAAAATGAATCATCTGCAGCTGGATCAACTCTATAATGTTATACACTTTGTTGCAGCCAATGGGGCCAAATTATCAATGGCCGAATTGCCCCTGATCCCTCTGTTTCCGTGTGAGCCTTCAGGCTCGCCAAAAACAGCAGTTAAGAAGCAGCGTTCTAAAAACCGCTGCTCCTTAACTGGTCTGCTACCTCTGAGCGGTGGACAGCAATCAACTTGATCAGATATGATCGGGTTTATTGACACCCCCTGCTAGCGAATCTGCAGGGAGCGGCATTGCACAAGCAGTTCACCAGCTTATCATGTCGGACAGACATTGATAAATTGGCCCCATTGACTAAAAAGGCTCATCAAGAACAACTATACTGTCTCTACTCTTCAGTAAATTAGTTGCACAGGATAAGATAGGAATTGGTGTAGCCAGTGTAGCTGAATAGGATAAGAAGACTTCATAGGGAATTTTGCCTGTAGTGTAATATGAAAGAAGATCAGGCAAATGTATTGAAGACAGGGTTGTTTGCAGAAAACATTTTGGCAGGACAAAAATGTATGCTAAAGAGCTATGGAAATGGGCAGGAGGTGAGGAGCTAAGTCAGGAAGGCCTTGGGTGGAGCCACTATTTCATAGTTGGAGGGAGGATAGTCAAAGGTCTTCTGTTGGCTGAGCTGGGTTGTCTGATAGGGGCATAGCTAGTCAGGAAATGACAGTGGCAGGAAGGGGCAATTTTTACCCTCCTTCTACTCAGCCCAATAGGGGTATAAAGCACAAGACTGAAGCGCTTTTGTGCCTTTATGGAACCACCTCTGATTAAAGACATGTGGTTGTAATGGCATTCAAAACCATATATGTATTCCTCTACATATAGGCTATTCTGATAAATCTGGATGCAGTTTTGCATTTAACACTGGTATTTCTTCACAAATTTACTCTTTGTGCAAAAGATCTTTAATAGAAGTGTATTCATTCTTCCCATGCATATAAACTCAGATGTCCTAAAAAAAAGTAAATGTTCTGCATACCCTATTTTAAAGTAAAATGATTTTATTAGCGCAAAACATATTTTAGCATTATACAAATATAATAATCTTGGTTTCAGGAACTATTACCAAATTATAACAGTTAATTTCTTTTTTAAATAATGTTTAAACATTCAGTCATTCAAATTAAGCCTGGACCTGGTCTTTAAAAAAAAATAAAAAAAAATTAAAAGCGCCATATTTAATACTTTCGCTTGAGCAGTAACTGCGCTAGAAGTCAACTTTTTGTGTGCTTTAAGTTGCGCTCATATTACAAGTTGAAAGTAAAAAAGTTATCATTCACGCGCTAACCCGGTGCCTGCAAAAATCCAAACTTAGAATATTGCACGCAAAATAACCTGCTCCCCCATAGAAGTCAATAAAGCAAAACAAATGTGTGTGTGTGTGTGTGTGTCGGGGGATTAACACCACACTTGCACGCTAATCAAAACGCATATTCTCAAATTTGCTAACCCGGCATGAAAATATGAATGTTTCACATTCAAATGTTCTTCACATAGCAGAATGTGTTATATTTATTCATAAATACATATATAGATGATTATATATAGGTATAGATATATACAGATATATATATATATATACACAGTATAAATAAATATATATATATATATATATATATATATATATATATATATATATATATATAAAAGAATAAGTATATATATATATATATAAAAGAATATTTATTTAGAAATACATAGAACATATTTTGCTATGTGCAGAACACTGGTATGCGAAATACTTACAGCAAATATACAGTATAACACTTTATTAAATATGAATATTGCATAAATATGCTTTTTCATGTTTCATCTACTTGACATAAGGGCTCCAATGCAATATGTACATAAGTATTTATGTTTTATATGTGTATAAAAGTCTATAAATACATATATACACATATAAGTACATGTTGTATACATATACAATATATATATATATATATATACACACACATATATATATATATACACACATATATACATATATATAAATATATATATACACACATACACATACATATACATCTTTAGAAATGTATATGTATGTATCTTTATGTTAAAGCACTTTGCCTGACTTTTTGTGTGCAATATTTTTTAAGAATCATTTTTATTAGATGTTGTTATTATGAGTGTAACTGTACTTTGTAATGTAATTTTAATGTGTTTTGTGGCACTTTTTAGTTTTTCAAAACAGTTAACCACAGCTCTGAGGTCGCGGTAATCATACTAGCATAAATCGTGATTGTGCTCATGCATTCGCATTTACTTTCAACTTGTAATAGAAGTGCATTTTAACTTGCATGTAAACGAACGCGAAAACCCAATATCACTCGTGAGCAAACAATAGCGCTCCACTCGTAATCTGGTCCAAAGTGTTGTATTCCCAGACTGGCTGATTTACATATACAATATCTACTAATGTGAAACAAATATAACAAATCTATATCAAAACCCTACTTGAAAAAAAACATATTTTTCAAAACACAAATTAATCAACTGGCTCAGCTTGGTAATTAAATTTGTCTCCCGGTCTATTTAACAATCACTTTTATAGTAATTAGCAAACACTGCTGCAAATACTAAATTTCAGAAAAATTTGCTATAGGAATTCAAAGTGAGAAGCATTTAAATATATATGTCTTACAATAGAAACATAGAAATATAGAATTTGATGGTAGATAAGAACCAAAAAGGCCCATCAAGGGCGCGATCCGATATCGATCGCAGTTTGCGGCGCAAGCAAGGAGACCGGCGTCGCCCGCAGTTTCAGCTCGCAACTCGAGCCATCCCATATAGGTCAGATGCTAACGTGCCGTAAGTCTCACAAACAGCCAATAGAACAGCCAATAGAATGCGAGCTCAATCTGATTGGCTGATTGGATCAGCCAATCGGATTGAACTTGAATCTGATTGGCTGATTCAATCAGCCAATCAGATTTTTTTAACTTAATTCCGATTGGCTGATAGAATCCTATCAGCCAATCGGAATTCGGCGGACGCCATCTTGGATGACGTCATTTAAAGGTACCTCATTCCAAGTTCAGCAGTCGGCCGGGATGGATGCTCCGCGGCGGCGGAGCGAAGAAAGAAGATTGAAGATGCCGCCGGAAGAATGAAGACTTTGCTGCCGCTTGGAGGAAGACGTCGCCGGAGGAAGGGCCAGCAGGTCTGTGAGGAGCTAGGAAGGCACAGGCTGTCAGTATCCGAACTGAGAGATCTCCAAGCAGGTTGGGAGGTATGGGTGGAGCTTGGGTGGACAGAAAATCAATACCAAGCACTGACTTAAGGTTGAGGGAGGTATTTAAAGGAATTTGTAATAAAAACTTAAAGGGACAGTAGTATACAATAACGGTGAATTGCATATGTGTGACAGGATACCCCCTCCAAGGAGCGGCACCGAAGCTCAAGACCGAGGCTCATCAGGAAACCTCTGATGGAATCGGGATATCAGTCTGGGTGCGGAGATGTTAGAAGAAGGTTCCCAAGAGTTATGTTCCAAGGGGTAGTTTTTCCATTTAATAAGATATTGCAGCACACCCCTCGATAGTCTGCTGTCCAAAATGTCCTCAACCTCGTATTCCAGGTTAGGGTCCACAGATACAGGAGGCAAAGTGGCATCTAAGCCACGGTCATGAACATGGCGGTAGGGTTTCAAAAGGGAAACGTGGAAGGTAGGATGTATTTTTAAGGTGGTTGGCAGAGTGAGGCGAACTGCGTTACAATTTATGATCTTTTGTATAGGAAAAGGTCCTATGAAGAGTGGTGAGAGTTTCCTAGATGGAGTGGATAATCGAAGATTCTTGGTGGAGAGCCATACGAGATCTCCAACAGAGTATGCAGGTGGAGGTGTACGACGTAAGTCATAGTATCTTTTCTGTATGAGTTTTGCATCTTCAATGGCATGTTTAACAGTAGTGAAATTCGAATCCATGGTGGAGGTTAGGTCTGATATGTGAGGATGGTTTGCGGCTAGGTCTGGAAGGTATTGGAATTTCGGATGGAATCCATAGTTGGTATAGAAGGGTGTCTGTTTAGTGGTTGAGTGTATAGTATTGTTGAAGACGAATTCAGCAAAGTGTAACTGTTGGGACCAAGAATGTTGGTTATTATGACAAAATGTTCGTAAGAACTGCTCCACCCATTGGTTGCACCTCTCTGTCTGTCCGTTTGTCTGAGGATGATATGAAGAAGACAGGGATTTGTCAACGGAGAACTGTTTACAGAAGGCAGACCATAAAGAGCTAGTAAACTGAGACCCACGGTCAGTTAGTATCTTACTAGGAAGTCCATGTAGTTTAATGACATTCACAAGCAATAGATGGATGGTCTCAGCAGCAGTTGGGAGCTTGTGATAAGGTATCAAGTGGAGCATTTTATTAAACAGATCTACTACAACAAGTATAGTTGTGTTTTTATCTGATTTTGGCAGATCTACTATATAGTCCAGGGCGATTTCTTGCCAGGGTTTATCTGGAGTAGGTGTGGTAAGCAGGAGTCCGAAAGGAGGCCTCTTACTCCTTTTTGAGATGGTACAGGCTCGACAGGTGTTTATGAACTGAGTAACATCAGGAAGGATGGTAGGCCACCAGTATGACCTCTGTAAGAGTTCTTTCGTTTTTTGCAACCCACAATGTTCACCAAGAGGTGAGTCATGGGCAGAGCATAGAAGTTGGTCACCTAGAGAAGGGGGAATGTAAAACTTCTGGTTGTGGCAATAAACTCCGTCGTTATTCCTTCGTAAGAGATGTAGAGGTTTTGATGGATCTTTGATTTGTTCGGACCGTAGAAGCGGTAGGGAATCTATCAAGAAGAGAAGGAAATTATTTTCTGGGATAACGTGCCGGTTAAAGGTATGATCTACCGATGTGTGTGGTATCCGAGAGAGAGCATCTGCTTTGCCATTTTTGCTCGCAGGTCTGTAAGTGATGAGGAAGTTGAAGCGTGATAGGAAGAGATTCCAGCGGACTTGGCGGGCAGAAAGCGTTCTAGTGGATTTAAGAAACTGTAGATTCCTGTGGTCAGTGTATACAATGGTAGGTGTTGAGGCTCCTTCAAGTAGGTGTCTCCATTGTTCAAAAGCAGCCTTTATGGCAAGGAGCTCCTTTTCACCCACCGGGTAATGTCTTTCTGCAGAGGTCAAGGACCTAGAGTAGTAAGCTACTGGGTGCAGTGGTTGTTGGTGAGACTCTCTTTGCGACAGGATGGCTCCAAGAGCGAAGTCTGAGGCATCTACTTCAAGGGTGAATGGGAGTTCGGTGTTAGGATACCTGAGGATAGGAGCAGATGTGAAACTTGTCTTCAATCTGTCGAAAGCTTCTTGGGTGGTGTTAGACCAGACAAATTTGATATTTTGTTTTGTGAGATCAGTGAGTGGTTTAGCCAGAGTAGAATAGTTCCTAATAAATTTTCTGTAAAAGTTGGCGAAACCAAGAAAACTTTGAACTTGTTTTCTAGTTATGGGAACAGGCCAATCTAGTACTGTTTTGATCTTATTTTCGTCCATGCGTATTCCCATATCAGATATAATGTAGCCCAGGAAGGGAATACTGTTTACGTGGAACGTACATTTTTCGGCCTTCACAAATAATGAATTGTTTCGTAGACGTGTAAGAACCTGACGGACATGCATCTTGTGCTCGGCGAGGGTCTTTGAGAAAATTAAAATGTCATCCAAGTAGATAACGACGTAAGTGTCTAGCACATCCTTGAAGATGTCATTGATCAGGTGCTGGAAGGTGGCAGGGGCATTGCAGAGACCGAATGGCATAACTACATATTCGTATAACCCATAACGGGTACGAAATGCAGTCAGCCATTCGTCTCCTGCCCTCATCCTGATCAAGTTGTACGCGCCCCTAAGATCTAACTTGGTGAAGATCTTAGAGCCTACCAACCGCTCAATTAGTTCCGGAATGAGCGGTAAGGGGTAACGTTTTTTTATGGTTATTTTATTTAACTGCCTATAATCCACTATAGGTCTTAAAGAACCGTCCTTATTCTTTACAAAGAAGATACCTGCTGCTGCAGGGGAGGTTTATGGCCTGATGAAGCCTTTTTTTAAGTTTTCGTCGATATAGGATCTGAGGTGTAGTAATTCCGGTTTTGAGAGAGGGAATATGTGACCACATGGTATGACTGCTCCAGGTAGTAAATCAATGGGGCAGTCATATGGCCTGTGTGGAGGAAGAGTTTCAGATTGGGTTTTACTAAATACATCTTTGAACTCTGCATAGTCCATAGGTACATTTGACTGTAAACTCTCTGAGGTGTTTTGTAAAAGTAGATGTGGGTAGCAGGTTGTTTTGCAGTACTCAGAGTTAAATTGTAAGGAGAGTGAGGACCATGATATCAAGGGATCATGTTGCCGAAGCCACTGTAGCCCTAATATCAAAGGAAAATCAGGAGAGGTAATAACGTCAAATTTAATATACTCCCTGTGATGGCATTCTGTTGACATTAAGATGGGAATGGTTTCGAAGGTAACTGGACCTGTGGAGAGAACCTTACCATCAATCCCCCTCAAGTAGACAGGAGACAGTTTCTTATGCAGGGGTATTTTATTAATTTTACAGAAAGAAACATCTATGTAAGAGAGAGAGTCACCAGAGTCAATGATCCCTTGAAGTGTCACCCGAGTTTGGTCCCACTGTAAGACAAGAGGAATTTTACAGTAATGAGCACATTTGAGAATGCTTTTTATTGAGGAAGTGGGAGTAAGCAACTTACCCTTTCTTTGACGGGTTAAGTTGGGACAGTCTCTGACCCCATGGTCTTCTGATGCGCAATACATGCAAAGATTATTTGTGCGATGCCTTAACTTTTCCTGAGAGCTCAGAGGACCTCGTAGAAAGGCGATATCCATAGGTTCAGCTGGGGGTTTTGAATGTGTTGTGGGTGGAGTTGATGTGGTTTTTTGCCTATAGGGTGAGTCGTGACTACTTCTTTCATGATGTCTTTCCCTAAGCCTCCTATCTATGCAGATACTGAGATCTATGAGTTGTTCAAGAGTAGGGGGTATTTGGGTACGTGATAGTTCATCCTTAATGGCTTCTGACAACCCTAGGCGAAATTGGTTTCGCAGAGACAAGTTGTTCCATTGGGTGTCAGGAGCCCACCTTTTAAATTCGGAGATATATTCCTCAACCTCTCTTTTCCTCTGCTTTAGGGACCTCATAGCTGTTTCAGCCGTCTGTTGTTTAAAGGGGTCATCATAGATTTGTGCTAGGGCAGAGAAAAAGGAGTCTAAGGAATTAAGGATGTCATCGTTGTGCTCTAAGAAGGTGTTTGCCCATGCTCTGGGCTCTGCTCTTAAGTAAGAGATGGTGGTCATAACCTTTATCCTATCATTAGGATAGGTATATGGTTTGAGGGTAAACAACAGGTAGCATGAATTCTTAAATTCTCTGAAAGTTTTTCTATCACCTGTAAAAGGTTCAGGAGCACTAATTTGGGGTTCCTGGGGAGGGGGTTTTCTATCCACTACCTCCTTTATGTATGTTTTTAAATTATCATTCTCTAATTTGAGTGCAGTGAGCCCTTCAGTTAACATATCTACTTTAGTGCTTAATGTTTGCATGTGAGCTGACATATCAGTTGGGTCCATTTTATCAAGGCTTGGTATTCCTGTAATGTCTGGAAAGAAGACAAAATAGAAGTTGGACCACAGCTGCTGATATATGATTTTGAGAGGTTGTTGCTAAGTATGTAGCAGGAAATTACATGAGCATTACCCCGGTGTAACAAGTAAAATCCTAGCACACACACATGAAGCAGTTTGATATATGATAAGCAAGTTGCAGCAGATTGAACTATGGCTGACGCAGCTAATATTGAGTATGGTATTCAGCAGTGTATCTTGCCTCCTTGAAATCACAGGTAGAAAATATGAAATACAATACATATGCGCAATATGATAAATAACGGCCAAAAATAAGTTAACTGAAGCAGCGGGATGTCAGGCAAAACAAAGTGTCAGGAGAAAAGGAACAATTACCTAATAGTATGGAATAAACACTAAAGTTAGATTGACAAAAACTTATGAGAGATCCTCTTAGTAAGGGTACCTTTAGAGGGCCACAGTAGTGAGTAAACCGCAGCAGCGGTGTCAGCGGTGAGAGCAGAGAGAGCTGGCTTGAATACGGCGTGTGACGTCACAGAGGCCAAGTTCCGGAGTAGCGCAGCAGGTCTGTGAGGAGCTAGGAAGGCACAGGCTGTCAGTATCCGAACTGAGAGATCTCCAAGCAGGTTGGGAGGTATGGGTGGAGCTTGGGTGGACAGAAAATTAATACCAAGCACTGACTTAAGGTTGAGGGAGGTATTTAAAGGAATTTGTAATAAAAACTTAAAGGGACAGTAGTATACAATAACGGTGAATTGCATATGTGTGACACCCATGCAAATAACAAGATTGATTCCCAAGGCTTGTTTACAAGCAACACTAAGTGCCCAGCTAGGACCAAGCTGTGTGGAATTGGGGTTTGGCAGTGGACTGTACTTTATACCAGACCGGGTGAGTGAATATTATATATATTTTCTATGTATGCTGTGCTGAATGCAGTAATGACCTACGTGAAAATGCTATCACAGTGAGAAGTTGTCATTACAATACAAGAGACTTTGGTACAAAGTTGAGTGTTTAAATAACCATCCCAACACAGATATTATACAAGTTTATATAATATAAAGCACTCCGATCTGTACAAGCACTATACACTACAATAGCCCTAAATACCTTATACATTGTACTGATAAAGGTATTGAAGGGCTATATATCAGACGTGTAACTATTTATTACGTGTTTAAATAATTTCTAACTTTTGTCTTGAGTTTAGAAATACCCAATGTTTACATGATCTTTGCTTTTTTGTAAGTTATAGGGCAATAAGTACAAGTAGCACTATGCTATTTCCAAACCACTTTTTTTTTCTTCAAAATTAGCGATGGTTACATAGGAACACTGATATCTGTCAGAAATCCCTGTCAGAGATGTGCAGTCATTGGAGGCAGGTGAGGCAGGGCCTCACCTGTCATATGGGGGAGAGGGCAGCATATGGGTGGTTGAGGGCAGCATAGCGCGGCCATTAAGACACCATTTGAGGCGCTCACATAGCGGCCTCTTAGAGGGGGAGCTAATCTCATGCATCATCATACTCTGGACTGGAGGGCACTGTGTTGGCAGGAAGGAAGTGGTAAACCGGTTATAGTCAGGACTCATTTGCTTGTGTGACTTCATTCGTGCAACTGCTGGTTTCACTTTAAACAATTTTTAAACTGCTGGATGTTATCCGTTCAAATTAATTATGCTAATTTGGGAATGCACATCTATTGTTAAGGTATGTAAATGAAAGGCTTAGAGATTGTAGCTTCTTGGTATTATTCACTTGCAGCAAACATGTTTTAAATGGTATATTTTCCTATAAGTATCATAATCTGCAAATAATTCTGGTTAATGAATTAATAAATATGCTGGAAGCACTCAAGTATAGCAGCCAGTGGAGTTGTGCTGACAGCCCGTATGGCTAGCAAGTGTTTGTCTTGGAACACTGTGTTCTTTTGCCGCAATGCATAACGCCCCTTGTTATGACCAAATAACTCAATCTTTGTTTCATCAGGCCACAGCACCTTCTTCCAAAATGAAGCTGGCTTCTCTAAATGTGCGTTTGCATACCTCAAGTGACTCTGTTTGTGGAGTGTGTGCAGAAAAGGCTTCTTCTGCATCACTCTCCCATACGCTGAATTGTTGAATGATGCACAGTGACACCATCTGCAGCAAGATGATGTTGTAGATCTTTGGAGGTGGTCTGTGGGCTGTTTTTGACCACCATCCTTTGCCTCTCCAATACTTTACTTCTGGCCTTAACAAGAACTGTGCCTGTGGTCTTCCATTTCCTCACTATGTTCCTCACAGTGGGCACTGACAGCTTAAATCTCTTGTCAGGGTTTTTTCCCTGCTTTGTTTGCCATGTGCTGCTGGCAGCCATTTTACTTACCTCTTACTGAATCTGGTGCAGAGTGTCTGATGCTGCTCATTTCCTGCATGCCCTTTTATGGCCAGACTGGTGTACATCATCCGTGTGAGACAGGTTGCAGTCTCAGTATTGTGATGTCATCACTTATTATTTAAAGGGCCTCTGTTCAGTATGCTTTGCCCTTGCATGGTTTCAGACCTGTTTGTGAGTTCCTGTGTATTACCTTGCTGTCTGAAGTCCCTCCTGGTTCCTGACTTGGCTTGATCTGACTACTTGTTTTTGCTCCTGACTCAGCTTGTCTGACTATAAGCTCTGGCTTTGACTCCTGGCTTGTTATTTGACTTGTGGACTTTTTGTTATTTGTTATTATTAAAGTTGTGATTATTTTTGCACTTTTCGTCCGTCTGATTTCTGGCACCCTGTCACCCCTAAACCATAATGTTGAACAATTTTGTTTTCAGGTCATTTGAGAATTGCTTTGAGGCCCCCATGTTGCCATTCTTCAGAGGAGAGTCAAAGAAAACAACAACTTGCAATTGGCCACCTTAAATACCGTTTCTCATAATTGGATGCACCCGTCTATGAAGTTCAAGGCTTAATGGGTTCACTAAACCAATTGTGTGTTCCAATTAACCAGTGCTAGGTAGTTAGTTACAGGTATTCAAATCAACAAAATGACAAGGGTGCCCAAATTTATGCACCTGTCTAATTTCGTTTTGATGCATATTGCAAATTTTCTGTTAATCCAATCAACCTCATTTTACTACTGAAATATTACTGTGTCTTTCAGTTATTTGATAGATCAAAATGAAATTGCTGATCCTAACACCCAATTATTTATAAATGAAAATCATGGAAATTGTCAGGGGTGCCTAAACTTTTGCATACGACTGTATATATATATATATATATATATATATATATATATATATATATATATATATATATATATAAATCAATACAAATATGGAAATTAGCACATCTAGGCAAGATTCCCCGCTTACTTTTCCCCAGAAATACACCATATATAATGTTACCAATGCACAAGAGAATTCTGGGTAAGATATGCAAATTCTCATTTTTTTTGCTTCAAATACTGTTTTAACACAGCGATCCTTTTAACAGGATTATTGCAGCAATACAGAAATCACTCAATAGACAGCCTTTTTCGTTCTTTTTAGAACTCGTCAGTAGGAGATAGATTTCTGGTTGCTGCATTGGTAAAGCTACTTTCAGAGTTAAATCAAAATTCATTAAAATTATGGTGGAGATAAAAAACTGAGATTAAAATCCTCCGTGTCTCAAAATTAAATCAATACAAATATTTGAATAGGAAATTAGCACATCTAGGCAAGATTCCCCGCTTACTTTTCCCCAGAAATACTCCATATACAATGTTACCAAGGCACAAGAGAATTATGGGTAAGATATGCAAATCAGATATGCAAATTCTCAGTTTTTTTGCTTCAAATACTGTTTTAACACAGCGATCCTTTTAACAGGATTATTGCAGCAATACAGAAATCACTCACTAGACACTAATATTTGTATTGATTTAATTTTGAGACATGGAGGATTTTAATCTCGCTTTTTTATCTCCACCATAATTTTAATGACTTTGATTTAACCCTGAAAGTAGCTTTACCAATGCAGCAACCAGAAATCTATCTCCTACTGATGAGTTCTAAAAAGAACGAAACAGGCTCTCTAGTGAGTGATTTCAGTATTGCTGCAATAATCCTGTTAAAAGGATTGCTGTGTTAAAACAGTATTTGAAGCAAAAAAAATGAGAATTTGCATATCTGATTTGCATATCTTACCCAGAATTCTCTTGTGCATTGATAACATTGTATATGGAGTATTTCTGGGGAAAAGTAAGCGGGGAATCTTGCCTAGATGTGCTAATTTCCTATGCAAATATTTGTATTTATTTAATTTTGAGACATGGAGGATTTTAATCTCAATTTCTTATCTCCATCGTAATTTTAATGAATATATATATATATATATATATATATATATATATATATACAGTGGGGCAAAACAGTATTTAGTCAGCCAACAATTGTGCAAGTTCTCCCACTTAAGAAGATGAGAGAGGCCTGTAATTTTCATCATAGGTATACCTTAACTATGAGAGACAAAATGTGGAATCACATTGTCTGATTTGGAAATAATTTATTTGCATATTATGGTGGAAAATAAGTATTTGGTCACCTACAAACAAGCAAGATTTCTGTCTCTCACAGACCTGTATCTTCTACTTTAAGAGGCTCCTCTGTCCTCCACTCATTACCTGTATTAATGGTACCTGTTTGAACTTGTTATCAGTATAAAAGACACCTGTCCACAACCTCAAACAGTAACACTCCAAACTCCACTATAGTGAACACCAAAGAGCTGTCAAAGGACACCAGAAACAAAATTGTAGACCTGCACCAGGCTGGGAAGACTGAATCTGCAATAGGCAAGCAGCTTGGTGTGAAGAAATCAACTGTGGAAGCAATAATTAGAAAATGAAAGACATACAAGACCACTGATAATCTCCCTCAATCTGGCACTCCACGCAAGATCTCACCCTGTGGGGTCAAAATGATCACAAGAACGGTGAGCAAACATCCCAGAACCACATGGGGGGACCTAGTGAATGACCTGCAGAGAGCTGGGACCAATGTAACAAAGGCTACCATCAGTAACACACTACGCCACCAGGGACTCAGATCCTTCAGTGCCAGACATGTCCCCCTGCTTAAGCCAGTACATGTCCGGCCCGTCTGAAGTATGCTAGAGAGCATTTGGATGATCCATAAGTGGATTGGGAGAATGTCATACGGTCAGATGAAACCAAAGTAGAGCTGTTTGGTAGATCACAACTCGTCCTGTTTGGAGGAGAGAGAATGCTGAGTTGCAACCAAAGAACACCATACCTACTGTGAAGCATGGGGGTGGCAAAATCATGCTTTGGGGCTGTTTCTCTGCAAAAGGAACAGGACAACTGATCCGTGTACATGAAAGAATGAATGGGGCCATGTATCGTGAGATTTTGAGTGCAAACCTCCTTCCATCAGCAAGGGCATTGAAGATGAAATGTGCCTGGGTCTTTCAGCATGACAATGATCCCAAACACACGCCTGGGCAACGAAGGAGTGGCTTTGTAAGAAGCATTTCAAGGTCCTGGAGTGGCCTAGCCAGTCTCCAGATCTCAACCCCATATAAAACCTTTGGAGGGAGTTGAAAGTCTGTGTTGCCCAACAACAGCCCCAAAACATCACTGCTCTAGAGGAGATCTGCATGCAGGAATGGGCCAACATACCAGCAACAGTGTGTGACAACCTTGTGAAGACTTACAGAAAATGTTTGACCTCTGTCATTGCCAACAAAGGATATATAACAAAGTATTGAGATGAACTTTTGATATTGACCAAATACTTATTTTCCACCATAATTTGCAAATAAATTCTTTTCGAATCAGACAATGTGATTGTCTGGATTTGTTTCCACATTTTGTCTGTCATAGTTTAGGTATACCTATGATGAAAATTACAGGCCTCTCTCATCTTCTTAAGTGGGAGAACTTGCACAATTGGTGGCTGACTAAATACTTTTTTGCCCCACTGTATATATATATATATATATATATATATATATATATATATATATATATATATATATATATATATATATGTGTGTGTGTGTGTGTATGTGTGTGTTTCTCTGGTGTATCATAGACAGTGCCTCACCAGCGTCTGATGTCACTGCACATCACTTGTTAATCAAAGACTAGTATACGTATATCCTGTGAGCTTGTGCACATGCTCAGTAGGATTTTGTTCCCCAGAAAGTGTCAATATAAAAATATTGTGCAAAATTTGATAATGGAAGTAAATTGGAAAGTGTCTTAAAACTGCATGCTCTTTCTGAATCATAAATGTTTATTTTGACTTGAGTGTCCCTTTAACCCTTTAACGACCAAGGACGTACCAGGTATGTCCTGCAAAAACTGTCAGTTATTGACAATGGACGTCCTTGGTCTAATTGAGCGCTGGAAGCGATTGCGATCACTTCCAGCAGCTCTCAGGGTATTGCAGTGATGCTTCAATATTGAGGCATCCTGCAATACCCTTTTTCAAGCATCCGATGCAGAGAGAGCCACTCTGTGGCCCTCTCTGCACCGGTAGAGATGGTGCCGAACAAGTTATTTGGTTGACAGCAATATTACTCCACCAGTATAAAAAACAATTATTTTCTACTCCAGACATTTTAAAAAATAAATAAATATGTAATACATTTTTAAATGCACCGTATAATGAAGGGAAAAAAATGTCTCTCAAAATAAACCATAACATTTTCATTCGTGGTGATTTTTTTTAAGATTTAAGAGAATTAAAAGGAAGCATAAATGTTCATTTATTTTATATATGGTTTTAAAATAATCATAGTGGAATCTGAGCTGAAGAACCCTTTCTTTACATGAGATTTCTGTATTAATAAAAAGATTGACATTTTGCCATCCTAATAGGATCAGTTTGAAGAATGGAAAGGGGAGGGAGACTGAATTACGCAGCACAGATAGAACCTGAAGTTTGATATGAGTCACGGGGATGAAGCGCATACTTTATCATAGAAAATAGAGAAGCAATCACAGTAAGTGCATGCTTACTCATCAGCTTGTTTAAGGAAGTTGCATTGCACAGCCCATGCATAGCATTAATACAAGGTAAAGTAAAATGTGACTTCAGGAAGCTGAGCTGTAAATAATAGTAATAATACAGAAGAGGTTTCTCAACAGCTACAATCTAACAGCAATGTCAACACCACTTTTCCACTTGTCCTAAGATATTGCAGGAATATTTTCTTAGAAATAAGAATGTGGAATATAATTGAGCCATAAAGCTAAGTTAGAAAAAAAAAACACAAGTAGCTTTTTAAATGCAAAAAAATTTCAAATAAAAAAAAAGAAGAGATATGCCGTGCTGATAAAAGAGAAAGCTATTGTTCTAAATATCCAAACTCATGGCTCACAGTCGAGCAAGATACATGGGCCTAGATTCGGAGTTTTGTCGGTAAGGACCCGCGTAGCTAACGCCGGATTTTTTCTGGCCGCACCATAAAAATAACTCTGGTATTGAGAGTCCACATAAAGGCTGCGTTAGGCTCCAAAAAAGGAGCGTAGAGCATTTTTAACGCAGCTTCAACTCTCAATACCAGAGTTGCTTACGCAAGCGGCCAGCCTCAAAAACGTGCTCGTGCACGATTCCCCCATAGAAAACAATGGGGCTGTTTGAGCTGAAAAAAAACCTAACACCTGCAAAAAAGCCGCGTTCAGCTCTTAACGCAGCCCCATTGTTTGCTATGCGGAAACACCTCCTAAGTCTGCACCTAACACCCTAACATGTACCCCGAGTCTAAACACCCCTAACCTTACACTTATTAACCCCTAATCTGCCGTCCCCGCTATCGCTGACACCTGCATTTTATTTTTAACCCCTAATCTGCCGCTCCGTAAACCGCCGCTACTTACATTATCCTTATGTACCCCTAATCTGCTGCCCCTAACACCGCCGACCCCTATATTATATTTATTAACCCCTAATCTGCCCCCCACAACGTCGCCTCCACCTGCCTACACTTATTAACCCCTAATCTGCCGAGCGGACCTGAGCGCTACTATAATAAAGTTATTAACCCCTAATCCGCCTCACTAACCCTATAATAAATAGTATTAACCCCTAATCTGCCCTCCCTAACATCGCCGACACCTAACTTCAAACATTAACCCCTAATCTGCCGACCGGAGCTCACCGCTATTCTAATAAATGTATTAACCCCTAAAGCTAAGTCTAACCCTAACACTAACACCCCCCTAAGTTAAATATAATTTTATTCTAACGAAATAAATTAACTCTTATTAAATAAATTATTCCTATTTAAAGCTAAATACTTACCTGTAAAATAAATCCTAATATAGCTACAATATAAATTATAATTACATTGTAGCTATTTTAGGATTAATATTTATTTTACAGGCAACTTTGTAATCATTTTAACCAGGTACAATAGCTATTAAATAGTTAAGAACTATTTAATAGTTACCTAGTTAAAATAATTACAAAATTACCTGTAAAATAAATCCTAACCTAAGTTACAATTAAACCTAACACTATACTATCATTAAATTAATTAAATAAAATACCTACAATTACCTACAATTAAACCTAACACTACACTATCAATACATTAATTAAATACAAAACCTACAAATAAATACATTTAAATAAACTAACTAAAGTACAAAAAATAAAAAAGAACTAAGTTACAAAAAATAAAAAAATATTTACAAACATAAGAAAAATATTACAACAATTTTAAACTAATTACACCTACTCTAAGCCCCCTAATAAAATAACAAAGCCCCCCAAAATAAAAAAATGCCCTACCCTATTCTAAATTACTAAAGTTCAAAGCTCTTTTACCTTACCAGCCCTGAACAGGGCCCTTTGCGGGGCATGCCCCAAGAAGTTCAGCTCTTTTGCCTGTAAAAAAAAACATACAATACCCCCCCCCCAACTTTACAACCCACCACCCACATACCCCTAATCTAACCCAAACCCCCATTAAATAAACCTAACACTAAGCCCCTGAAGATCTTCCTACCTTGTCTTCACCCTGCCAGGTTCACCGATCGGTCCAGAAGAGCTCCTCCGATGTCCTAATCCAAGCCCAAGCGGGGGGCTGAAGAGGTCCATGATCCGGCTGAAGTCATCATCCAAGCGGGAGCTGAAGAGGTCCATGATCCGGCTGAAGTCTTCATCCAAGCGGGGCAGAAGAGGTCTTCCATCCGATTGAAGTCTTCATCCAAGCGGGATCTTCTATGGTCATCCATCCGGAGCGGAGCTGCAGGATCCTGAAGACCTCCGACGCGGAACATCCATCCTGGCCGACGACTGAACGACGAATGACGGTTCCTTTTAATGACCTTGCCTGAGGAAACAGAGTGGTGAGCTCTGAGAAACGCGTAGCGTGTTTTACTGATTGTTTTTATGTTCATTTATTTATATTTATAAAACTCATTTTTGATATACTTCTGGAGTCTCCTATCTTTTATTTGCTACATTGATCCACTGCTTGCCAGAGTGTTATGTGCGCTGGGCCACCATAATATACCCAGCTTGCCTCATTAGCACTATAGTGTGCTCCATAATATGTGAGTATCTCTCTAAAGGGATCATTTGGGGCTTACAACTGTATCAACTGATTTGCACTAGGAGTCGCCCTCTGTATATTTTTCCAGTTTTCCAATCGGAATTAAGGTAGGAATATTCTGATTGGCTGATGGAATCAGCCAATCAGAATCAAGTTCAATCTGATTGGCTGATTGGATCAGCCGGATCATGGACCTCTTCAGCTCCCGCTTGGATGATGACTTCAGCCGGATCATGGACCTCTTCAGCCCCCCGCTTGGGCTTGGATCAGGACATCGGAGGAGCTCTTCTGGACCGATCGGTGAACCTGGCAGGGTGAGGACAAGGTAGGAAGATCTTCAGGGGCTTAGTGTTAGGTTTATTTAAGGGGAGTTTGGGTTAGATTAGGGGTATGTGGGTGGTGGGTTGTAATGTTGGGGGGGGGATATTGTATGTTTTTTTTTACAGGCAAAAGAGCTGAACTTCTTGGGGCATGCCCCGCAAAGGGCCCTGTTCAGGGCTGGTAAGGTAAAAGAGCTTTGAACTTTAGTAATTTAGAATAGGGTAGGGCATTTTTTTATTTTGGGGGGCTTTGTTATTTTATTAGGGGGCTTAGAGTAGGTGTAATTAGTTTAAAATTGTTGTAATATTTTTCTTATGTTTGTAAATATTTTTTTATTTTTTGTAACTTAGTTCTTTTTTATTTTTTGTACTTTAGATAATTTATTTCATTGTAGTTATTTGTAGGTATTGTATTTAATTTATTTATTGATAGTGTAGTGTTAGGTTTAATTGTAGATAATTATAGGTATTTTATTTAATTAATTTATTGATAGTGTAGTGGTAGGTTTAATTGTAACTTAGGTTAGGATTTATTTTACAGGTAAATTTGTAATTATTTTAACTATTTTAGCTATTAAATAGTTCTTAACTATTAAATAGCTATTGTACCTGGTTAAAATAAATACAAAGTTACCTGTAAAATAAATATTAATCCTAAAATAGCTACAATGTAATTACAATTTATATTGTAGCTATATTAGGATTTATTTTACAGGTAAGTATTTAGCTTTAAATAGGAATAATTTATTTAATAAGAGTTAATTAATTTCGTTAGATTAAAATTATATTTAATTTAGGGGGGTGTTAGTGTTAGGGTTAGACTTAGCTTTAGGGGTTAATACATTTATTAGAATAGCGGTGAGCTCCGGTCGGCAGATTAGGGGTTAATAATTGAAGTTAGGTGTCGGCGATGTTAGGGAGGGCAGATTAGGGGTTAATACTATTTATTATAGGGTTAGTGAGGCAGATTAGGGGTTAATAACTTTATTATAGTAGCGGTGCATTCCGCTCGGCAGATTAGGGGTTAATAAGTGTAGGCAGGTGGAGGCGACGTTGAGGGGGGCAGATTAGGGGTTAATATATATAATATAGGGGTCGGCGGTGTTAGGGGCAGCAGATTAGGGGTACATAAGTATAACGTAGGTGGCGGCGCTTTGCGGTCGGCAGATTAGGGGTTAATTATTGTAGGTAGCTGGCTGCGACGTTGTGGGGGGCAGGTTAGGGGTTAATAAATATAATATAGGGGTCGGCGGTGTTAGGGGCAGCAGATTAGGGGTACATAAGTATAACGTAGGTGGCGGTCGGCAGATTAGGGGTTAAAAAAATGTAATCGAGTGGCGGCGATGTGGGGGGACCTCGGTTTAGGGGTACATAGGTAGTTTATGGGTGTTAGTGTACTTTAGAGTACAGTAGTTAAGAGCTTTATGAACCGGCGTTAGCCCAGAAAGCTCTTAACTACTGACTTTTTTCCTGCGGCTGGAGTTTTGTCGTTAGATGTCTAACGCTCACTTCAGACACGACTCTAAATACCGGATTTAGAAAGATCCCATTGAAAAGATAGGATACGCAATTGACGTAAGGGGATCTGCGGTATGGAAAAGTTGCGGCTGAAAAGTGAGCGTTAGACCCTATTTTGAGTGACTCCAAATACCGGAGGTAGCCTAAAACCAGCGTTAGGAGCCTCTAACGCTGGTTTTCACGGCTAACGCCAAACTCCAAATCTAGGCCATGGTTACATTAAGTTCTAATGTAAAGTTAAGTGACTAACATGAAATTAATGAGCACCATGAATATTTTTAACAATATCTATCACTACTTTACAAATCACTGATCAGATGAGATTATTAGTGATGCCGTTAATACAGTTACATACAGATTATGCAGAGCCTGAGTGTCCATGTGTGTTGATGCATCGCCTATTTGTAAACTTGTGACTTAAAGGGACACTAAAATCAAAACTGAACATTTATGATTCAGATAGAGAATGCACTCAAAAAGAAATGAATTCCAGTTTGCTTCCATTTTCAAACTGTGCGTGGTCTCTATATACACCAGCTCCTACTGGGCATGTGTGATAATTCACAGTGTATACATATGAGTCTTTCATTTGCTGATGGCTGTTACATGACACAGCTGGCAGGGAAACGGAAGGAAGTTTTATATTAATTTGGTGATTATGGACTAGATTAATAGTGGTGCGCTATTTAGTACTTTTGCTCGTGCTCAAACACCGGCAAACGTAACCTTAAACACACTCGGGTTAGCGCACATATTAAAAGTTGAAAGAAAAATGTTTGCATGTGAGCAAAAGCCATCACGCACTAACTTCAGGACTTAGAATATTGTGACAGTGCTAACTATTTATCTCCATAGACTTCAATGGAGAGCACAAACTAGAAAAAACGTAACACTTATTGCTCATGCGCTAACCCGACAGGAGTTAAACCTGCAGCGATAACCCGAAGGTAATTATGAATATTTTACATTCCAATGTTCACATATATTTAAATATTTATATATATAACATATTTTTTGCAAAATATATAAATATAACAATAATGTGAATATACTGTAGCAATAAAGTGAGCAGCACAATTTTTTTTTTCATTTCCCAGTGCTAATAAATGTTATATTTAGTCCATAATGTAGTCTATTAAGTGTGACATAGTATTATGTCTAAAAAAATGTACATACCTATATTAAAAAATACTTTAATGGGTGGACAATGGTGTCTTTTTAGATAAATCCAAAACTCATGCAAAACGGGTGCAAAACATTTGTGATTATTCAGGCACTATTTTACCGACAAGTTCGGAGTCTGTAAGGTTTAGGTTACTATAATGTAGATATAAATATAAAAATAAAGGATTTGTCATGCTGAAACTTTATCTATGTGAGTTGGTATCTTATTATAAACAAATAGGACTAGAATAAACCACAAAAATGTTAGCGCTGCTGTGTGCAAGATAAATCAACAGCGCTCTTGTTTTTGCACTTGCAGTATATTACAAATTGAAAGTAAAATGGTAGCGCTTGAGCAAAAGCCTAACATCTGGATGTCAGATAGCTCAGATGTACTAAGTCCTTCACAAAATATTCTATGGAGCAAACTGAGCTATAGTTTGAGCCATAACCCGAAGCTGTGCTAACCCATAGGTGAAATAGTGGAGTTCATCACAAAGATGGAAACTATGCTTATATATACATATATGTCTGCCTGTCTGTATATCTATCTATCTATCTATCTATCTATCTAATCGACTAGATTTGTAACATTTTTTGCTTCAAGTCTCATATTCATAATGGTGTATAAGAAACAAGTCGTTGACACTCCATAAATGTATGTTATCTATATGTTATCTTTATATCTATAAATGCAGACAGCATACGTTGTCTGCATTTATCATTGCACAAGCATTTCTAGTGAAATTCTTGTGCAATGCCGCCCCCTGAACATTCACAGCCTATCGACCGCTACAAGGTTGTGTCAATCAATCGTATCCACCTCAGAGGTGGCAGACGAGTTAAGGAGCAGCAGTCTTGAGACCACTACTTCTTAACTTACATGTCCGGCGAGCCAGAAAGTACAGGGTAGATAGCACCATCCACTGCTTGGTAAATCTACCCCAAAGTGACCATACATAATTAAGGGGTGAAAATAATCTTAGAGGCTGAACTGTTTGGTATAGTTTAAATTCAATATAACTCAAGTGGTATAGCGAAATAGCATACTGCTTTTAAAATTAAAAGCTACAAATGATAAACTACATTTTCTTCAATTTTCTACATTTTACATTTTTTTTGTGGAAAGCTTCCTTTAATAATATGTCAGAAATGTATTCATGTACTGATTATGAGAGGTCATGCTCAAGATAGGTAAAAGGTGTTAAATAATAGAATTGTCATTTTCTAGTGCACAGATAGCTCCATTTGTCTTGAACAATATCCATGCAGCACTGACTGGAATTTCATTATAGCTTTTATATTATTGGTAAAGCATCAATAACAGTCAGAGATAAATGACTGCATCTTTTGCTTGTTACATGCCTGAAAATGTCTTTCTTACAACAGACAGATAACTCATTGTAACATATGTTAAATAAAGTTATAGTAATTCAAAATTACAGAACCATGAAAACACATTTGAAATATCTGCAGACAATTCTCCAATAAGTTCTGCTATTTTGTTATTCTTCTGTATTTTTCCATATAAAAACATATTTATCTAGCTCAAAAATACTTCCCAGTTACCACACATGTTTTTTTTTATCACATCTGAATGGTGTATTCAATCATTTCCCTTCCATTTAAGTGAAAAACAACTCTAGTTTCTCTGGCAACTTCAATTAGCTTATTCTTCATTTATTGTGCGTGCTCAATGCAACTCACATCACTTACATCCTCCAACATATAGATTACTTCGAGTTATAATATATGAGAACCTAGGAGAAAAGGGTTTGAGAAATGAGAGGATAAAGTTAAACTACTGCTTACTTTTATTAAAAAAATTAAAATAAGTAGTTAAAGGAGCTATTAAATGGACTGCTGCAAGAGGATTCAAACTAACAGAGCTGACACTAAATAAAACTTTCAGATACAGCATGCATTTTTAAAAAATTTTTTTTTACAATTTGCTATCATTATCAAAATGTGCACAATCTTTTTAAACACACCATTTTCTGAGGCCATAGCTCACACTGAGCATGTGCAAGAGTTCCCATTTTATACATATATATTGGTTATGTGATTAGCTGATTGCTGTCACATGATACGGATAAAGGAAGTAACTTTTCAGAAAAAAAGAAACTACTTATTTTAAATTCAGACTAAGGGCCTGATGTAAGCATCATCACAATGGCACTATTAAGATTGCTAGTGAAGTGTTTTATACAACTGGCAGAATGTTAAAAGTGGTATTGCCATGTAAATCAAAAGTGTAATGTAAATGATCCCTTAAAGGGACAGTATACACAAATTTTCATGTAAACACATGTAATAGACATTATTATAAAGAAGAATATACACAGATACTGATACAGATGCTGATCTAAAAATCCAGTATAAAACCTATAAAAAATGTATTTTGAAGCTCCTTCTTTAGCACTGTTGATGAGGTTAGGTTGGGGTACCCATTGACAAGGCCTGGGAAAACAAGAAGAGTAGACGCCCCCATTCCCTACATATGAAAAGACAGATTACACAAACAGGAGCCCGCAGGAGTCTGTAAACGCGTGTATACATTGAACACTTTGGGGATTGTTTAAGAGTCTGAAAATAAGCACAGTGTTATTAAATAAAACTATGTTGTTACAAAAACACTCTCAGATGGGCTGTATAAATGGATCATCTACAAAAAAAGTGTGCAAAGAAATAGTGTTCAATGTCCCTTTTAGAAAGTATTGAATGGCAATACAATTTACATGTGTCAACTGAAACTCAACCTCTTTTGTTAGTAGAGAAGTGAAACTAGGACATAAATAATAAACCTCTATGGGCTGGGGGTCGCGGATATAATGTGTAATACATATATATATATATATATATATATATATATATATATATATATACAGTATATATATATATTGTTGCTTGGGTGTTTCTTGATCTGCGCTGTGTACGTTGCAAATGGTTATTTCGCTCTAAATAGTTCCTCCTGATATATTTCAATGGCAGCTAGTTTCTGAATATTCCACTATCATCAAATGGAATGTGAAGGAAAAAGGTATGGAGTTGAGTTTCAGAGTTCAGCGCACATAGAATGGAGAAAAACAAAACCAAAACCAAATTATGGTGCAGTATGTCAGTACTAGGCAATCAAAAACTAAAAGTGAGATTTAAATGTGCTCACCTTGTTTAACCTCAAACATGTGAGGTATGTTGGAAGCATGGAGGGGATGTAATCCCTATCTGTGGTAAAGATGTTTCCAGCTGGTATGCAGAAACTTTTAGCAGGTGGAAATCTTGATATCCCTGGAGTAGAAATATTTTGGTATTTCAGACAAACTTCTCCTCTCTGGAGTTAGGTAGAGACACTTTAATTCTTTTTGCTGGATTTCTTTCCTTGTTGCTGATTATTTCTTTTCCCCTTCTTTATAATTGAAAGGCTTCTCCTCTCTGGAGTATGGTATAAACTTTATGTATGCAAACAAATTAGTGCTCAGTTTACATACTATGAGATCAATTGTGGATATTAATTGCAGCACTCATGAGATGTGTATAAATGATGCTTGCAAGGACACAAAGTGAAATTTAAAATAAAAACACTTTTATTGTCCAATGTCCAATAAAAAATGATAAACAGAAATCCTCTTTAATAATAGTCCAGATCAGGGACAGAAATAGGTGAGCAGATGAAATATAGTATATTTCTTTAAATCCGGTAGTGAGGTTTTTTTATCAGAGCTGGTGCAAAAACAGCTAGCTGATAAAAGTTAGTGATATTGTGGTATAGGATGCTGTATGTACAGCTGAAAGTAAATTCCTTGTGGTGGTTTTGAGCTCTGAAAAGTAAAAAAGATAAGTTGGTGTTTATGTATATATACACACACACAGGGATTGAAAAATATCACTATGGTTTACTATTCAGGGATTAAAAGCTACTAGCCCAGAGAGTAAAAGTTACTAGTCCCCTCAATGTTAATGAAGGGAAAAACTAGTAGTCCGCTGCAATTTCTAAGTCATCCGAGACCACTGGACCACTGAAAATGTCAGGTCCTGTTTATTCCAAGGAAATTATTTGTGACAAGAGGTCACAATTTAAGGCTAAAGGAAAGGAGATTTGATCTCCAGCAACGTAAATTCTTTTCACTTTAAGAGCAATCAAATTGTGGAACTCATTGCCTAATGAGGTAATTAATACCAATAACATATACTTTAATTATGGCTTAGATACACTTTTTGCTAGAATCAGAATTCATGGATACGATTGCTTGTGTTAAATGTGTCATTTTTAACTGGAATTAATGTAAGCTCCATTGGAGCTTCATTATTATAAATCAAGTAGGATCTGTATAGGTTGCACTCGGACTTCTGTCTTCTTTCAACCTCATCTACTATGTAACTATTTTACTAAGCCTAGGCCACTGACTTATTTGTATGCCATTTTATATATATTTAAAAACACAAACATAATATATATATATATATATATATATATATATATATATATATATATATATATAATTTTTAAATATATATGTATACCTTTTTCAAACTTATGCTTTTATTAGAGTAACATAGGCCATAGAGAAAGACAGCTATGTTTTGGGTCCACCTGACCATTAACCATGCAATTGTGGCGTAGTGCTACTTTAAGAAAAGACACTCTGGAACTGGGAGGGAACTCTATGGTTAGCAGCTATCTTCTTTATGTTAGTTTCTCAGTTAGTTCAGTTGTGTGTTGTTGCTTACATCTGAGCTGAATAAAGACCTGCTCTATGTACCTACTATCAAGTAGTGCTTATTCATACTGCCCATACCCACACAAGAAACATGACATTGTGCCAGAAGTGCTGAAAAAGTCACTTGTCTCAGTAAAGAAATTTTAACAAGGGTTTTATTCACAGTTTCTCTAGCATCAGCATGGAGATGTTCAGAGTACCAGATCCTCTGCAATTCACAGAAAATGTAAGTGTAAACTGGAGAAAATGGAAGCAAAGATTTTTAATGTATGCTGAGGCAGTTGAACTTTATAAAAAAGAGCAGAAAACGAAGATTGTCATAGCCCTGCATGTTTTGGGTGGGAAAGGTCAAGAGATTTACAACACCTTTGAACCATCTCTGCCTGCTGAAAGAACCTTAGACGCAGTGCTGACTTTGTTCAGGGAGCATTGTACTCCAAAGAAAAATGTTGTGTTTGAGCGACATCAGTTTTGGTCACATTCACATTATGAGGGGCAGGGCATTGAAAGGTATCTGACAGAACTCAGACTAAAGCCAGAGATTGTGAGTTTGGTGCAATACTTTATGTCATGTTAAGAGACAAATTAGTTTTTAGTTTTACTGATACCAGACTTAAAGAATGTTTGCTCAGAGAGGCTAACCTTATACTACAAAAGGCAGTGGAGATATGTCAGGCTGCTGAAGCCACTAAATCCCAGGTTCAGGTTATGGCTGCAAACACACCAGCAAGTTCCTACCAGAGACTATTCATGCTTTACAGTACAAACCCACACTCACTAGCCAAGGAGAGTCTACTAGAGGCAGCAAGAACAAACCTGACTCTAGTGCAAGGTCTGAGCAAAAAAGGAATGTGTGCCCTAGGTGTGACAGGGTACACCCACCTCAAAGATGCCCAGCATTTGAGTGTCTTTTTTACACTTGTCACAGAAGGAATAATTTTGCAAAATGCTATAAATCACAGGTCCAGGTGTGTGAAAGAGTAAAAAAAGTTGAGACTTTATTTATAGGAGCAATATTGAAAGATGTAAGACAAGAACTAAAACATTCTGCATGGTTCTCTGAAGAGCAAATCAATGGTGCACCCATTAACTTTAAACTGAATACTGGTGCTGAGGCACATGTGCTACCTATCACTCTCTTAAAAAAGATCCCTGCACAGTTCTGCATCAGAAATACTAACACTATGTTAATTGCTTATGGGTCCAAAATCCGTCCAGAAGGTATAGTGCATCTCACTGCAGCCACCCCCACACATACAGCAGAGCTGGATTTCTTTATTACTCGATGCTCCTCACATCCATTATTAGGTAATGCAGCATGCCAGGAACTGGATTTACTTCACAAAGTTCACACAGTATCTACACGAACACTCTATACAAAAGATGATCTGGTAAAACGTTACCCTGATGCATTTCAAAGAATTGGGCAATTTAAAGGAACTTACCACATCTATTTGGACACATGTGTTGCTCCAGTCATACATGGCTGCAGGAAAATCCCATTTGCAATACCGAGCAAGCTTAAAGAGACTGTAATGCAGTTAGAAAAAGGATCAGATCATTGTTAAAGTACACACACCCACTGATTGGGTGAATAGCCTTGTTGTAACAGAAAAGAAAAATGGTACTTTGAGGGTATGTTTGGACCCCCGTGATCTTAACAAGGCTATAAAGCATCATCACTTCAATATCCCTACTGCAGAGGATGTAGAGAGTCAACTGGCCGGGAAAACCATAGTCACCATCCTTGATGAAAAGGATGGTTACTGGCAAGTTAAAGGGACACTGAACCCAAATTTTTTCTTTCGTGATTCAGATACAGCATGCAATTTCAAGCAATTTTCTAATTTACACCTATTATCATTTTTTCTTCATTCTCTTGCTTTCTTTATTTGAAAAAGATAGCATCTAAGCTATTTTTTTTTGGTTCAGAACCATGGAAAGCACTTGTTTATTGGTGGGTGAATTTATCCACCAATCGGCAAGAACAACCCAGTTTGTTCACCAAAAATGGGCCGGTATCTAAACTTACATTCTTGCATTTCAAACAAAGATATCAAGAGAATGAAGACAATTTGATAATAGGAGTCACTTATAAAGTTGCTTAAAATTGCATGCTCTATCTGAATCACAAAAGAAAAAATCTGGGTTCAGTGTCCCTTTAAATTAGACAAAGAGTCCTCAGAACTATGCACTTTCAACTCCCCATGGGGGCGCTTTAGATTTTGCAGAATGCCAATTGGGATAAAGTCAGCCAGTGAAGTATTTCAGCAAAAAATTATGGAGATTTTTGGGGACATACCAGGTGTGCATATCATAGCTGATTACATGATTATTGCTGCATCATCAGATGAAGAACATGATCAGATCCTGAGCCAGGTGATGAACAGAGCATTTCTTTGAGGAAGATACTTTGCAAAGATATTGTTGGCAGTGGGGTCCAGAGCATACTAAAGCAGTACAGTCTTTAAAGGAGGCACTGATTGAGGCTCCAGTATTAAGATTTTTTTGACCCAGCTAAAGCAGTCAGTGGTAATTCAGGCAGATACATCTAAATCAGGCCTTGGAGCTTGCTTACTTTAAAGGACCAGTCAATACAGTAGGTTTGCACAATCAACAAATGCATGATAAGAAGACAATGCAATAGCACTTAGTCTGAACTTAAAATAAGTAGTAGATTTTTGTTAAATAAATTGCAAAGTTATTTCTATTTCCACTCCCCCTGTATCATGTGACAGCCATCAGCCAATCACAAATGCATATACGTATATGCTGTGAACTCTTGCACATGCTCAGTAGGAGTTGGTGACTCAAAAAGTGTAAATATAAAAAGACTGTGCACATTTTGTTAATGGAAGTAAATTGGAAAGTTGTTTAAATTTGCATGTTCTATCTGAATAATGAAGTTTAATTTTGACTTGAGTGTCCCTTTAAGACAATTGCCCTATAGCATATGCATTGAGAGCAATGACTGCCACAGAGGAATATTATGCCCAGATTGAGAAAGAACTATTTGCCATTGTATATGCTACAAAAAAGTTCCACCAGTTTTTATATTCGGCAGAGCAGTTACAGTACAATCTGACCATAAGCCTCTTGAATCAATACTCACTAAACCATTGAGCAAAGCACCAGCAAGACTCCAAAGAATGCTCTTACAACTGCAACAATACAACCTAAACATCATTTATACTCCTGGACGTGATATGTTTATTTCTGATACTCTTTCCAGGGCCCCTGTGGATCCACCAGGACAAGAGGAGGACAGGTTATTAGAAGAAAGGGTCGTTTATGCACTGTCATCATCAGATTCTATTGGGACTGAGATGTTATCTTATTTACAAACTTCCACAGCAGAAGATGCAGACTTAAACAAACTTAAACAACTTCTGTCTGAAGGTTGGCCACAAAGAAAAAGCCAACTCCATCCAAGTCTGCAGTCACTTTGGCAATTTAAGCACTTGCTGCGCATGGGAGATGGTCTCTTATTTCTGGGTGAAAAGATTGTAGGACTTGATCCCTAATCTTATAATTCACACATGCCCACAATATCAATCACAAAACTTAATTACTTTATATGCATAGTATAGTATAGTATGTATCTTCTAAGAAAGTAAACTGTTTTACATAGTCTGAAACACTCTACAACACAATCGTCCAGCGATGGTGGATAGTGGCTCCAAAGAAGCCTCTCAATATGCCACACAAAATTCTCTTTCAAATGAGGTTTCTCATGTCCATCTAGGTATCAGCGGACTGCTATAAGATTTGTAAGCAACTGTATTCTAGGAGACTACTAGTTTACAGTTATCCTTTGTATTGTACCTTGTGAGGTAGGAAAATATTTAGTAATAGGTGCTTTATTATTTAGACACTGCAACAAAGAACTTTTTGCATGCTTTTTATGTTTCTCAGTGCCCATTTCTGTCCTTTATCCTATATAAAACATAATGTACTTTATCTCAGGTTTGCCTATGTGTAAGCTGGCTTTATTTTGTGTCCTTTGTCTCATTAATAGTTATATCACAGATGTGACGTATAAGATGTACTTATACAAAGACTCATTACTCTGTTTGAATGGTGATGATGTCATGATTGATTTACCTCAGCCATCATTTTTAAAATTATGTACAGCACATGATTAGCACAAGAAACTATCTTCTGATGCTAACTTTGCCACTAATATTATTAAGCTTGAAGAATTCTATTTATTTATTTATTTTTTCTTCATGGAAAAAATTAATGCGGACATTAAATGAGCATCGGAATATTTTGAATCCTACTACAGCATTCCTTTGAGGAAGTTACTTTGCAAAGATATTGTTGGCAATGGGGTCCAGAGCATACTAAAGCAGTACAGTCTTTAAAGCAGGCACTGAATGAGGCTCCAGTATTAAGATTTTTTTGACTCAGCAAAAGCAGTGATGATTCAGGCAGATACCTCTAAATCAGGCCTTCCTTACCATAGGTAATTTAAGAGATTGTAAGATGTTATTGCAATATTGCCAAATTATCTCTTAGGGAAAAAAGCTTATTATTTAATTTGAGGTATAAATTGTGTCTTCTTAAATTTGTATCTCTCAAAGTTGTATGTTTATTGGTAAACAAAAATGCATATTGCTTTTTCAGTTATCTTTTACGTTTGTTAATATAAATTTTGTCTGTAGCATATAGGCATTTTACCCCTTTAGAGATTATTGTACGATGTTATAATTTCATAAACAATAATAATAACAACAATAATAATATGATAACTTCAACATCCATCTAAGATAAGATCAACATACTAAACTATGATCAACATTTAGTAGATATACGTTTTTGGAAAACAATAATAAAGGAAAACATTGAAAACAAATTACAAATATAAAAAATACCTGAAATATCAAAAAAAAATTGGAATTGTTTTTAATATACTTTTTAAATTATAGATCTAAAAATTGTATGTAAATAAGAATATATTTCAATAGCCAGGCATAATGTCTCTAAAGGCAAGAGAAGAAATGCTATCTGTTATGTTTTTTATTTGTTTTTGACCAAGGAACTGTGGCAAATTTGAAGTATCAGAAGATTATGTTTGATCATCTCTACTCATGAATCAGTCAACATGGGTTTAGAGGACAGAGATATATAGATCACATAACATTCCAAACCTAAAACCTTTGGGATATGACCAAGGCAAAGTCACATTAATCAAACAGAACAGTATTTCAGACAGTTAATCTAGCTAGAAATTCAGGCTTCATTTGTTTCTCCAGGATCTGCAAAATCAAGGCTTCTACTCTACAAAGAACTACATTTTTCTCTTCACTGTTTTCAAATAGAACAATCTAAGCCACCTTTTCCTGTGTTGTCACTCTGACCCACGTTTGAGGATTGTGCTTACACATATAACTACTGATTTACAATAAATGATGCCTGGGCTGATTGCTTTTGTCAGAGCTTTGTTTATCCACATCAATGCTTGACCTGGATGCGCCTATTGAGCTTTCAAGGTTCTGCTAAAGTCTGGATATGCTGAAACCTTCTGACATCTTCCCAGTGCTTGCCCCTTAGGGTTCAGTTTTTTATTTTACTAACTCTGTATACCATTTAAACAGGATGATTAAAATCACAATAAAATGACTTCACAACATGACCTGAGAACAATGCACAATTCTGTGTTACTGGTTTTCAATTCAAGAATATCATGGGAAATTACAAAACTGTATGGAAACATTTTTTTTCATTTAAAAATTGAATTCAAACACAGCTTAGGCATATTTTGCTTGGTTTAAAAAACTACTATATGAGTTGAAGAGCATTTATTTTTAGAATAGTGCAACTCATAACAATGTATTGTTTGTTAATTATCTGCATGTCAACTACTCCATATGAGCCCTTTTTAATGGTCCTGTGTTCACAAAAGCAAAATTGTTGATGCTTAAAAGGACAGTCAAGTCAAAAGTAAATTTTCATGATTCAGATAGGGCATGCAATTTTAAACAACTTTCCTATTTACTTTTATCATGAAATTTGCTTTGTACTATTGGAATTCTTTGTTGAAAGCTAAACCTAGGTAGGCTCATATGCTAATATCTAAGCCCTTGGAGGCCGCCTCGTATTTCAGTGCATTTTGACAGTTTTTCACCGTTAAAGACTGCTAGTTCATGTGTGCCATATAGATAACAATGCTCACTAACACTGAGTTATTTATGAGTCAACACTGACTGGCTAAAATGGAAGTTTGTCAAAAGAACTGAGATAAGGGGGGCAGTCTGCATAGGCTCAGATACAAGGTAATCACATAGGTAAAAAGGATATTAATATACCAGTGTTAATTATGCAAAACAGGGGAATGGTTAATAAAGGAATTATCTATTTTTTAAACAATAAAAATGTTGGTGTAGACTGTCCCTTTAACGACACATTTAACCCCTTAACGACCAAGGACGTGCATGGTACGTCCTCTAAAAAAATACCCTTAACGACCAAGGACGTACCCTGCACGTCCTCGGTGTGGAAAGCAGCTGGAAGCGATCCTGCTCGCTTCCAGCTGCTTTCCGGTTATTGCAGTGATGCCTCGATATCGAGGCATCCTGCAATAACCCTTAGTAGCCATCCAATGCAGAGAGGGCCACTCTGTGGCCCTCTCTGCACCGGATATCTATGGCTTCCATCGTTGGTGTGTGGGAGCGTGTGTGGGAGGCGGGTGGCGGCCATCGATGGCCCAGATGATGTGGAGGGGGGCGGGATCGTGGGCGGGGATGCCCGGACACGCGCACAGACGCGCGCACGTGCACTGGGAGGCGGGGGCGGGCGCGTGCACGGAGAGGGAGCGGGTGGGAACCGCTACTCTACAGAAAGTAATATAAGGCAATTTAGGCAAATGTTAAGAAAAATAAAAAAATAACGGTCATCAGCAGGTTTTGGGTGCTCTGTGGAGGGAGGGAAGCTACACTACAGAAAAAAAACCGGTGAAAAAAAAAATAAAACCATTTTTTTTCTGCAAACTGATGGCCCCCAGTATGGCAGAGGGGAGGGTTAGAGAGCTGTTTGGGGGGGGGGATCAGGGAGGTTGGGGGCTATAGGGAGATTCTACAAAGCAGCATATGTAAATATGCCCAAAAAAAAAAAAGAAAAGGAAAAAAAATACCTTTTATTTTAGTACTGGCAGACTTTCTGCCAGTACTTAAGATGGCGGGGACAATTGTGGGGTGGGGGAGGGAAAGAAGCTGTTTGGGATGGATCAGGGGGTGTGATGTGTCAGGCGGGAGGCTGATCTCTACTCTAAAGCTAAAATTAACCCTGCAAGCTCCCTACAAACTACCTAATTAACCCCTTCACTGCTAGCTATAATACATGTGTGATGCGCAGCAGCATTTAGCTGCCTTCTAATTACCAAAAAGCAACGCCAAAGTCATATATGTCTGCTATTTCTGAACAAAGGGGATCCCAGAGAAGCAGTTACAACCATTTGTGCCATAATTGCACAAACTGTTTGTAAATAATTTCAGTGAGAAACCTAAAATTGTGAAAAAATTAAAGTTTTTTTTAATTTGATCGCATTTGGCGGTGAAATGGTGGCATGAAATATACCAAAATGGGCCTAGATCAATACTTGGGGTTCTCTACTACACTACACTAAAGCTAAAATTAACCCTAAAAGCTCCCTACATGCTCCCTAATTAACCCCTTCACTGCTGGGCATAATACACGTGTGGTGTGCAGTGGCATTTAGCAGTCTTCTAATTACCAAAAAGCAAAGCCAAAGCCATATATCTCTGCTATTTATGAACAAAGGGGATCCAAGAGAAGCATTTACAACCATTTATTTCATAATTGCATAAGTTGTTTGTAAATAATTTCAGTGAGAAACCTAAAGTTTGTGAAAAAATTTGTGAGAAAGTGAACAATTTTTTTTATTTGATCGCATTTGGCGGTGAAATGGTGGCATGAAATATACCAAAATGGGCCTAGATCAATACTTTGGGATGTCTTCTAAAAAAAAATATATACATGTCAATGGATATTCAGGGATTCCTGAAAGATATCAGTGTCCCAACGTAACTAGCGCTAATTTTGAAAAAAAAGTGGTTTGGAAATAGCAAAGTGCTACTTGTATTTATGGCCCTATAACTTGCAAAAAAAGCAAAGAACATGTTAACATTGGGTATTTCTAAACTCAGGACAACATTTAGAAACTATTTAGCATGGGTGTTTTTTGGTGGTTGTAGACGTGTAACAGATTTTGGGGGTCAAAGTTAGAAAAAGTGTGTTTTTTTTCCATTTTTTCCTCATATTTTATAAAAATTTTTATAGTAAATTATAAGATATGATGAAAATAATGGTATCTTTAGAAAGTCTATTTAATGGCGAGAAAAACGGTATATAATATGTGTGGGTAGAGTAAATGAGTAAGTGGAAAATTACAGCTAAACACAAACGCTGCAAAAATATAAAAATAGCCTTAGTCCAAACGGACAGAAAATGGAAAAGTGCTGTGGTCATTAAGGGGTTAAAGGGCCATTTTTTGCTTAGCAAATTCCACTGCTAAAATACTTGATAAACCCCAAGCAACACATTTCCATTTATTATTGAGTACCCCAAATAGTTTTCTAAGGGAACATTAATTTTTCACATGTAAAAAACAATCTGGCATTACGCGGTCATGACATTAGGAAGGAACATCAGTAAATAGATGCAAACGCTGCCTGTTCAATTAATTTGAGTAATAAGCACTGTTACACTAATAAAAATAAGCCAAATACGTATCCCAACAAATAAACATGCTCACTACACAAATTATGGCCCTGTTCAAGCACCTTAAAAATACATACTTACATATCTCTGTGTATTTTGGAACAACAGGTTAATTGCACGTGTCACCTATTAGCATCACTGCACACTATTAAAGGGACACTGAACCCAATTTTTTTCTTTTGTGATTCAGATAGAGCATGACATTTTAATCAACTTTCTAATTTACTCCTATTATCAAATTTTCTTCATTCTCTTGGTATCTTTATTTGAAATGCAAGATTGTAAGTTTAGATGCCGGCCCATTTTTGGTGAACAACCTGGGTTGTTCTTGCTGATTGGTGGATAAATTCATCCACCAATAAAAAAAGTGTTGTCCAGAGGTCTGAACTAAAAAAAAAGCTTAGATGCCTTCTTTTTCAAATAAAGATAGCAAGAGAACGAAGAAAAATTGATAATAGGAGTAAATAAAAAGTTGCTTAAAATTGCATGCTCTATCTGAATCACGAAAGAAAAACATTTGGGTTCAGTGTCCCTTTAAATGGATACATACAAGTACTTCATCCTAAAGCTATGAAATTGCCATTTTGTTTGTCATTAATCCCATACATTTTATTTTTGGATTAAGAAATTAGGAGATCAGTGAAGTACATTATGCTTCAGGGATATTAAAGGTATAACCATTTTACAATTGTGATCACTGAAAAAACACACTGACCGTACCGGTCAACATTCAAAAATCATACAGGGAAGTTCTCCTTTGTTAAAGTGACAATAAAGTCAAAATTAAACTTTCATAATTTAGATAGAGCACACAATTTAAACTACTTCAAAATTAAATTCCATTATCTAAATGTGTCTTTTTATATGCACACTTCCAAAGGAACCAGCTTCTACTGAGCATGTGCACAAATTCACAGAATATACATATATGCATTTTATGATTGGCTGTTGGCTGTATCATAATGCAGGGGGCAGGAAAATGGAACTAACTTTGATATTTGTCAGAAAAAAAATCTACTACTTAGTTAAAATTCAGACTAAGGATCTGATGCTTGTCAGCATGGAGACAAATCTCACAAAACCTTTGGGAGCTTTTTTGTGCATTATATTGTAAGGTATGTGCCCTTCACATCACAGAATCCGGTATAGCTAGATAAACAGCTTCCAAACTATAATATGCCTTTCTAAGGAACCTCACAGTACTGATTAGACCTGTTAGGTAATCTCACCAGAGCAGAGAGTTTTAGATCATCAGACACTAAGGGCCAGATTACAAGATAATGTGTGCTGGTATTACAAGCTAATCGCATTCACGATGCTAGGAATCATTGTGCTCACGAGAACGTGCTTCCAAAGGCTCCTATGGGAAACTTGTTCTGATGTCATCACAGACGGCATCAGAACCTCGCGCAGCAAAGGAGGTAATTAGCGCAGCAATGGGCAGCATTTTTTAATATATATGTATATGGATATATACGTATATATATTTATGTGTTAAAATGTGTATTAGACCACAATGTAAAGGCACTTTTAAGTTCCGTTTTTTTTCTAACACCCCACTCCCGCCAACTTTAAGGCCCCCAAACTGCTTTGTGCAGTTATTTTTTATTTAAAAATTGCTAGTTTTTTAAAAAAAAAAAAATTAAAAACTACAATGCCCTCTATTTTGAGGGCATTTGGGCACTTTTAGAAAATTAACCAGAGATCTAATCTGTGGTTAATTTACGGAGCACTAATTGCTACCGTGAGGTTGGGGTAGCAATAACCAGCCACCTGTAATGGCTGGTTATTTGCCCGGGAGCACAATTAGTTAGCGCTCCACTTGTAAATTAACCCAATATGTCCCATGTACTATTTGACAGCAGACAAGGTTCATGTATAGGGTCCGCTGTCCACATGTACTATTGCACAAAGGTCACATGAGTGAGCCAACCCTTCAAAGCTCCTAAGCAACATCCACTGCTTAGTACATGGAGCCCAATATTTTAAATAGGGACACAGCATAGAGCAAATTATTATGTGTTGCTTGTTTTCAGGTATGAGTTTCTGATGGATTATTCTGAATAGGTGATTAATACTCTCTGTAAGCATTAAAGGGTCATGCAACCTTTGTTCCATGTGCTTGCTTAAAGGATCTCTCAATGCAGTAGAATTACATAATTAACAAGTACATCATAAAAAGACAATGCAATAAACTTCTGAATTTTAAATATGCAGTAGACTTTTTTCTGACAATTTTATTTATTTCTCCCATTTTCCGGCCCCCTGTATCATGTGACAGACATCAGCCAATCAGAAAAGTATATGTATACATTGTGAGCTTGTGCACATATTCAGTAGGATCTTGCTTCCCAGAAAGTGTGAATTTAAAAAGTGTCCTAAAACTGCACGCTCTATCTGAATCATAAAACTTTATTTCGACTTGAATGTCCCTTTAATGTGAATATTGCAAAAAATGTACATCTCTGAATGATTGTGTCTCTTGTTCAGAAGAGCCTGTTATTTTAGGCTGGACTTACTGCATCTCTGACAAGTTCTGCTGAGTATTTGAAGAAACTACAGCATTCTAATGCTCATGTACCAACATTAATGGCAATTCTAAAGGCCATGCTTTTTTTCTACATATATGAAGCATAAGAACATATTTTTTTTTGTGGCTTAAAGGGACAGTCTTAAGCTGCCATCCACTGCCTGGATGTATTATTACACCAGCACTTGTGTGTGTAATGCCACCCCCTTGTGTGAGAGAAAGGCCATTTAATCATTCTTTCAGGGTGTTTGTTTATGGTATGTAATGTCCGCAACCTCAGAAGTGGCAGAGAGGGTAAGAAGCAGTTAGGTGCCCTGCAAAGGCTCAAAAGCAGCTTAGCACATTGAACCCAATGTGTTCCCCAAATGTTGACTGCAGACCAGAAGAAAAGAGACGTTTAAGTTTACCAGGACTTCTAACAAGAATAAGAATAAGTAATACTTCACTTTTCTATAGACGAGTTGTCACTATAGATGACTTATGGATACAACACTTTGATCCTGAGGATAAAAGTACAATCTAATCAGTGGAAGCACCATGTCTCTTCTCCTTGAAAATTTCGCATCCAAGCAAGTGCTGGCAACATTATGGCATCTGTTTTTATGGGTTTTGGAGGGAAAGTTAATCATTTCAATTTAAGAATAATTGTAAAGTATAACATGGATAGACTGTAACAGGTGACTACTTCACTGACTAGGATAGATGTGGAATTTTTTTCATTATAATGCTTCCATGCATAAGGATTTTGTTACCATGACAGCCATTGATGAAGCTGGATTCAAATTGCACTTGTGTGGAACAACTTTTACAAAGTATGATGAAGTGATGGTGGCTTTTCATTTGTGGCTAGACAGCTAAGAACAAACTGAGGGGGATTATGCTGAAAAAAACAATATTTTATGTGTCTTTGTTTTTTTTCCATGACATGATTATGACAAATTTTACCCTTATAGCATTTTAGCTGAGGAATGTACAATAGATGAGTCAGCTAAGCTATAAACTATACTGAATTTAGTGTCAGACAATACAGAACTAATGTTAAGCATAGAAGTCAAAGATCATTTAGGTAACACTAGCCATAACATCACATTTGAAACTAGTTTTCATTGGCAATATTGCAAGGTTCCAACCAATCCCTTTAATTTTAAAGAAAAAACATCAATTATTGAATTAAATAATTTAAGTAAAGTACATAAACTAGTATAATGTATTCTCAAATGAAGGTAGATAAATATTCAAAGCCTTAAAGGGACACTGAACCCAAATGTTTTCTTTCATGATTCAGATAGAGCATGACATTTTAAGCAACTTTCTAATTTACTCCTATTATCAATTTCTCTTTGTTCTCTTGCTATCTGTATTTCAAAAGCAGGAATGTGATGCATAGCAGCCAGTCCATTTTAGGTTCAGCACCATGGCTAGCGCTTGCTTATTAGAAGTTCACATTTACCCACCAATAAGCAAGCATAACCCAGGTTCTCAACCAAAAATGGGCCGGCTCCTATGCATCACATTCCTGCTTTTTAAATAAATATAGCAAGAGAACGGAGAACAATTGATAACAGGAGTAAATTAGAAAGTTGCTTAAAATTGCATGCTCTATTTGAATCATTAAAGAAAAATGTGGGTTTAGTGTCCATTTAAGGCACAAACATACATCTAAAAATTTACCATGTGGGGCTAAGAGTAGAAGAAATACATCCAAAACATGCAGAAAGAACTTGTTTGATTACATTATCAATATAGGTTAAAAATAGACTCAAGTCTATCATTTTACATATTCCATCTACTAATATAGATTTAAAACTCCATAATTGAAGTGTGCCTCAAAGGGAAAAAAGCCAATGACACAATCAAATTTCTCCTTAGGTTAACAAGCTACTATACACTCAGTACTGCCATACCTTAGTATATATTTATTAGATTAAAAAAAATCTATTGAATTCATTAAACCATCTAATTAGGCAAAGTTACATATCCTTATTGTTCCTTCAGTTATCAAGTTATTTATCTACAAAAGCGTATCAAGTTATTTATCTACAAAACTCCTGATAGACTTATATAGAAAATTTTGTACAAAAATCATTGGATAAAATGTTTAAAAGTATTGTGATCAACCCCAATTTCTCTTGTAAGATGTATCCAGTCCACGGATCATCCATTACTTGTGGGATATTCTCATTCCCAACAGGAAGTTGCAAGAGGACACCCACAGCAGAGCTGTAATATAGCTCCTCCCCTAACTGTCATAGCCAGTCATTCTCTTGCAACTCTCAACAAGCAAGGACGTTGTAGGAGAGAGTGGTTAAATATAGCTAGTTTATTTTCTTCAATCAAAAGTTTGTTATTTTTAAATAGTACCGGAGCTGTGCTATTTTATCTCAGGCAGTAAATAGAAGAAGAATCTGCCTGAGGTTTCTATGATCTTAGCAGGTTGTAACTAAGATCCATTGCTATTCTCACATATGTCTGAGGGGATTACACAGATGAGGCAACTTCAGCGAGAGAATGGCGTGCAGTTTATTCTGCTATCAGGTATGTGCAGTTATAATTTTTTCTAGAGATGGAAAACACTAGAAAATGCTGCTGATACCGGATTAATGTAAGTTAAGCCTGAATACAGTGATTTAATAATGACTGGTATCATGCTTACTCCCAGGGGTAATACCCTTATGATATTTACAATATAAAACGTTTGCTGGCATGTTTAATCGTTTTTATATATGCTTTGGTGATAAAACTTTATTGGGGCCTAGTTTTTTCCACATGGCTGGCTTAAATTTTGACTAGAAACAATTTCCACTGTTGTACTATAAAAGTTACAGTTGGTGCAGTTAAAATTACAAACTGTGACATCCAGCTTCCCTCAAAGGCCCTCTGAATGCTATAGGACATCTCTAAAGGGCCCAAAGGCTTTCCAAAGTCGTTTATTGGGGAAGGTAGGGCCACAGCTTGCTGTGGCAGTTGGTTGTGACTGTTAAAAAAAGTCTATTTCGTTTTTTTGATCCGTTTTTTGAACTAAGGAGTTAATCATCCATTTGCAAGTGGGTGCAATGCTCTGTTAGCCTATTATACACACTGTAAAAATTTCGTTTGATTTACTGCATTTTTTCACTGTTTTTTCAAATTCTGACAAAATTTGTTTCTCTTAAAGGCACAGTACCGTTTTTTATATTTGCTTGTTAACTTGATGTAAAGTGTTTTCCAAGCTTGCTAGTCTCATTGCTATTCTGTATAAACATGTCTGACATAGAAGAAACTCCGTGTTTATTATGTTTAAAAGCCATGGTGGAATCCCCTCTTAGAATATGTACCAAATGTACTGATTTCATTTTTTGCAATAAAGATCATTTTCTGTCTTTAAAAAATGTATCACCAGAGGAATCTGACGAGGGGGAAGTTATGCCGACTAACTTTCCCCAGGTGTCAGACCCTTGACTCCCGCTTAAGAGACTCACGCTCAAATGGCGTCTAGGGCGCCCATAGCGTTTACTTTACAAGACATAGCGGCAGTCATGGATAATACACTGTCAGCGGTATTAGCTAGACTACCTGAACTTAGAGGTAAGCGAGATAGCTCTGGGGTGAGACAAAATGCAGAGCATACTGACGCTTTAAGAACCATGTCTAATACTGCCTCACAATATGCAGAACCTGAGGAAAGAGAGCTTCAGTCAGTGGGTGATGTTAATGACTCAGGAAAGATACCTGATTCTAATATTTCTACATTTAAATTTAGGCTTGAACACCTCCGCGTGTTGCTTAGGGAGGTTTTAGCTGCTCTGAATGACTGTGATTCCATTGCAGTGCCAGAGAAATTGTGTAGACTGGATAAATACTTTGCAGTGCCGGTGTGTACTGATGTTTTTCCAAATACCTAAAAGGTTTACAGAAATTATTAATAAGGAATGGGATAGACCAGGTGTGCCGTTCTCTTCCCCTCCTATTTTTAGAAAAATGTTTCCAATAGACGCCACCACATGGGACTTATGGCAGACAGTCCCTAAGGTGGAGGGAGCAGTTTCTACTCTAGTAAAGCGTACTACTATCCCTGTCGAGGACAGTTGTGCTTTTTTTTTTTAGATCCAATGGATAAAAAAATTAGAGGTTACCTTAAGAAAATATTTATTCAACAAGGTTTTATCCTACAGCCCCTTGCATGCATTGCCCCTGTCACTGCTGCTGCGGCGTACTGGTTTGAGTCTCTGGAAGAGGCTTTACAGGTAGCGACTCCATTGGATGACATACTTGGCAAACTTAGAGCACTTAAGCTAGCCAATTCTTTTATTCTGATACCATTGTTCATTTAACTAAACTAACGGCTAAGAATTCTGGTTTTGCTATACAGGCGCGACGAGCGCTATGGCTTAGATCATGGTCAGCTGACGTGACTTCAAAATCTAAGCTACTTAACATTCCCTTCAAGGGACAAACCCTATTCGGGCCTGGTTGAAGGAGATTATTGCTGATATCACTGGAGGAAAAGGTCATGCCCTTCCTCAGGACAGGTCCAAATCTAGGGCCAAACAGTCTAATTTTCGTGCCTTTCAAAACTTCAAGGCAGGTGCGGCATCAACTTCCTCTAATAATAAACAAGAGGGAACTTTTGCTCAATCCAAGACGGTCTGGAGACCAAACCTGACATGGAAAAAAGGTAAGCAGGTAAAAAAGCCTGCTGCTGACTCTAAAGGCTGTGACACACTGCAAGCGGAGCGACGCGCAGCGTGTACATGCAGCTGTGTGCGCTCAGTGTGTCCTGCCTTTTCATCTCTGAGCACTCTGCTGCATCAGGACGCGTAGCTGAGCGCTCAGAGATGAAATATTTGAACTTCAGAAGCAATGCGACGCGAAGCGAAGCAGCTGCTTCGCCTCGCGCCGCATCGCTTGCAGTGTGTCACAGCCTTAAGACAGCATGACGGAACGGCCCCCTATCCGGGAACGGATCTAGTAGGGGGCAGACTTTCACTCTTTGCCCAGGCGTGGGCAAGAGATGTTCAGGATCCCTGGGCATTGGAAATTATATCCCAGGGATATCTTCTGGACTTCAAAGCTTCCCCCCCAAATGGGAGATTTCACCTTTCACAATTTTCTGCACACCAGATAAAGAGAGAGGCATTCTTACACTGTGTACGAGTCCTCCTAGTTATGGGAGTGATCCATCCAGTTCCAAAGGAGGAACAGGGACAGGGTTTTTACTCAAATCTGTTTGTGGCTCCCAAAAAAGAGGGAACCTTCAGACCAATTTTGGATCTAAAGATCTTAAACAAATTCCTCAAAGTTCCGTCGTTCAAGATGGAAACTATTCGTACCATCCTACCACTGATCCAGGAGGGTCAATATATGACTACAGTGGATCTAAAGGATGCTTATCTTCACATTCCGATACACAAAGATCATCATCGGTTTCTCAGGTTTGCCTTTTAAGACAGGCATTACCAGTTGTAGCTCTTCCCTTGGGCTCAGGGATCATGGATTAAGGAGGAGTCTCTCCTTCCATTAAATATTCTGGAACTAAGAGCGATATTCAAGGCTCTTCAGGCTTGGCCTCAGTTAGCAATTCTGAGGTACATCAGATTTCAGTCGGACAACATCACGACTGTAGCTTACATCAACCATCAAGGGGGAATGAGAAGTTCCCTAGAGATGTTAGAAGTTTCAAAAATAATTCGCTGGGCAGAGATTCACTCTTGCCACCTATCAGCTATCCATATCCCAGGTGTAGAGCACTGGGAGGCGGATTTTCTAAGTCATCAGACTTTTCATCCGGGAGAGTGGGAACTCCATCCGGAGGCATTTGCACAACTGATTCATCATTGGGGCAAACCAGAACTGGATCTCATGGCGTCTCGCCAGAACGCCAAGCTTCCGTGTTACGGATCCAGGTCCAGGAATCCCAAGGCGACACTGACAGATGCTCTAGCAGTGCCCTGGTCTTTCAACCTGGCTGATGTGTTTCCACCGTTTCCTCTGCTCCCTCGACTGATTGCCAAGATCAAGCAGGAGAGAGCATTGGTGATTCTGATAGCACCTGCGTGGCCACGCAGGACCTGGTATGCAGATCTAGTGGACATGTCATCCTTTCCACCATGGTCTCTGTCTCTGAAACAGGACCTTCTACTTCAGGGTCCTTTCAACCATCCAAATCTAATTTCTCTGAGGCTGACTTCCTGGAGATTGAACGCTTGATTTTATCAAAGCGTGGCTTCTCCGAGTCAGTTATTGATACCTTAAGACAGGCACGAAAGCCTGTCACCAGGAAAATTTACCATAAGGTATGGCGTAGATATCTTTATTGCTGTGAATCCAAGGGTTACTCATGGAGTAAGGTCAGGATTGCTAGGATATTATCTTTTCTCCAAGAAGGTTTGGAAAAAGGATTGTCAGCTAGTTAAGCATCTGGCAGATGTTCCAGACGTTCAGGAATTTTGTCAGGCTTTAGTTAGAATCAAGCCTGTGTTTAAACCTGTTGCTCCACCATGGAGCTTAAACTTGGTTCTTAAGGTTCTTCAAGGAGTTCCGTTTGAACCTCTTCATTCCATAGATATCAAGCTTTTATCTTGGAAAGTTCTTTTTTTGGTAGCTATTTCCTCAGCTCGTAGAGTCTCTGAGCTATCTGCCTTACAATGTGATTCTCCTTATCTGATTTTTCATACGGATAAGGTAGTCCTGCGTACCAAACCTGGGTTCTTACCTAAGGTGGTATCTAACAAGAATATCAATCAAGAGATTGTTGTTCCATCCTTGTGTTACACAATTTGGACGTGGTCCGTGCTTTAAAGTTTTACTTACAAGCTACTAAAGATTTTCGTCAAACATCTGCTTTGTTTGTTGTCTACTCTGGACAGAGGAGAGGTCAAAAGGCTTTGGCAACCTCTTTTTCTTTTTGACTAAGAAGCTTAATCCGCTTAGCCTATGAGACTGCTGGACAGCAACCTCCTGAAAGGATTACAGCTCATTCCACTAGATCTGTGGCTTCCACTTGGGCCTTTAAAAATGAGGCTTCTTTTGATCAGATTTGCAAGGCGACGACTTGGTCTTCGCTTCATATTTTTTCAAAATTTTACAAATTTGATACTTTTACTTCTTCGGAGGCTATATTTGGGAGAAAGGTTTTACGGGCAGTGGTTCCTTCCATTTAAGTTCCTGCCTTGTCCCTCCCTTCATCCGTGTACTTTAGCTTTGGTATTGGTATCCCACAAGTAATGGATGATCCGTGGACTGGATACACCTTACAAGAGAAAACACAATTTATGCTTACCTGATAAATTTATTTCTCTTGTGGTGTATCCAGTCCATGGCCCGCCCTGTCATTTTAAGGCAGGTAATTTTTAAATTTAAACTACAGTAACCACTGCACCCTATGGTTCCTCCTTTCTCGGCTTGTTTTCAGTCGAATGACTGGCTATGACAGTTAGGGGAGGAGCTATATTACAGCTCTGCTGTGGGTGTCCTCTTGCAACTTCCTGTTGGGAATGAGAATATCCCACAAGTAATGGATGATCCGTGGACTGGATACACCACAAGATAAATAAATTTATCAGGTAAGCATAAATTGTGTTATATCTTAAATGTTTGACTATATTTTTATATGTATGATACATGGATATGTATGTATATATATATAAATATAAATATAAATTTGTTTTGTGTGTTTTATGATAAACTTCATTAATCAATAATAGCATATAACTGTTTGCATAAATACGTATATGTGCATATAAAAATCTGTATTATTATTATTACCTATTTATAAAGCGCATCATAGCTTTGGGTACATGAGTAGAGGTACGCAATGACACTGATTAATGGTCAAAAGGAAACGCAGACACATAAGAACAGACTAAATAAATCAAACTAATACAGGAGCAGGCATACCTTGCTCTCAAATGCTTTCAATCTACATAAAATTTATATTTGTTTGTTATTAAGATTATCTATCTTAATTTGTATGTTTGTCTGTATTGTTATTATTTTAGTATCATTAGATATATTCATCACCAAATCTGTTGACTTTGGGCCAGATTACGAGTGGAGCACAAACTCGAGCTATAAGGGGTTTATCAAGGGGGTTTGCGCTTGTCGAGCTTTCCGCTCGTATTAAGAGTTGAAAGTAAACACGATTGCTTGAGCACAATCGTGATTTACTCTAGAATGAATACGCCAACTTCAGAGGTCTGGTTAACTGTTTCGCAAAACAAAAAAGTTGCACAAAACACATCAAAAATAAATTTCAAAGTATAGTAACACTCATAATAATACCATATAATAAAAATGATTAAAATAATATTGGACACAAAAGTTATAAAGGCTCAAAGAAATTATATAAAGACATATTTAGAAGTGCATTGGAGCTCTTTGCAGTTAAGAAAATGTGCAAAAAACATAGGCCTAAATTTAGAGTTTGGCGGTAGCCGTCAAAACCAGCGTTAGTTATTTAGAGTCAGTCATTAAAGGGTCTAACGCTCACTTTCCAGCCGCGACTTTTCCATACCGCAGATCCCCTTACGTCAATTGCGTATCCTATCTTTTCAATGGGATCTTTCTAACGCCGGTATTTAGAGTCGTGGCTGAAGTGAGCATTAGAATTCTAACGACAAGACTCCAGCCGCAGAAAAAAGTCAGTAGTTAAGAGCTTTCTGGGCTAACGCTGGTTTATAAAGCTCTTAACTACTGTGCTCTAAAGTACACTAACACCCATAAACTACCTATGTACACCTAAACCGAGGCCCCCCCCACATCGCCGCCACTATATTAAAAATGTTTAACCCCTAATCTGCCGACCGCACACCGCTGCCACCTACATTATCCCTATTAACCCCTAATCTGCTGCCCCAAACACCGCCGACCCCTATATTATATTTATTAACCCCTAATCTGCCACCCCCGCTATGGCTGACCCCTGCATATTATTATTAACCCCTAATCTGCCGCTCCGTACACAGCTGCCACCTACATTATAGCTATGTACCCCTAATCTGCTGCGCCTTACACTGCCGACCCCTATATTATATTTATTAACCCCTAATCTGCCCCCCTCAATGTCGCCTCCACCTGCCTACACTTATTAACCCCTAATCTGCCGAGCGGACCGCAACGCTACTATAATAAAGTTATTAACCCCTAATCCGCCTCACTCCCGCCTCAATAACCCTATAATAAATAGTATTAACCCCTAATCTGCCCTCCCTAACATCGCCGACACCTAACTTCAAGTATTAACCCATAATCTGCCGATCAGAGCTCACCGCTACTCTAATACATTTTTTAACCCCTAAAGCTAACTCTAACCCTAACACCCCCCTAAGTTAAATATAATTTTTATCTAACAAAATAAATTAACTCTTATTAAATAAATTATTCCTATTTAAAGCTAAATACTTACCTGTAAAAGAAACCCTAATATAGCTACAATATAAATGATAATTATATTGTAGCTATTTTAGGATTAATATTTATTTTACAGGCAACTTTGTATTTATTTTAACCAGGTACAATAGCTATTAAATAGTTAAGAACTATTTAATAGTTACCTAGTTAAAATAATTACAAAATTACCTGTAAAATAAATCCTAACCTAAGATACAATTAAACCTAACACTACACTATCAATAAATAAATTAAATTAAATACCTACAATTATCTACAATTAAACCTAACACTACACTATCAATAAATTAATTAAATAAAATACCTACAAATAACTACAATTAAATAAACTAACTCAAGTACAAAAAATAAAAAAGAACTAAGTTACAAAAAATAAAAAAATATTTACAAACATTAGAAAAATATTACAACATCTTTAAACTAATTACACCTACTCTAAGCCCCCTAATAAAATAACAAAGCCCCCCAAAATAAAAAATATGCCCTACCCTATTCTAAAATTAAAAAAGTTCAAAGCTCTTTTACCTTACCAGCCCTGAACAGGGCCCTTTGCGGGGCATGCCTCAAAGAATTCAGCTCTTTTGCCTGTAAAAAAACACATACAATACCTCCCCCCCAACATTACAACCCACCACCCACATACCCCTAATCTAACCCAAACCCCCCTTAAATAAACCTAACACTAAGCCCCTGAAGATCTTCCTACCTTATCTTCACCATGCCAGGTTCACCGATCCGTCCTCGGAAGTCTTGATCCAAGCCTCGGAAGTGTTGATCCAAGCCCAAGCGGGGGGCTGAAGAGTGACGTCCATCCTCGGCTGAAGTCTGGATCCAAGCGGCGGCTGAAGAAATCCATCATCGGGCTGAAGTCTGGATCCAAGAGGCGGCTGAAGAAGTCCATCATCGGGATGAAGTCTTCTATGAAGCAGCATCTTCAATCTTCTTTCTTCCGGAGCCATCATCTTCCAGCCGACGCGGAGCCATCCTTCTTCACCGACGGACTAACGACGAATGACGGTTCCTTTAAATGACGTCATCCAAGATGGCATCCCTCAGATTCCGATTGGCTGATAGGATTCTATCAGCCAATCGGAATTAAGGTAGGAAAATTCTGATTGGCTGATGGAATCAGCCAATGAGATTCAAGTTCAATCCGATTGGCTGATCCAATCAGCCAATCAGATTGAGCTCGCATTCTATTGGCTGTTCCGATCAGCCAATAGAATGCAAGCTCAATCTGATTGGCTGATTGGATCAGCCAATCGGATTGAACTTGAATCTGATTGGCTGATTCCATCAGCCAATCAGAATTTTCCTACCTTAATTCCAATTGGCTGATAGAATCCTATCAGCCAATCGGAATTCGAGGGACGCCATCTTGGATGACGTCCCTTAAAGGAACCTTCATTCGTCGTTAGTCCGTCGGTGAAGAAGGATGGCTCCGCGTCAGCTGGAAGATGATGGCTCCGGAAGAAAGAAGATTGAAGATGCTGCTTCATAGAAGACTTCATCCCGATGATGGACTTCTTCAGCCGCCGCTTGGATCCAGACTTCAGCCCGATGATGGATTTCTTCAGCCGCCGCTTGGATCCAGACTTCAGCCCGAGGATGGACGTCACTCTTCAGCCCCCCGCTTGGGCTTGGATCAAGACTTCGGACCCTCTTCTGGACCGATCGGTGAACCTGGCATGATGAAGACAAGGTAGGGAGATCTTCAGGGGCTTAGTGTTAGGTTTATTTAAGGGGAGTTTGGGTTAGATTAGGGGTGTGTGGGTGGTGGGTTGTAATGTTGGGGGGGTATTGTATGTGTTTTTTTTACAGGCAAAAGAGCTGAATTCTTTGGGGCATGCCCCGCAAAGGGCCCTTTTCAGGGCTGGTAAGGTAAAATAGCTTTGAACTTTTTTAATTTAGAATAGGGTAGGGCATTTTTTTATTTTAGGGGTCTTTGTTATTTTATTAGGGGGCTTAGAGTAGGTGTAATTAGTTTAAAATTGTTGTAATATTTTTGTAATGTTGGTAAATATTTTTTTATTTTTTGTAACTTAGTTCTTTTTTATTTTTTGTACTTTAGTTAGTTTATTTCATTGTAGTTAATTGTAGGTAGTTTATTTAATTAATTTATTGATAGTGTAGTGTTAGGTTTAATTGTAGGTAATTGTAGGTATTTTATTTAATTAATTTATTGATAGTGTAATGTTAAGTTTAATTGTAACTTAGGTTAGGATTTATTTTATAGGTAATTTTGTAATTATTTTAACTATTTTAGCTATTAAATAGTTATTAACTATTTAATAGCTATTGTACCTGGTTAAAATAATTACAAAGTTGCCTGTAAAATAAATATTAATCCTAAAATAGCTACAATATAATTATAATTTATATTGTAGCTATATTAGGGTTTATTTTACAGGTAAGTATTTAGCTTTAAATAGGAATAATTTATTTAATAAGAGTTAATTTATTTCGTTAGAATAAAATTATATTTAACTTAGGGGGGTGTTAGTGTTAGGGTTAGACTTAGCTTTAGGGGTTAATCCATTTATTACAGTAGCGGCGAGATTCGGTCGGCAGATTAGGGGTTAATAATTGAAGTTAGGTGTCGGCGATGTTAGGGAGGGCAGATTAGGGGTTAATACTATTTATTATAGGGTTATTGAGGCGGGAGTGAGGCGTATTAGGGGTTAATAACTTTATTATAGTAGCGGTGCGGTCCGCTCGGCAGATTAGGGGTTAATAAGTGTAGGCAGGTGGAGGCGACGTTGTGGGGGGCAGATTAGGGGTTAATAAATATAATATAGGGGTCGGCGGTGTTAGGGGCAGCAGATTAGGGGTACATAGGGATAATGTAGGTAGCGGCGGTTTACGAAGCGGCAGATTAGGGGTTAAAAAAAATATGCCGGTGTCAGCGATAGCGGGGGCGGCAGAATAGGGGTTAATAAGTGTAAGGTTAGGGGTGTTTAGACTCGGGGTACATGTTAGAGTGTTAGGTGCAGACGTAGGAAGTGTTTCCCCATAGAAAACAATGGGGCTGCGTTAAGAGCTGAACGCTGCTTTTTTGCAGGTGTTAGGTTTTTTTTCAGCTCAAACTGCCCCATTGTTTTCTATGGGGATATCGTGCACAAGCACGTTTTTGAAGCCAGCCGCGTCCGTAAGCACCGCTGGTATCTGGAGTTGCAGTGGCGTTAAATTATGCTCTACGCTCCCTTTTTGGAGCCTAATGCACTGAAAACCCAGCCATTCTGTGAACTCTAAATACCAGCGGTATTTAAAAGGTGCGGGGGAAAAAAAGCATGCGTAGCTAACGCACCCCTTTGGCCGCAGAACTCTAAATCTAGGCGATATTTAGGCAATATTCATTTTTAATAAAGGTTTTAACTATGCATTTTCTGTATTTATTTGTGTCTGTAAAATGGTCACCTGTTGTCATTGAGGCAATATTTACATGTCATAATAGAACTTATACCTAAAGTAGTTTTAAATTGCATGTTAGAACACAAAAACAAAAACAAAGATGCAAGCAGAAAAGTTTGTTACTCACTGGTGAGAAAAAAAATTGTAATATTTAATAACTTGATTTAAAAAAATAAATATGAAAATGTTTGGATTTAGAATAATTCTGGATTTTAGAAATTCTAGATTTGGGGATTCACATCTGTCATTACATTGTATGTTTCTACATTAAGGTTTAGAAAGCTTACTTTAAAAAAAAAATGTCCTAGACAACTAAGTGTTAAAGAATGGATTGTGGCTGACCTATTACCATCACAGAAAAATAAACTTCCCTTCTCAAAGAACTGTTAAAATGATCTTCCAAAGTGTAAAGCAAAGAGCATCATAAAGCTAGCAGCATGCCCACTGTTGTATCCAGTCAATACCAGTTTTGCAATATAAAGGTTAAAGAGTAGCATTTTTCCAGAGTACAGATGTCACAGATTCACAACACAGATTCCTAAGAGAAAAAAGCAAAACAGCATGTTTTTTTGTGAATAGTAGGTTATTTTTAAACACGCACGCTCACTCACATATACAACTATACATAGATAGATGATAGATAGATAGATAGATAGATAGATAGATAGATGAGAGATAGACAGACAGACACTATATGGTCAAAAGTATTTCAGCCATGAAATCTCTATAGACAAACACTGGCAACACACACACACATATACACATACGATATAGAGATAGATAGATAAATAAATAGATAGATAGATAGATAGATACTATATAGTCAAAAGTATTTAAGCTATAGAAAATTGCAAACAGGTGCAACACACACACGTATACACATACGATAGATAGATAGATAGATAGATAGATAGATAGATAGAGATAGATAGATAGATAAATACTATCTGGTCAAAAATATTTCAGCCATACCCATTGCAAACAGGTGCATAAATCTCAGGTCCCAGCCATGAAATCTCCATAGAAAACCATTGACAATACAATGGGTTGTACTGAAGTGTTCAGGAATTTTAAACATGAGATGCCACCTTTGTCAGAAATCAGTTTGTGAAATATCTGCAGTGCTATATCTGCTCTCTGTCAACTGTAAATGCTGTTATTGTGAAGTGGCAGTGCCAAGGAGAAACAACAGCTTAACCATGAAATGGTAGACCACTCAAACTCAGATTGGGACCTCAGAGTGCTGAAGCTTGTTGTGAGTAAAAATCAGCTATTATCTGTTGCATCACTCATTTCAGCATTCTAAACAACCTCTGGAAGCAACAAGACCACAAGAACTGTGTGTTAAGAGATTCATGAAATGGGTTTTAATGGTTGAGAAGCTGTATACACGCCTCATAGTGTGTTATAAAAAGCACGCTGCCACTGGACTCTGGAGATAAATCATGCTTCATTAACTGGCAGTCTGATGAAAGAATCTGAGTGTGGAGGATGCCAGGATTATGCTATTTACTGAAATGCATAGTGACTAACAGAAAGTTTGGTATAGGAGAAATAATGGTCTGAAACTTTTTTCAGGGTTTCGGCAAAGCCCCTCAGTACCAGTGAATGGTCATCTTAATGCTACGGGATACAAAGACATTTTAGAATTGTAGGTGCTTCCAGCTCTGTGGAAAAACTATGGGGAAGGCCCTTTCTGGTTCCAGAATAACTATGCCCCAGTGCACAAAGCAATATCCATGAAAACATGGTTTGATTACTTTTAGTGTGGAGGGTCTCTAGGTGCCCTGCACAGAGCGCTGACCTCAATGTTATTGAACACCTTTTGGATGAATTGGAATTCAGATTGCAAGCCAGACCTTCTTGTCCTGACTTTACAAATACTCTTTTGCTGAAAAAACACAAATTCTATAGGCACGCTTCAAAACGTTGTGGAAAGTCTTCTCAGAATATGGTAGCTATTATAACCTCAACGAGAGGGGATCTCCATAATAATGGTCTGGTCTTGGAATGTCTAATAAGCGCACATAGGTGAGAGAGAGAGAGAGAGTAAAACAAATAATATAACTTGAAATTGCACATTTACATTGCCCTCTGTTTACTTTGCCAAAGTACAAACATTTTCATGCCTTTCAGTTTTCACACAATCTCAAAAGTAAATAATGAAAGGGACACTGTACCCAAAATTTTTCTTTCGTGATTCAGATTGAGCATGAAATTTTAAGCAACTTTCTAATTTACTCCTATTATCAAATTTTCTTCATTCTCTTGGTATCTTTATTTGAAATGCAAGAATGTAAGTTTAGATGCCGGCCCATTTTTGGTGAACAACCTGGGTTGTCCTTGCTGATTGGTGGATAAATCCATCCACCAATAAAAAAGTGCTGTCCAGAGTACTGACACCAAAAAAAAGTTTAGATGCCTTCTTTTTCAAATAATGATAGCAAGAGAACGAAGAAAATTTGATAATAGGAGTAAATTAGAAAGTTGCTTAAAATTGCATGCTCTTTCTGAATTACAAAAGAAAAAATTTGGGTACAGTGTCCCTTGAAGTTTAAATAACAGTTTAAAACTATTAAACTTGAACATAAATGAAATAGCAATTACCTAAATGTATATTAACTATAGCAAATGAGTGCTTGGGATGTAAAAAAAATAAAAAAAATAATCATCAATACTGAATTAACTGACTGCTATGTTTTTTGTTGTTGTTTGCTTCCATGAAGGTCTATGGAAATTCTTGTGGAATCTTACTTGAAATACATGCAATATACCTGTTACAGATGTTTGTTTTTATTTATTTTTTTCTATGCATTTTCTAACTTGGAAGCAAAAATTCATCACAAACCCAGAAATAGGATAACATTTTTTTATTGAGTTTTTTTTTACCATTTGAAGGCATAGCAAGGTCAAGAGAGGATTGGGCAAGATTAACCACTGCTTGAATGGGTCTAAAAATATGGCAGTGGTGAAGGACTGGATAGAAAGGTGAATTCAGATTGGGTTAGAGAGAAGGAATAAACCAAGATAGAGTTCAAGGGAACAGGTGGTGAGAGGTAAAATGATAGGAATGTTTAATCGACAGATGTTTCTTCTAATTTTATTAATTTTATTTTGTAAAAGCACATTAAATAGAGCAGAATTGTATAATGAACAAATTCATAAAAAAAGACAATGGGGCTGATTTATTAAGCTGCTAATGCAGCTTTTTCCAAGTTAAAGTGAATGTAAATTTTGATGCTAAAGTGCCCGGTTTTTAAAACTTTGATTAAAAACAGAGGCACTTTAATTCATCAATATTTTCATTTCACTCCTGTTGTGAAAATAAACTTACTTTGTAATCTTCACAGCAGCTCCAGCTTCCTCCACCTGTTTCAAAGCCTCTTCCTGGGTCTAAAATGAGGTATCTGGCTTCCTCCAATCACAGCAGTGAATCAGACACTGAATCCCCCGGGGGGGAATCTGTGATTGGAGGATGACCTATCAATCATTTCTGACATCAGAAATGGCTTGTGAGACCGGAGGATCAGCAGCTGCTGTGAAGTTTAAAAGGTAAGTTTTTTGTCACAACAGGAGTGAAATGTAAATTTTGATGAATTAAAGTGCCCCTGTTTTTAATCAAAGTTTTAAAAACCGGGCACTTAAACATCAAAATTTACATTCACTTTAAGAAGCAGCGGTTGTAACATTAGATTCATTTTTAGTTAAGTTTTTCTTTAAGCAATCTTGGATAATCTGTGCTGTAAAATTGGTCTTGATGTTTTGGACCAAGGGCAATTTAGAGGAAATGAATTATTTTCCTTTGGTACAAAATATATGTGCTAAATGATAGCCAGATTTAAGAATTATTCCATAAGTAATTATCCTTATTGTAGCATACTTTTTTATATATCTAAAAATTACTTCAGACTGGATAATGCTGTAATATAGTTATTTTTTTACTGACTGGTTTGCTCTGTTAACCTGTTTACATATTCTCTTTATCTTGAAAATAGGAAAAATGTGAAACAATAAAGAGAATTAGTGAGAAAAAAAGATGGAGTGTGCAGAAGATATTTGAAAAGAGGAGAGAAAAAGGAGAGAGAGAGAGAGAGAGAGAGAGAGAGAGAGAGAGAGAGAGAGAGAGAGAAGTAGAGTGAGAGATTAAAGGGAAGCTATAGGAAATGGAGAAAAATATCTAGGGAAAAAGAGGGAAAGATAATAACTATTATAGATTTATTTATTTGTTTAGTTTACCTTTTTTATGTACTCTAGCTGGCCTTTGGGGACATTTTGGGAACTATGCCACTTTAACTTTGCTTCTGTAGGATACAATGAATTCTCTATTCCCTGAAGATATTTCTGAGAACTGTTATAAACTCAAGAAAGGAATAATGAAAATGCTGGAGTGACTGACTGCCAGTCAAACTGTCAGTCTAATTATTTGATTATGCAACATATGTTCCTGGCAGTTTTCTAAACATCTGCTCTATGTTTCTAATTTAATTTTTAAGTAAATTTAGTGCCCATAAAAAAACCTTTCAAACGGATGGATTATCTCTTCTGAATAATAAAAAGCAAAGTTTAAATTGCCAGTATGACATTGGATCATAGACTGGTATTTAAACATTTCTCTTGTCAAATCTGCTTGCTTTTTGCTTGCATACATTTACAAAATATTCCCTTTGTAAAAATCAATAAAATGTAAACTGATAGTTGAAGTTCTCTCAGCATTTCTTAGGTTATTTGGAGGATGAAAAAAAAAAAAAAATGTCTGCATTGGTTAAAGTTTTTCATATTTTGAAAAAAAAAAAAAACCTGATAGACTTTTGTTACAATCATAATTTATAGTCATTGTGTATGCATTTATTATGTATGTATATATGGATTGATGAATAGATAGATGATAGATAGATAGAATGATAACACCACATCTTTGTCATGAGACATAGGGGCCTATTTATCAAAGGTCTTGTGGACCTGATTCGACAGTGTGGATCAGGTCTGCAAGACCTTGCTGAATGCGGAGAGCAATACGCTCTCCGTATTCAGCATTGCACCAGCAACTCACAAGAGCTGCTGGTGCAACGCCGCCCCCTGCAGACTCGCAGCCAATGGGCCGCCAGCAGGGAGTGTCAATCAACCCGATCGTACTCGATCGGGTTGAATTCCGGCGATTCCTGTCCACCTTCTCAGAGCAGGCGGACAGGGTTATGGAGCAGCTGTCTTTAGACCGCTGCTTCATAACTGCTGTTTCTGTCGAGTCTGAAGACTCGCCAGAAACATGGGCCGTCAAGCTCCGTTCAAAGCTTGATAAATGTTCCCCATAGGCCTTTTACTTAACTATAAGGTAAGTATGAAGTCACCAGTGTCGTGGGGCCTGTGAATTTAATAAAGGTAAAATCAAGCAGGTAGTCCGAATGTAATTAAAAATACTTATTTTTTTTTTAAAAAAAAAATACAAAAAAATTATTAAAAGTCAGTGAGAAAACATGCTCAGATAGTTTAACACTTATCAGGATGGTTACTTTTTTACACATGTAAATTAATAGAAATCTATCATAATGATGGAAATCAATGAATCTCACTAAATTCCCACAAGGAACTTTTCTTCCTTTTCTAAACATAAATAAATAAAATCTCCTTGTATCACTTCACTCTCTCCTCCAAGCTAAACATAGTATGGTCATGAAATCTGTTCTTGTAAATTGACTTTATTATCTTCTTTAAATATAATCTCCAAGATTCAATTCAAAATGAAATATGGGGTATCACTACTAATTTATAAAGTGGTTGATGTACCTAATTGTATTTCTGCTACTGCAAGCTAAAACAAAATAGAATAGAAGCATGATTTACTGGTTTACACATTTCAGCTAAAACAGAGAAGATACAAAAATAGTTTCATTTTTTCAATATCCTTTTTGATTTAAAAGTTAATAAGCATGTGATCTACAAAATGCAGATAATTATAATAACCATTATCTCTCTATATGCAGTAAAATCTAGAACAGACCTCCTGGAGTGCTGTGCATAAGACATTTGATTGTTCTTTGTGTGTTTTAAAGTGCTTTGGACTCTTACTAAATTCATCATTAAAATCAATATTAATACAATTGCTGAGCTGTGCAGCCTAGACCTTAGAATTCAGTAGGTAGAATCAGTTTGTAATTTTCTCTAATGCTATTAGGGTCTCTAGGATTTCAATTAGTAAAAATGTTTGCCTACATATGTTCATTTTACATGGGAATGCTCAGGTCAGATATTAAGATTTTGATTGAGTCTTGAGAGATTAGCAAACTCATTTTCTTCAAGAAATAACAACTTTAATAACAATATGCATTCTGCAAATAGCAAATGTATTTAGGATTAAAGCTAAATGCAGGAAATAAAACAATTTTCTTTACGTGCAGAAGTAAGATTACTTCTTCTGAATACTAACATAGTAATTCATTTTCTACAACATAAATAAATGTGTCCATGTGCATGATTGGTCGAGATTATCAGATCAACTATGAGTACTTTTTAAAAATGACTTAATCATTATTTGATCAAAAGAATATTGAAACAAACAAAACCCCTTTGCACTCACAGGATCCAGGTTGCTAACAAGGGTTGCAGAAAAAAGTGCATCCACCAGTGTATCAAGCTAAATAAATCCCAAATAACAGTAATTGAAAAATGTATTATAAATAACTCTTTTTTTAAAAAAATATATGAGTACAAGGATGGGTGATGTGGATGATACCAGGCCTGCATGTGTTAACAGGGTCTTGTAGTTGTATCAAACATAGGTTAGGAGAGTCATATGTAGAATTATCTTGTGGTGGATGTTGCAAAATGTAAACAAATTGATAATGTTGGAATCAGGATCAAGTAGAAATGTTTATCTTGGATTGGAGGCACTGTGGGTAGGGATGTACTTTTGGTTAGTGACTTTTGGTTGGTAGGAGAAGGTTTTGTGGTAATTCCAGTGGGTTGCTGAAGAACGTGACATAGGTGTGGAAGGCCATAAGAAGAGACCCCTTGTGGTTGCAGGTCTTCAAAATAGATAATAAAATCCAAGGGGCTATTGCAGTTATAAGGATTATAATAGTGTGGGTCAAATAAGTAAGAGACGTTTGAAGCTGAAGATTCATGTACTGTACATAGGTGAATATTTGGTTGGAGGGATAGTTCAGTAGAGTATTCTGATGTACAAGGGCTTAGTTTTCTAGGACAGAGTATTGTTCTTCAGGTAATGTGGTGTAGATTTAATGCCAGCACATGCATGGATATTTAATCCCAAAAATACTATATCACATATAATATCACTAGGATGGGAATAAATAATCCAAAATTTCTCAGTAAAAAAAATCTAATATGTATAAAAGACTTTTAATGTCATTAAATGTTCAAAGAAACATTTCTTATGTATAGTGTAAGCTCTAACAATATCAATGATTTCAACAGTGGAAGAATTAAAATAATATTTTCAATAACTGCTGGTTTGCTTTTCTAAGTAGCGTATATATGTACAGGAAACATGTTGGTAAAGAAATGATTTACACAGTCAATTAAGCAAATTAACTTTAAAATTACTTCTGTTGTGGTAATATTTTTCCTAAAGTAGGCAATGTTTTATATGGTAATATTGGGTGATAAGGAATTTCATTTATATAGTTGCTGTAAAACATAAAAAAATATTGCTTCACAAAATCCTGCATCATCTTTTGTTAAACACACAGTTTAAATACTTTGGCATTATGTTTTACCAAAAATATCAAATAGTAATAAGCATTAAATGGACCTTTACAACATATTTCAGAGTATTCAAAACATTTTTGAATAATTCTATTATGTTGCAGCTCTGCAATTAGTGATGTTGCAAATTGTTCGCCGGCGAATAGTTCCCGGCGAACATAGCATGTTCGCGTTCGCCGCGGCGGGCGAACATATGCGATGTTCGATCCCCCCCCTATTCGTCATCATTGAGTAATACTTTGACCCTGTACCTCACAGTCAGCAGGCACATTCCAGCCAATCAGCAGCAGACCCTCCCTCCCAGACCCTCCTACCTCCTGGACAGCATCCATTTTAGATTCATTCGGAAGCTGCATTGTTAGTGAGAGGAGGGACAGTGTAGCTGCTGCTGATTTAGTAGGGAAATCTATAGCTAGGCTAGTGTATTCAGTGTCCACTACAGTCCTGAAGGACTCATCTGATCTCTGCTGTAAGGACAGCACCCCAAAAAGCCCTTTTTAGGGCTGCTTTTTTTTTCCTGTGTATACTGTGCCCACTTGCCCAGTGCCACCACTCATATCTGGTGTAACAGTAGTGTAAATTTAAAAAAACAAAAAAACTTTTTTGACTGTGAAACATCAGTCTGCTTGTGTAATCTAATTGCAGTTGCCTGCCTGCCAGCGTGTGCGTCAGGCTCACAGTGTATACTGTGCCCACTTGCCCAGTGCCACCACTCATATCTTGTTTAATAGTAGTATACATTTAAAAAAAAAACTTTTTTGACTGTGAAACATCAGTCTGTTTTTTTGTGTCAGGCTCACAGCGTATACTGTGCCCACTTGCCCAGTGCCACCACTCATATCTTGTTTAAAAGTAATGTAAGTGTACATTTAAAAAAAAAAAAACTTTTTGGACTGTTAAACATCAGTCTGCTTTTTTGTGTCAGGCTCACAGCATATACCGTGCCCACTTGACCAGTGCCACCACTCATATCTTGCTTAATAGTAGTATAAGTGTACATTTAAAAAAAAAAAAAAAAAACCTTTTTGGACTGTGAAACATCAGTCTGCTTTTTTGTGTCAGGCTCACAGCGTATACTGTGCCCACTTGCCCAGTGGCACCACTCATATCTTGTTTAATAGTAGTAACTTGCAAAGAATGCAGCAGCACCACTTCTTATCATCCAAGAAAGTTCCTTTATTATCACACAGTGGGAGCAGGTAATATACAGAACAACGTTTCGGATAGTCAACCCTTAGTCATGTTCACATAATGTTTGTAGAACCTAATCACCCTTAAATAGCTAACAGCCAGGTAAGACCACACCTTTTCACTAAATTACCTGAAAATATATAACTCTCTTAATCTCTACTGACATCTAGTGGTCTAAACCTATATCACAAATACAAATATTTATACAAAAAATATTTTTTTCTAAAAAAACAATCACATTTGTTGAAGGATAGATCTAAAAAAGAAATCTAAATTGGGATATATTACTTCTGAGAGACATGGTTGTTTCCCTTGCCTTAATTGCTCCAGTTGCAATAATATGATAAAAAGTGATGAATGTATCCACCCCCATATGGGACAGAAATTCAGGATAAAGGGTTATTATAACTGCAATGCTAATTTTGTTATATATCTGATTAAATGTCCGTGTGGGCTAATTTATATTGGAGAGACGACCCAGAGAGCTAGGGACAGAATAGTCCAACATAAATCTACGATTAGGACAGGTGATCTGAGGGCTCCAGTTGCCCACCATTTTATAAGTAAAGGACATTCTATTGCACAATTAAGATTTCAGATAATAGATTACATACAGAGTCCTAGGCGTGGTGGTAATAGGGAGTTGCTTCTCAAAAAACGTGAAGCATTTTGGATTAATAAGTTAGATACTTTATTTCCTAATGGTATGAATAGGGAACTAGATCTAAGTATATTTTTATAAAGTGAGATACTTTTTTACCATATGGAATTTCCTTTTCTAGCATTGTAATGTATATGCTGGCTTTTTTAGATCTATCCTTCAACAAATGTGATTGTTTTTTTAAAAAAAAAAAAATTTGTATAAATATTTGTATTTGTGATATAGGTTTAGACCACTAGATGTCAGTAGAGATTAAGAGAGTTATATATTTTCAGGTAATTTAGTGAAAAGGTGTGGTCTTTCCTGGCTGTTTAAGGGTGATTAGGTTCTACAAACATTATGTGAACATGACTAAGGGTTGACTACCTGAAACGTTGTTCTGTATATTACCTGCTCCCACTGTGTGATAATAAAGGAACTTTCTTGGATGATAAGAAGTGGTGCTGCTGCATTCTTTGCAAGTTACATGTTGTTGGGACCTTTGCAGTGATCCTTTGTCAGCGTGCACACCCAGGGTTTGAGTGCTGGATATTGACTGTATTTTTGTTTAATTGTAGTGTAAGTGTACATTAAAAAAAAAAAACTTTTTGGACTGTTAAACATCAGTCTGCTTTTTTGTGTCAGGCTCACAGCGTATACTGTGCCCACTTGCCCAGTGGCACCACTCATGTTTGCGGTTGTTTGCGGTGCGTTAAACGGGGAGTTTAGTCTGTCACTGTGAAGCGGGCGTAACCCTTACACTACCTGATCGATACAACATCATACCTGATGTTTTAAAGCACGTTATTCCAAACAATTTAGGAATGTTAGGTGATGTATGCCCTTTATGGATTAAAACCAGACTCTGCATCAACTATGTAATTTTCCGTGGGAGTTTTGCCATGGATCCCCCTCCGGCATGCCACAGTCCAGGTGTTAGTCCCCTTGAAACAACTTTTCCATCACTATTGTGGCCAGAAAAAGTCCCTGTGGGTTTTAAAATTCGCCTGCCTATTGAAGTCAATGGTGGTTCGCCCGGGTCGCCCATTCGCAAACTTTTGCGGAGGTTCGCGCTTGCGGTTCGCAAACGCAAAATTTTATGTTCGCGACATCACTATCTGCAATACAATTTATTTTATGGATTTTCTTTTTTTTGTTCCTGGGGTGTAATATATATGTAAAATAGCAAGATAACACTCATATACCAAAGATGTAAAAGTTCTAGGACCAAGTAATGAAAATCTGCTGTATACGTTTAAATTGCACTTGCATTTGCCCACCCGAAACGCATATGGCTATGTTTTCCCCTTGTTACTAACACTGTATTTGTACCTATTGGTCTTATTCCATGGAGATACTTTCGTCTAGATTCCGAGTTTTGTTGGTAAGGCTGTGCGGAGCAAACGTGGAGTTTTCCCTTACCGCTCACCACAGACAACGCTGGTATTACGGGTTTTTAGAAACCCGGCGTTAGCCGCAAAAAAGTGAGCGTAGAGCAAAATTTAGCTCCACATCTCACCTCAATACCAGCGCTGCTTAAGTTAGCGGTAAGCAGGTAAAACTTGCTCGTGCACGATTTCCCCATAGGAATCAATAGGGGAGAGCCGGCTGAAAAAAAACCTAACACCTGCAAAAAGCAGCGTAAAGCTCCTAACGCAGCCCCATTGATTCCTATGGGGAAACAAAAGTTATGTCTACACCTAACACCCTAATATGAACCCTGACTCTAAACACCCCTAATCTTACACTTATTAACCCCTAATCTGCCGCCCCCGACATCTTCATAACATTATTAACCCCTAATCTGCTGCTCCGGAAACCGCCGCCACATTATACTTATGAACCCCTAATCTGCTGCCCCCAACTTCGCCGAACCCTACATTATATTTATTAACCCCTAATCTGCCACCCCCAATGTCACCGCAACCTACCTACACTTATTAACCCCTAATTTGCCGCCCCCAACGTCGCCACAACAATATTAAATGTATTAATCCCTAAACCTAAGTCTAACCCTAACCCTAACACCCCCAAACTTAAATATAATTTAAATAAATCTAAATAAAATAACTAACATTAATTAAATTATTCCTATTTAAAACTAAATACCTATAAAATAAACCCTAAGATAGCTACAATATAACTAATAGTTACATTGTAGCTAGCTTAGGATTTATTTTTATTTTACAGGCAACTTTGTATTTATTTTAACTAGGTACAATAGTTATTAAATAGTTATTAACTATTTAATAACTACCTAGCTAAAATAAAGACAAATTTAATTGTAAAATAAATCCTAACCTAAGTTACAATTACACCTAACACTACACTAAAATTAAATTAATTCCCTAAACTAAATACAATTAAAAAAAATTATCTAAAGTACGAAAAAAAGCAAACACTAAATTACATAAAATAATAAAATAATTACAAGTTTTTAAACTAAATGCACCTACTCTAATCCCCCTAATAAAATAAAAAAGCCCCCCAAAATAATAAAAAGCCCTACCCTATACTAAATTACAAATAGCCCTTAAAAGGGCCTTTTGTGGGGCATTGCCCCAAAGTAATCAGCTCTATTACCTGTAAAAAAAGTACAATACCCCCCAACATTAAAACCCACCACCCACACACCCAACCCTACTCTAAAACCCACCCAATCCCTCCTTAATAAAACCTAACACTAACCCCTTGAAGATCACCCTACCTTGAGAAGTCTTCACCCAGCCGGGCCGAAGTCCTCAACGAAGCCGGGCGAAGTGGTCCTCCAGATGGGCAGAAGTCTTCATCAAAGCCGGCCAGAAGAGGTCCTCCAGACAGGCAGAAGTCTTCATCCAGGTGGCATCTTCTATCTTTATCCATCCAGCACGGAGCGGCTCCATCTTCAGGACATCCGACGTGGAGCATCCTCTTCCAACGAAGTCCAACTGAAGAATGAAGGTTCCTTTAAAAGACGTCATCCAAGATGACGTCCCTTCAATTCTAATTGGCTGATAGAATTCTATCAGCCAATCGGAATTAAGGTAGAAAAAATCCTATTGGATCAGCCAATAGAATGCAAGCTCAATCCTATTGGCTGATTGCATCAGCCAATAGGATTTTTTCTACCTTAATTCCGATTGGCTGATAGAATTCTATCAGCCAATTAGAATTGAAGGGACGCCATCTTGGATGATGTCATTTAAAGGAACCTTCATTCTTCAGTTGGACTTTGTTGGAAGAGGATGCTCCGCTTCGGATGTCTTGAAGATGGAGCCGCTCCGCGCTGGATGGATGAAGATAGAAGATGCCGTCTGGATGAAGACTTCTGCCCATCTGGAGGACCTCTTCTGGTCGGCTTTGTTGAGGACTTTGGTCCGACTAGGTGAAGACTTCTCAAGGTAGGGTGATCTTCAAGGGGTTAGTGTTAGGTTTTATTAAGGGGGGATTGAGTGGGTTTTAGAGTAGGGTTGGGTGTGTGGGTGGTGGGTTTTAATGTTGGGTGGGGTATTGTACTTTTTTTTACAGGTAATAGAGCTGATTACTTTGGGGCAATGCCCCGCAAAAGGCCAATTTAATGGCTATTTGTAATTTAGTATAGGGTAGGGCTTTTTATTATTTTGGGGGGCTTTTTTATTTTATTAGGGGGATTAGAGTAGGTGTAATTAGTTTAAAAAACTTGTAATTAAGTTATTTATTTATTTTTAAAATAAATGTTTTTATTGAATTTTTCCATTTTGTTTTGTACAGAAGAGCAAAAAAATACTGTGATATCACAAATACATCACAACTCTTATAGAACATCAACATTATTTTTAAAGCCAAGTAGCCCTTATGTAGGAAAACCCCTTATATAGTGAATGACAGTATATTACCAGAAATTTTTTACTTTTACAACAACCATCAATTTTTGATTAACTCTGCAACCCTTTCAACTTTTGTGTCAATGTCCAAAACAATTAACCAATATTCGCAGGGTCTAGTTCCCATAGGAAGATAACCTCCAGTATGAAGTCTTTTTTCCCTATATAACTATAGTGCATTTTTTCCAGCTTTAGAAACAAAGTAACCTCCGAGATCCATTGTGCTAGGCTCGGAATTTCTTGTTTTTTCCAAAACCGAGGAATCAATCTTTTTGCACAATTTAGCATGCAAGATAGTAATTTTCCTCTGTATGCACAACCTAGATTAGGCGTCTGGTTCAGCAGAACTATTGTAGGATTTAATGTTATGTTGAATTTTATTTTATCTCTTATATATATATAGCGATCTAATCCCAGAATGGTTTCAACCTGGGACACGACCACCATATATGTGTCATAGTCCCTATTTCTCCGCAGTGTCTCCAGCATAAAGGCGACGCTGATGGGAAAATCTTACATAACCTGTGTGGAGTAAGATACCACCTAGAGAGTATCTTGTAGTTTAGTTCTACTAGTGAAGTGAAATGGAAGATTTTTTAGTAGAAGTGAATGAGTGAGACCACTGTGTATTAGTAAGTTCCATTTGCAGTTCACGTTCTCATTGCTTTGTTTAGGACGGTGTTATATTAGGAGTCTTTTTACTCAGTATTGTGTAAATCAAAGAAACATGCAATCTCGTCATATTAGATCATGATCTTGTGCACAATTTCTCAAAGGGTGTAAGGGGTCTTAATAGCTCATGTTTTTGTATATCCATCATAACTGAGTGTCTAGATTGCAGGTATACATACCACTTGTCAAAACGTGGACCTATTTCTTTTTTTAGGTCGTGTTGGCTCTTATTATTTTATGTAATTTAGTGTTTGGGACCTCTCAACGTGGCTTTTTAAGGCTAACGCAAGACTCGTAATCTCGCCGTTTGTATTTTGTGACTTGTTTAGGTGACATAATAAAGTGTATAATTTTTAAGTTTTAAACTTTCTCCCTTGGATTTGTTGCTTGTAAGGACTGCAGAGTCCTTGCATATCTTTTTGTAGTACTTTAGCTTCAATGGAGGTGGATATCTAGCACCTGGATCACATGGCTCAGCCTTTAACAGTACTGGCACTGAAGAACGCAAAGGGAGAGGAGTGGAGCTGAACCCGAGTGCTATGGAGGGTAGAGTTTACACCTCTGCAATATACTCTGAAATGGCCACAAACTTTATTTTACATATATAGATAAACATATAGGGTCGATTTAACTAGGGCCAAATGGCCCTTGTCTCCCTTGTTTCCGCGAGAGCCTTCAGGCTCGCCGGAAACAGCAGTTATGAAGCAGCGATCTAAAGAACGCTGCTCCATAACTTGTCTACTGCCTCTAAGGCTGCGGTCTTCAATCTGCCTGATCCTATACGATCGGGCTGATTGACACCCCCTGCTAGCGGCCGATTGGCTGCAAATCTGCAGGGGGCGGCATTGCACAAGCAGTTCAGCATATTATGTTGGTCAGACATTGGTAAATCTACCCCATGGTCTAGATTCATTAAACCAATATTAAATGCTATTGTATATTCCATCAGAATTTGGCGGGATAGAAATTTACACACACACATATATATATATATATATATATATATATATATATATATATATATATATATATATATATAGTTAATGTGTAATTTCTCGTACAGCTAATGAGATCTGTAGAAAAAGCTAGACATTGGTAATCATAAACGTAACATCTAAAAATATCGTTGAGCAATCACACACTTAAAATGTTTTTTGTTTATGTTATACTCACATTTTCCTGATTGAAATTTACAGTACATTCATCTTTTTAAATTGAGTTTCTATCAACCATCGCATTGTCTTGATCAGAATTTAACTGTTTGCCATTCTGTCTACATGAAAGCCTCAAAAATCATGTTTTAAATTATTTTGATTTACAATATCTAGAACATTGTGTCGCCACCTGCTTATAGTAATATAAATATTATGTGGTTCTTAACATATGTTGTTTAAATAGTTTTTTTTTTTTAATTAACCAGGTCACAGTAGATCATTTTAAATTATTTTTTTCTTTTTAAACACATTAGTTATATATATGCCATTATTCGGCAAAGACAAACCTCATCGTGTTTTGGATGTCTTGGTGACATTTTCAACCTTGTAACCTATCAGATTCAAGATTTACAGTATGAGAATTATTAAAATATTGCTATAGAAGATGATATCAGTTGCACCCACTGTCTTCTTATATATATAAATTTCCTGCATTGCCTTTAAAATTAGAAAACTTAAAAAAAAAAATTAAAAAAAAAAATTAAATCTTAAAAGATAAAAGAGCCATTGAGAAAACATGCTCAGATTGACCTATCAGGATGGTTCATTTTTTTCACATGTAACTTATTTTATTGCTTCATTAGACACTGTACAGAGTGAATAATCCAAACACCACCATTTATTTTTATTATTTTCTTCACACAGTTTTGCCCAGTCTTTGTGAGGTGTAATTCCAGTAGTGGTTTGCAATGAAAACTGTGCAAATTATATTTTAGCAGATTCCATTGATGTCAATGATTCCAGCTAATTATTTTTAGGATGCAAAATAAAAAAATTACTATGTAAGCTGATTATAGATAGAAAGAGATGTAAACTAGTAAAAAGGAAAAATAATAGTAATAAAAAAAAATAATGATCAACAGCTCCCTGGTATGTTGAGCCCTGTCATAATATTTATAAAATATTTACTGAAAAGGATATGAAACTCAAATTTTTTTCTTTCATGATTCAGACAGAGCATACAATTTTAAGCAATTTTCTAATTTACCACTATTATCATTTTTTCTTTATTTGAAAAAGCAGGAATGTAAAGCTTAGGAGCCAGCCTATTTTTGATTCAACACACTGGGTAGTGCTTGCTGATTGGTGCCTACATTTAGCCACCAATCAATAAGCGCTACCCAGGTGCTGAACCAAAAATGGGTTGACTCCTAAGCTTACATTCCTGTTTTACAAATAAAGTTACAAAGAGAACAAAGAAAAATTAATAGGAGTAAATTAGAAAATTGCTTAAAATTGCATGCTCTATCTGAATCATGAAAGAAACAATTAGGTTTAATATGTTATATTTTCTTCAGATTATATTTTCTTCAGATAACCTTCATGAAAATGATCATCTCTAGTTCAGAATATGTCCAATGCATGATATGTTGCACATGAAACAAGAACCTATTGTTAAGTGGTTAAAACCTTTACATGCTGAAAATACAGATAATATAAATATCGGTATGAGTAAACTATTTTATGTCTGCTTTGTTATAGAACTGCAGTCTTGCTGGATAGAATGAGAGGTGTTATGGAGTTCTTACACACTCATCAACGAGGGAGGTGATAACCATGTTTTGGGGGTGTCCTGGGACAGAATACAGAACATCTAAATATCTAAAGAATATATTGCCCTAGAGAAGAATCTCATATAATGGATGGTCAACTGCAACTAGCAGATATGATGAGATATGATTCCAATTTGCTTCTATGATCAAATGTGCTTTGTTCCCATGGTATTCTTTGTTAAAGAGATACTTAGATATGTGTCTGGAGCACTAAATGGCAGGAAATAGTGCTGCCATCTACTGGTCTTACAAATAGATAACGTCCTTGCAAAACATAGTACTCCAGACATGTGCACGCTCTTGAGCTTTCATCCCTGCTTTTCAACAAAAGATGCCAAGAGAACAAAATACTTTTTGATAATAGAAGTAAATTAAAAATATTGTTTATCTAAATCATGAAAGAAGAATTTTGGGTTTCATATCCCTTTAACATTTCCATTTTCCTTTTTTAATTTGTCAAGTGTTTTATTCTATTTTAGCAGACATAGGATTTGTTTGCCATTAATCTTTATTTAATTATTTCTGCTTCTAATTGACATTCTTATTTTGCAGCTTTTGGAAAAATAAAATTAAAACTTAAAAATAACGATGTTTTAAATACTTGGACTTATTCTCTCTTGTGGGACTATTTTACATACATATAATTTAAAAAAATAACTGCATTATCATTGAAATTAGAAACTATTCCTATATTTTTAATTAATTGTTTTGTAAATAAGTTTAACGGTATTATTTGAAAGCTGGATCCTGCTGAGAAGACATAGTTTAAATTTGTGACCAATTTTTAATTTTGTCTAGATTAAAATATATATTGAAATATTAAAACTGCAGAATTTTCCACTGTTCCAATAAAAAACATGTTTGCTTAGGAACTGAAATATATGCCCCTAGGGAAAAGAAATATTGATTTACTTGATAATATATTTCCTAATTCATAGGGCATGCACACAAACCATTAGCATTTTGCACTTTCAATTAGGGAACAAACATAGCAATTTATTATTCTCACATGAATAACCACACAAAACTTAATAACACATTGGGACTGATTTATCATGACCAGAATGGGGCCAAATACCCCTGTTCCGCGCGAAACTGCAGGCTTGCCGGAAATAGGAGTTAAGAAGCTGTAAGACCTCTGCTCCTTAACTCACACGCCTCCTCTGAGGCGGCGGACATTGATCCGCACCAATCGTTTGGCCGCAAATGTGCAGGGGGCAGCATTGCACAAGCAGTTCACCAGAACTGCTTGTGCAATGTTAAATGCCAACAGCCTATGCTGTCCGCATTCAGCAATGTCTGGCGGACATGATCCGCCAGATATTGATAAATCGGCCCCCATATCTTCTATATTGGATTTTCCGGGTTTTAGAAAAAAAAAAGACAAAATTATGACATATATTTCAGATTCTTAGCAATTCTTAGCAATACTAAAAACATGTTCAAGGCAGGACAATGCAGTGAGTGCTTCAAAAACAGATAAACTCTTGTGATTTCATACTTATATTTATTTAATGTGATAGAGGGGATATGCTAAAATTCTAAGCAGGGACCAGATTCTCTAAAGCTTTCCAGATCAGCGAGATTATCTAAGACGTCTCAGCAGTACTATCAGACTCCTCAACGAATTTTAGTAAAGTGAATTTTAGCTTCAGAGCTGTTTATCACACTAGGGGCCAGATTACAAGTGGAGCGCTAACATTTGAGCACGAGCTATAAGGGGTTTATCACGGGTGTTTGTGCTCGTCGGGTTTACCGCTGGTATTACAAGTTAAGCACAATCGAGATTTACGCTCAAATTATTACCACATACTCAGAGCTCTGGTTAACTGTTTTGTGAATCTAAAAAGTGTCACAAAACACATAAAAATACTTTACAATATACAATCACACTCATAAAAACACCATCAAATGAAAATTATTAAAAAAAAAAAAAAATATTGTACAAAAAAGTTAAAAAGGCCCAAAGATATGAGGTCTCAGGTGTAATAATAAAAAAAGGCAGAAAAGGGCTTTACCATTAAGATACATACAAATACATGTCTAAAGATGTTTATGTATGTATGTATATATGAGTGTGTACATATATATTTATATGCATGTTTAAGACATATATATATATATATATATATATATATATATATATATATATACACACATATAAAATAAATACACATACACATATATAGATATAAGTGCATCGGAGCCCTTTAAAGGGACAGTCAACACCAGAATTTTCGTTGTTTTAAAAGATAGATAATCCCTTAATTACCCATTCCCCAGTTTTGCATAACCAACACAGTTATAATAATACACGTTTTACCTCTGTAATTACCTTGTATCTCTGCAGACTGCCCCTTTATTTCAGTTCTTTTGAAAGACTTGCATTTTAGACATTCAGTGCTCACTCCTCTGTAAATTCACGTGCATGAGCTCAATCTTATCTATATGAAACATATGAACTAACGCCCTCTAGTGGTGAAAAGAGGCCAAAATGCAGAAACAAAAAATATCAGATATATGTAGAAATATGTATTTATGAATGTATAGAACAATAATAATAAACAGAATAAACTATAGTCACAGGTTTAAGGTCTTGAAGAGGGTTTTCATGACTATTTGAAAAAAAAAAATCTAATTTTTCCATATCAAATACCTGCAAAGAACATTAAATTATATACGATACTGCATTCTATATTTGTTTTTATTGATCTACAAGAAAATATCAATATTAGGTCATTCAAACTGAGAGATAATTTTTATTTTATTTTTTATTTTCACAAGCATTTATTTTTACTGTATATTATAACTAATATTTGGTACAGTATTTTATTGTGCTTTTTTACATTTTAATTGTATTTTAACTATGTATATACAATGTTTATTCATATATACATTAGTAGCAGGACTCCTACATTATATAATGCTTGTGATCTGACCATTCATATTGAGTACATCCTGTCACCATGTAATGATTTTTGTAAAAAGACCATTTTGTTTTTAATTACTTATGCCTGAGAAAAAGTGTTGCAAAATAAAACAGTTTTCTATTATTCCAATCACTTTTGGATATTGTTTTGTTCCGTATTTTCCAGGTACCTTCAAAGAGTGGCTGTCGGAATCTTACACCATTCTCTCAGAGATTTTGAGGTGCTTTGTGGCGTGCCACATTCCAGAGGAGAGTGGCGGTGTATACCCTCGTTGGGGGAGGAGGTCAAGATTCGTTGCTTGTAGCTGCAATTACCAGTCAGTGAGCTGACCACTATGAGTGCCAGCCTGCTTCATTAGCAACTATTCCCCCACAGGTGCCACACCAAATTGTGATTGAATTTCTTATAACTACACTAATTGTTATCTGCAACAGAGATACACAATGAGGTGCCCATTGTTCTCTTTTGCAATACGAAATTAAACTTATGGCACTATGCTTTTGACTCTGCTTTGTAGAAGGTGGATCTAAGAGGAATAAGCAGTGACTTTAGAACCTAAACCGTGTGTCAGATATTGCTTGTTTATTTGGAGTTTATAAATAGTACAGGAGGAGACTGGCTCCCCAGGTTGGAATTTAGGAAACTGTGTGGAAAAACTGATTGAGTCCGCAGCACACCCAGAAGGGAGTAAAGTTTTTAATTATTTTAATACTTATAATATAGAACATTTGGCTACATTGCATAGCACTCCTGATCACAACTGACTAAACTGGAGGAGGGTATCCCAATTCTATGTATTTTATAATAGAAAAAGACATAATTTTGGTGGTGGTAATAAAATGCTCTAAATAAAAAATAATTGGGTTATCACTGTGCATAGCTTACATATTTCATATATATATATATATATATATATGTATATATATATATGTATATAGATAGATATATAGATAGATGATAGATAGATAGATAGATAGATAGATAGATATGTGTGTACGAATGCTTATGCGTGTGCATGTGTCTGCATGTGCGTGCACATGTGTGCCTGTGGAGTTACAGTGGATTTTTTTTTCTTTTTTTTTTTTTTAACCAAATTCTGGTATCTGAAACAAAAAAATATGCTGAACTTTTCAATAGACAATCATCAAATTAGCAATTGATTCACAAGGTAAGTACTAGAGAATTACATACATACAGGCCCAGTAACATTGGACAAACATATTGGAGCAGGACAGAGGGCCAACAGACATGAGCTGTTTATTCATTAATTTTCCATTAGGGTTTTTTGTATTCCAATATTACAGCAGAGAAATCCTAAAGCTCAGATACCAAAGTAAGCTATGTTATTATAAATGTCTATACAAACAAACGGTTCTATTTCTTCTTATTATTATTATTACAGGTAGAAATCGCCAAATCCAGTATTCTAAAATCTAAACTTGTTCTGAAATCCAAACTTTTCATTTTTTTTTTTTTAAATAACATTATCAAAGCATTATTTTTTTCTCAATCTGTAAGTCACAATCTTGGTTTGTTTGTGTGTTCTAAAAAATAGTCTATGTTTATTTAACACAGCAAATATCACCTTTCTGATTGCTGTACTGTACTATCTTTCTGAGGGAACTGTGTATACACAAGTATTAAAAATGATATAAAACTAACTTTAGGTAAATATTGCCTAAATAACATAAGACATTGTTGTATATACTTGGTTCAATCTCCTCTCCAAATTGTCTCATTTTACAGATGCAAATATCCCAAAATCAAAAGTATTTGGATACCCAAACCTTTTCTGGTCCCAAGTAGTTTGAATAAAAGGTTTTCTACCTGTATTATAATTACTAATTATTATTATTATTATTATTATTATTATTATTATTATTAGTATTCAAGCTTTATTGATCTCAATGAAACATAGATACTTTTGCTACATAGATTTTTTAATTTACTATACATATATATTCATGCTCAAAATAATTATTTGTAAGGTAAAACTTACAACTTAGTAAGAGATTAAAACAGTCAACCAAGATGTTCTCTGCAATATTAAAGAAATGAATTCTTGTTAAACATCTCTCTGAATAAAATTGTTACAATTGCATTTTATCTTAGTAATTCAGATCTAGCACTTTACAGTTGCAGATTTTACTATACAATAAATAAAAAAAAAAGTATTTCCTTTTTATTTTTGCTCGAAAATGGAAAAAGCATAGATTGCCTAAGGCTGTCCCGCCTGTAAAGATTATTCATTTAAAAAGAGACGTTTATCAGCATCACAATGATGTACTAGTCCTAGAAGCCAAAAGGATAAAAGTCACATTCTTCAGCAAATCACAGTTGAAAAACTGTGATTCATTCCGTAACAACTGCCAGCAAAATAAAAAGTCTAATTTGTTGATTCCCTGCAGGTTTAAAGGGCCACTAAACCCAAAATCTTTCTTTCATGATTCAGATAGAACATACAAATTTAAACAACATTACAATTTACTTCTATAATTTATTTTGCTTCATTTTTTAGATATCCTTAGTTGAAGAAAAAGCAATGCACACGGTGAGCCAATCACACAAGGCTTCTATGTGCAGCAACCAATCAGCAGCTACTGAGCATATCTAGATATGCTTTTCAGCAAAGAATATCAAGAGAATAAAACAAATGAGATAATAGAAGTAAATTAGAAAGATGTTTAAAACTGCATTCTCTTTCTAAATCATGAAAGAAAAAATGTGGGTTTCATGTCCCTTTAAGTGTGATTGTTCAGTGCCCAGAAGTATACAGTATATTGTTATGCAGTTACAAGTTTTGTTGTATATCTATATTTTAGTATATTTTATTCTACTTTACAGTAAATTAGTCAATAACTAAACCATTTCCTTGCTTCTTATTAATATAATTTAATCAGAAATGCATGTTCTGACATATTTCATGAATGTAATAACTGTGTAAATTGTGCTTTAGTACATAATATCAATATTGCAATATAGCCATGCAGAACAGCTATAATATTATTACTATAAATCAAATAAGGTGAACATAAACAATATAAACACAGAATAAAGTGCAAAAGGAAACAAAATGGTGTTAGTGCAAACAATCCACAAGGTTATAGGCCACAGATGAGCAACTGATCTTGTTGAGGAAGGTCGGAGTCTTGAAGTAAACCTCCAAAAGAAAAGAGAGCAAATAGTGAAGACTGTAAAGAAAATGAAACTCCATTTACAAGGGTAAACTGTCCGTGAAGTCCATCATTTCATCAGACTTCATAGGATTGTTTCATAGGACTTCATGAACAGTTTATCATTTGAGGGACTGGACTTTATTAATTATCACTATTGCGGCTCTCTTTGTGTGTTTATCCTCATCAAAAGCAGTCACAGTTTGCTATTGCCTATATGTCCATATGATTAGTAGTCTGTGTATATGCCCTTTGTGCTTTTATTAATAAATCATTTTTTAAGCTTATCCAGAGTTCCTGGTTCTGTCTGGATTAGCTGTGGGGGTTTTAAAACCTGTCTGGCTTTTTACTAAGAACTTAGTTATAGCTCTGAGAAGTTTGAGTACCCTTAGAGTGATATTTTCAGTACCTTACAGTCTTCGCTATTTTGCTCTCTTTTCTTTTGGAAGTTTACTACAAGAATCAGACCTTCCTCAGCAAGATCAATTGCTCATTTATGGACTATAGCTTGACTTGACTGTTTCAACTAACACAAATTTGTCTACTTCTAACATTATTACTGAATCTTATAAATTTAGGAAACATGTATATTAACTTTAAGCTAGTGACAGCAAATCATTAAAAGTAAACATAATTAATATATTGTAAAATATGACTTCATGTCAATATATAGCTTTACACTACTACAGCCAACACTTGGCATTGTGCATGTTGATGTGAGGTTTGTGTACAGTTGCTCGGCCATGAAAACAGATCATGGAGCTCCCAACGGACAACTCATGGGCTGATGTTATGTCTAGAGGCAGTTTGGAACTCTGTAGTAAGTAATGCAACAAATTGTAGGCAATTTTTAGGTGCTATATGCATCAGCTCTTGTCAGTCCCATTCAATGACAATGTGTGGTCTACCATATTGTGGCTGGGTTTCTGTTGCTCCTAGAAGCTTTCACTTAACAATAATAGTTATTACAGTTAACCGGGGCTGATCTAGTAGGGCAGAATTAACTTGTGGCAAATGGGACATACTGTGAGAGTGCCACATTTAAAATAACCAAGCTCTTGAGTACAACCTATTGTTTAACCAATGTTTGTCTATGGAGATTTCATGGCTATGTGCTGGATTATATGCATATGTGTGTGGCTGAACACCTATACCTAATTATTACTAGGGGTTTACGCATACTATTGACAATATAGTAGATAGAAAAAAGGCAGACAGACAGATAGATAAATAGATAGATAGATATAGATATTGGTTATTGTAAATGAGGAAATTAAATATAATAAAATATAAACACATAAGTATATTACAAATAAAATTGGAGTTCCATGACTTCTGATAGAGTGCAATTTCCTGGATTGTTTTCCATCAGATTTTTAAAACAAGAAGAGACAGACCAAGTTCAGGGATTGATAGGTCGTCCCTATAATTTTGTGAGTAAAAAAACAGAAGTTGGGGGGGCGGAGCTAGCCATAGAACAGAGAGGCAGCACATCTTGCAAGCTCCGTTCAATGTCTACCAAAATCGCTATTAAACAGGCTGAAATCTTATGGGGATCATTGTAAAATATATTCCACACCTCACGTTTGATATTATGAGTCCATGCGGTGAAGAGATTTTGGATTGGATCGCCCATACATATGCAGCATCCTAACCACGATTGCGGCCTGCAACCGAGCTCTGAGCGGCTCCACAGAATTGAGCATACAATTGGGTAACCTTCTCATAACATCCTACTCTGGAGTCTAAAATTATTGTGGTATCCTACAAGACTAACGGAGTGCACCGGGGCTTCCATGGGTGGTGACCTGAGCGTGCGATCACCCACGGAACACTACGGAACAGACAATTTGGTTGCAGCTGCATGGAATGCCTGGATTGCACACAGCCAGATTTTAAAGACCAAAGGGAACTCCTGGTAAGCATAGAAGCACTTCACATATATACCGGCACAGACCCAGACCCAGAAAATAGCTCCCTGCTGACATGGCGCCCACCCACGTGGTGCTAGCTTAACCCCGTATCTGGAGCTATTTAGTTCACACAAAGAATAAACAGCACCTCCTAAAATTTAGTTATTCCCACCATGGAGAGACAAATTATTAAGATGCTGAGCAACCTTATGAATGCATTCGACTCCCACTATTACGCCCTTTCTCAAGAACTGAGGGGGGCTTGTGTTCAGAAGCAATGCGAGAGGGAGAGCGACATTGCAGGAGACGATGGGCATTTAGTTTCCAATGCTATTTTGAACCTGGCCAGAACTGATAACCAACAAACAGAAGACATTGCTAATGAAGATCATTCTGTTACAAGCACTCATTTTATGGGTCGGGTCTCTTGGGGTAGCTGGCAGTCTCTTGAGGCATCACCTTTAGAAAGCCCACATTTTGTGCCTGAAATCTTAGACCTGGCAGGGATAACATCCGTGATCCTACCAACTAAGAGAATATCTGGGGAGTGCCATGAGCAAGAGGCTCCATTTGCCCATTATTGCAAACAGAGAGATGGAATAGGCTGAGAAATGTCTGACTTTACACCTAGGTGCGCTCTGCTCTCATAGCAGCCTGCACCATATATAGGACTTTTCTCACTTAAGTCTGATGAAACATTATATGTTTATAACTAGAATGTTAATTGGGAGAGTTGATGAATGGACCTGTTTCCTCAGTCTGTTTTTTACCAGAACTTACCCCTGGACTCTCTTCGGTCCCATAATTAATGCTAATATAGTAGATAGAAAAAAGGCAAACAGACAGATAGATAAATAGATAGATAGATATAGATATTGGTTATTGTAAATGAGGAAATTAAATATAATAAAATATAAACACATAAGTATATTACAAATAAAATTGGAGTTCCATGACTTCTGATAGAGTGCAATTTCCTGGATAGTTTTCCATCAGATTTTTAAAACAAGAAGAGACAGACCAAGTTCAGGGATTGATATGTCGTCCCTATAATTTTGTGAGTAAAAAACAGAAGTTGGGGGCAGAGCTAGCCATAGAACGGAGAGGCAGCACATCTTGCAAGCTCCATACAATGTCTACCAAAATCGCTATTAAACAGGCTGAAATCTTATGGGGATCATTGTAAAATATATTCCACACCTCACGTTTGATATCATGAGTCCATGCGGTGAAGAGATTTTGGATTGGATCGCCCATACATATGCAGCATCCTAACCACGATTGCGGCCTGCAACCGAGCTCTGAGCGGCTCCAAAGAATTGAGCATACAATTGGGTAACCTTCTCATAACATCCTACTCTGGAGTCTAAAATTATTGTGGTATCCTACAAGACTAACGGAGTGCACTTGGGCTTCCATGGGTGGTGAACTGAGCATGCGATCACCCACGGAACACTGCGGAACAGACAATTTGGTTGCAGCTGCACGGAATGCCTGGATTGCACACAGCCAGCTTTTAAAGACCAAAGGGGAACTCCTGGTAAGCATAGAAGCACTTCACATATATACCGGCACAGACCCAGACCCTTAACCAGAAAATAGCTCCCTGCTGACATGGCGCCCACCCATGTGGTGCTAGCTTAACCCCGTATCTGGAGCCATTTAGTTCACACAAAGAATAAACAGCACCTCCTAACATTTAGTTATTCCCACCATGGAGAGACAAATTATTAAGATGCTGAGCAACCATATGAATGCATTCGACTCCCACTATTACGCCCTTTCTCGAGAACTGAGGGGGGCTTGTGTTCAGATCCAATGCGAGAGGGAGAGCGACATTGCAGGAGATGATGGGCATTTAGTTTCCAATGCTATTTTGAACCTGGCCAGAACTGATAACCAACAAACAGGAGACAGCGCTAACGAAGATCATTCTGTTACAAGCACTCATTTTATGGGTCGGGTCTCTTGGGGTAGCTGGCAGTCTCTTGAGGCATCACCTTTAGAAAGCCCACATTTTGTGCCTGAAATCTTAGACCCAGCTGGGATAACAGCCCTTATCCTACCAACTAAGAGAATATCTCGGGAGTGCCGCGAGGAAGAGGCTCCATTTGTCCATTATTCCAAACAGAGAGATGGAGTAGGCTGAGAAATGTCTGACTTTACACCTAGGTGTGCTCTGCTCTCATAGCAGCCTGCACCATATATGGGACTTTTCTCACTTAAGTCTGATGAAACATTATATGTTTATAACTAGAATGTTACTTGGGAGAGTTGATGAATGGACCTGTTTCCTCAGTCTGTTTATACCAGAACGTACCCCTGGACTCTCTTCGGTCCCATAATTTATGCCAATATAGTAGATAGAAAAAAGGCAAACAGACAGATAGATAAATAGATATATAGATATAGATATTGGTTATTGTAAATGAGGAAGTTAAATATAATAAAATATAAACACATAAGTATATTACAAATAAAATTGGAGTTCCATGACATCTGATAGAGTGCAATTTCCTGGGTAGTTTTCCATCAGATTTTTAAAACAAGAAGAGACAGACCAAGTTCAGGGATTGATAGGTCGTCCCTATAATTTTGGGAGTAAAAAAACAGAAGTTGGGGGCAGAGCTAGCCATAGAACAGAGAGGCAGCACATCTTGCAAAATCCGTACAATGTCTACCAAAATCGCTATTAAACAGGCTGAAATCTTATGGGGATTATTGTAAAATATATTCCACACCTCACGTTTGATATCATGAGTCCATGCGGTGAAGAGATTTTAGATTGGATCGCCCATACATATGCAGCATCCTAACCATGATTGCGGCCTGCAACCGAGCTCTGAGTGGCTCTACAGAATTGAGCATACAATTGGGTAACCTTCTCATAACATCCTACTCTGAAGTCAAAAATTATTGTGGTATCCTACAAGACTAACAGAGTGCACCGGGGCTTCCCTGGGTGGTGACCTGAGCATGCGATCACCCACGGAACACTACATAACAGACAATTTGGTTGCAGCTGCATAGAATGCCTGGATTGCACACAGACAGATTTTAAAGACCAAAGGGAACTCCTGGTAAGCATAGAAGCACTTCACATATATTCGGGCACAGACCCAGACCCTTAACCAGAAAATTGCTCCCTCCTGACATGGCGCCCACCCATGTGGTGCTAGCTTAACCCCGTATCTGGAGCCATTTAGTTCACACAAAGAATAAACAGCACCTCCTAACATTTAGTTATTCCCACCATGGAGAGAAAAATTATTAAGATGATGAGCAACCTTATAAATGCATTCGACTTTTACTATTACGCCCTTTCTCAAGAACTAAGGGGGCTTGTGTTCAGAACCAATGCGAGAGGGAGAGCGACATTGCAAGAGACGATGGGCATTTAGTTTCCAATGCTATTTTGAACCTGGCCAGAACTGATAACCAACAAACAGGAGACATTGCTAACGAAGATCATTCTGTTACAAGCACTCATTTTATGGGTCGGGTCTCTTGGGGTAGTTGGCAGTCTATTGAGGCATCACCTTTAGAAAGCCCACATTTTGTGCCTGAAATCTTAGACCCGACTGGGATAACACCCCTGATCCTACCAACTAAGAGAATATCTGGGGAGTGCCACAAGGAAGAGGATCCATTTGCCCATTACTGCAAACAGAGAGATGGAGTAGGCTGAGAAATTTCTGACTTTACACCTAGGTGCGCTCTGCTCTCATAGCAGCCTGCACCATATATGGGACTTTTCTAACTTAAGTCTGATGAAAAATGATATGTTTATAACTAGCATGATACTTTGGAGAGTTGATGAATGGACCTGTTTCCTCAGTCTGTTTTATACCAGAACTTACCCCTGGACTCTCTTGGGTCCCATAATTAATGCCAATATATCTCATGTTCCTGGGGATTTTATATCTGGCTCCAGCTTTTGCTCTATTTATCTATGCATGTGCTTACCCACAGTTTTATATTCTGTAGTAATTATAGGTGTAATGTTATTATGATGTGCACTGGATAAGAATATGTCTCACTCTATCATCTAAAACCACAGTAGCAATTGTTACATTTGTTCTTTCATTTACTGTTCTGCCTTCATTCCACTCATCTATTTACCCTCTCTTCACATCGGCTTGGTCATGTGGTAATATTTCAGTTTATTATAGATGTCCCCTAAATCTTTATATAGCCAGGGGCTCTTAGGTTTTTGTTTCCTTTACTTATCACACTTATCACATCTCTCAACATGTTTACATTATATACAGTGGGGCAAAAAAGTATTTAGTTAGCTACCAATTGTGCAAATTTTCCCACTTAAGAAGATGAGAGAGGCCTGTAATTTTCATCATAGGTATACCTCAGCTATGAGAGACAAAATGTGGAAACAAATCCAGACAATCACATTGTCTGATTTGGAAATAATGTATTTGCAAATTATGGTGGAAAATAATTATTTGGTCAATATCAAAAGTTCATCTCAATACTTTGTTATATATCCTTTGTTGGCAATGACAGAGGTCAAATGTTTTCTGTAAGTTTTCAAAAGGTTGTCACACACTGTTGCTGGTATGTTGGCCCATTCCTGCATGCAGATCTCCTCTAGAGCAGTGATGTTTTGGGGCTGTCGCTGGGCAACACGGACTTTCAACTCCCTCCAAAGGTTTTCTATGGGGTTGAGATCTGGAGACTGGCTAGGCCACTCCAGGACCTTGAAATGCTTCTTACGAAGTCACTCCTTCTTTGCCCAGGCGGTGTGTTTGGGATCATTGTCATGCTGAAAGACCCAGCCACGTTTCATCTTCAATGCCCTTGCTGATGGAAGGAGGTTTGCACTCAAAATCTCACGATACATGGCCCCATTCATTCTTTCATGTACATGGATCAGTCGTCCTGTTCCCTTTGCAGAGAAACAGCCCCAAATCATGATGTTGCCACCCCCATGCTTCACAGTAGGTATGGTGTTCTTTGGTTGCAACTCAGCATTCTCTCTCCTCCAAACACGACCGAGTTGTGTTTCTACCAAACTATTCTACTTTGGTTTCATCTGACCATATGCTATTCTTCCCAATCCGCTTCTGGATCATCCAAATGCTCTCTAGCATACTTCAGACAGGGCCCGGACATGTACTGGCTTAAGCAGGGGGGACATGTCTGGCACTGCAGGATCTGAGTCCCTGGCGGCATAGTGTATTAACTGATGGTAGCCTTTGTTATGTTGATCCCAGCTCTCTGCAGGTCCCCCCGTGTGGTTCTGGGATGTTTGCTCACCGTTCTTGTGATCATTTTAACCCCACGGGTGAGATCTTGCATGGAGCCCCAGATCGAGGGAGATTATCAGTGGGTCTTGTATGTCTTCCTTTTCTAATTATTGCTCCCACACTTGATTTATTCACACCAAGCTGCTTGCCTATTGCAGATTCAGTCTTCCCAGCCTGGTGCAGGTCTACAATTTTGTTTCTGGTGTCCTTCGACAGTTCTTTGGTCTTCACCATAGTGGAGTTTGTAGTGTGAATGTTTGAGGTTGTGGACAGGTGTCTTTTATACTGATAACAAGTTCAAACAGGTGCCATTAATACAGGTAATGAGTGGAGGACAGAGGAGCCTCTTAAAGAAGAAGATAGAGGTCTGTGAGAGCCAGAATTCTTGTTTGTTTGTAGGTGACCAAATACTTATTTTCCACCATAATATGCAAATAAATTATTTCCAAATCAGACAATGTGATTGTCTGAATTTGTTTCCACATTTTGTCTCTCATAGTTGAGGTATAACTATGATGAAAATTACAGGCCTCTCATCTTCTTAAGTCGGGAGAACATGCACAATTGGTGGCTGACTAAATACTTTTTTGCCCCACTGTAGATGCTCTTATGGGGTTAAGTGTGAGATTATTTTGATCAAGAGTATGTCTATATTTAAGTATTACAGAAACACTATATAGCTCTCATGGGATATTTAGTCTAATATAGCTTTATTGCTTCAATCTCATTTCATGTCTGTGTATTATGTTGAGGAACTGTATTAACTGTTATACACCCTTGTTCTATTGTTATGTTCTATTTTTTATAGAAACATGATTTCTTTCCCTCCGTCAGTCGGCGAGGGTGGGGGTGAGTCAGTTCTAATCTGAAATTATAATAAATAGTTTTCAATGCCTCATCTATTTGGTAAACCTTGACACCTGATGTGAAGGTTACTATCGATGACAGACATGCAGCAAACTAACCTGTATGGTCACATAAACGCTATATCTCTCTAGCTGAAATGTATAGTGGAAACTTACCTTTGTTTTCAATATTTATTTATGATTGTATCCCTGTAACTTGGTAGGTAAACGTTCTATATGCTGTTTGCTAATCTTCAATAGATAATAATTTAATCAAAATATCCCCGCCCCCCATATGCTAACGTGGGCCTCTGGTGGGCTTCATCCACCTTAGAATCTAATTGTTAGGGGTATTTTTTATTTGTCTATTTTTAAAGCAGTGGCTCAATCCGCTGTTTTGTTCTGCTTTGACCTGCTGTAAGATCAAAGCGCTATTTAGCTATATCATATATACGACTAATTTACCTCACTAGTGTTATGTATATCATAGGGGCCATTATTGGCCAGCTAATTAGTCCTCCATGGAAGCTTTTTAAAAACTACAAAATGGAGGTTTCAAGAGTTCTCAGTTTATACATCAGTTTTTTTCTCTATTTATGTTATTGAATTGCACTTCATGAAACCTGTTGACATGTATTTTACGTAACATTTTGATGTATGTCCTTTATAACCTCAATAAAAGATTATCAAAAAAACAACAAAAAAATTACGTATGTAATTAAATACAAGGTTTTTTCCATATCAGATTATGTGAATATGTTTGTTTACATGTTGTTTTATTTTCTTGATTAACAATGTTTTTTTTGTTGCAAATTACATTTACTCAAATAAACAATCAATTTTATCTGCTACCCTAGCTAAATTGCAAGTTGAATTTACTTAAAGCATGAGATTTTACATTGAAAAGATAATAGACTGAAAGGTATACGATTGTGCAAGGAACACCACTTAAACATGTTAAACTATTGCAATTTTTAAAATGAAAAAGCTTTTTAAACCCTTTGCTATATATGGACGTAAGTACCTTGTCACACTGTATTTTGCCCAGTTTAGTACCTACATCCAATACTGTGGCGCATGTTATAGTCCTCACTGTCAATTTTGACAGCGGGGAATTCAGAAAGTGTTTTAGTAGGGGAGAGGGAGGAATGGGTCCCTACAATACAGAATAATTTATTCAGTTCGAGGGGGGATGTGGGTCCCTACTATATGGAAAAGCTGAATAAAAAAGCTGAATAAAAAAAAAAGCCCTAAACTACATACTTGCAAATTGGCGACCAGTACCTAAGATGGTGGTGACTAGTGGTAAGGGAAGAAAGCTGTTTGGGAGGGATCAGATAGGTATGAGAGAGGTTGGAGGTTTCAGAAGAGAGGGTAATCCCTACACTACAGCAAATATTATACTAAACAGCTAGCTGATTAACCTCTTTGTATACCAAATGAGAGTTAGCAAATTGCATCGTTAGACATAGCTGCAGAAATAGACCTTAAAATAGCTGCAAAAATAGACCTTAAAATGATAAAAAATAATACAAATATATTCATGTTCAGTATTACTGAATCAGAGGAGCATGAGAAAAGCTACAGGTTTTAATGAAATGTTATATATATATATATATATATGACCCCCTCCAACTGTCCACTAATGTTATAAAATCTATTCACAACCTCCCACAATTATTATTATTAAGCTTAACTAACCTGCTCCTTTCCACAATTAACCCTAACTGTTTTTTAAATAATAGCTCACATTGCATTTATCCATTTTTATGGATGTACCATTAGCATGTGGGATAACTGACAATACATGTGCTGTGCACTCTGCTTGGATGTGTGTATGCAGGTGTGGATGTTCCATTTTTTACATTTCAAGTATGGAACTATTAAATAGAGAGGAATTGCATAATCCACAAGAGCATAATAAAAAGACAATACAATAGTTCTTACTCTGAATTTTAAATGAGCAGTGTATTTTTTCTGACAAATTTCAAAATTTACTTCAATATGCTGGCCCCCGTATCATGTGACAGCCATCAGCAAATCATATAATCTAATATGTATATACTGTGAACTCTTGCACATGCTCAGTAGGAGCTGGTGCCTCATACAGTGTGCATATACAAAGATTGCACACAATTTGATACTGGAAGTAAATTGAAAAGTCTTCTTAAAACTGCATGCTCTTAGTTAATCATGAAAGTTTAATTTTGACTTTAGTGTCCTAAAATACTAATACTTTTTCATTCAAAATGTAAAATTTGAATTTTGGGTTGGGCTCAATATAATTGGGGAAGCATAAGAGTGGGAGAACTATTTTCTGGTCATGCTCTACTGAAATCAAAGTCACACTAAGCCAGCTTGCAAAAGCACTCTGTAAGAATTAGCACGGCTGTTTTAAAGGATTAGAAGAATTCTTTTAAGTGACAGATGTGTCCTTAAGACAATATTTTACTGGAAAGCTGCATATATTATACTCCCATTAAAATAATTAAATAAAGTCTTAAGGAATAAACCAAACATTATTCCAATGCTATTGAAGACACTTTAGAAGCTTAACCTAAAATTAAAATCCCATGCAATGTTATTAAAATAAATATATTCTTGAATACAGCTCAAATAAAATACAACATTTTTGTTTAATCCAAATATGTTTTGTATCTTTCAAAAAGCTAATCATTTAATCTATTAAGGTAATTTGCTTTTGTAATTGCAATTAGCAGATGTAATTACATTAAAGCTATTTTATGCATAAACTATCATTTCTTTCTATTCTTGCAAAGGAAAAATGCCAGTGTCAGTATAGTATATAAGGTATTTAAAAAAAAAAAAACAGTAATCTTAACACTAGAATATTAACAATAGTGATGTCACGAACCTAAAATTTTCGGTTCGCGAACCGCGGACTCGAACTTCCGGTATTGTTCGCGAACGCAGGAACCGCGCGAACCACCATTGAATTCAATAGGCAGGCGAACTTTAAAACCTACAAGGAACTCTTTCTGGCCACAATAGTGATGGAAAAGTTGTTTCAAGGGTACTAACACCTGGACTGTTGCATGCTGGAGGGGATCCCTGGCAAAACTCCCATGGAAAATTACATAGTTGATGCAGAGTCTGCTTTTAAGCCATAATGGGTCTAAATCAACTAACATTCCCCAAAGTGGCTGTCTCAAAACATCCCGGACAGAAGATAGATTGATAGTGATAGATAGGATAGATAGATATACATAGATTGATAGTTAGATAGAATTGATAGAAGAGAAATAGATAGATTTGTTAGATATATAATTACCCTAATAAATTCTAATAATCAAACATGCGTTCTTGGACCCAACTAGCTTGTGTCAATTAGTACTTTTCTTAGCACTTTAATCCCTGTCCCCCCCCCCCCCTATCGGGGGAGTTCTATATGGCCTGCCAGATTACCCTGAAAAATTATAATAATAAGACATGTGGTCTGCTACCTATTTTAACGAGGTTGTGTTTTAAGTACTACCATTCTTAGCACTTTAATCTCTGTGACTCCCCCTATTTGGTGAGGTCTATACGGCCTGGATGATTACCCATACAAAATATAATAATAAGACATCTGCTCTTGGTCTGCGACCCATGGTAACTATGTTGTGTTAATTAGTAATGTCCTTCACATTTTAATAGCTGTTACTCATACTCACCCTATCGGTGGAGGTCTATATGGCCTGCATGATTACCCTTACAAAATATAACAACCAAACATATGTTCTGGGACCCATGGTAAGTAGGTTGTGTTATGTAGTACTGTTCTTTGCATTTTCATACCTGTTACAACACCAAATGGTGGCAGGTCTATCTGTCCTTCATGATTAGCTGCACCCAAACCCAAAAAAGCAGAGTGGTCTTAGACTAACACCCATGGCTAACTCTGTTGTTTCAATTAGTACTATTCTTAGGCACTTTCATCCCTGTTACGGGCGGTCTACATGGCCATCATGATTAGCCGAACAAAATACTACAATCCAACCTTTGCTCAGTCTTCATAGGCCCTTCATTGTCTGTATTTTGATAGTACAGTTCTTATTATTTTTATAGCTGATACAACACCAAATGTTGTCAGCTCTATATGGCCTGCATGATTAGCTGCACCCAATACAAAAATAAATTCAAGCGGTCTTGGATTAACACCCATGGCTAACTCTGTTGTTTCAAGTAGTACTATTCTTAGCACTTTCATCTCATCATCCCTGTTACTTCCAGGACTCTCGGTGGTGGGTGGTCTACATGGCCATCATGATTAGCCTAACCAAATACTACAATCCAACCTTGGCTCAGTCTTCCTAAGGCCCTTCATTGGCTGTATTTTGGTAGTACTGTTCTTATTACTACATGGTGGTCTACATGGCCATCATGATTAGCCTAACCAAATACTACAATCCAACCTTGGCTCAGTCTTCCTAAGGCCCTTCATTGGCTGTATTTTGGTAGTACTGTTCTTATTAGTTTAATAGCTGATACAACACCCGAATGTTGTCAGCTCTATATGGCCTGCATGAATAGCCGCACCCAAAGCCAAAAAAAAGCCAAGCGGTTTTGCACTAACACCCATGGCTAACTCTGTTGTTTCAAGTCTACTATTCTTAGCTCTTTCATCTCATCATCCCTGTTACTTCCAGGACTCTCGGTGGTGGTGGTCTACATGGCCATCATGATTAGCCTAACCAAATACTACAATCCAACCTTGGCCCAGTCTTCCTAAGGCCCTTCATTGGCTGTATTTTGGTAGTATTGTTTCTTATTAGTTTAATAGCTGATACAACACCGAATGTTGTCAGCTCTATATGGCCTGCATGAATAGCCCGCAACCCAAATCCAAAAAAAAAGCCAAGCGGTTTTGCACTAACACCCATGGCTAACTCTGTTGTTTCAAGTTCTACTATTCTTAGCTCTTTCAACTCATCATCCCTGTTACTTCCAGGACTCTCGGTGGTGGTGGTCTACATGGCCATCATGATTAGCCTAACCAAATACTACAATCCAACCTTGGCCCAGTCTTCCTAAGGCCCTTCATTGGCTGTATTTTGGTAGTACTGTTCTTATTAGTTTAATAGCTGATACGACAACCGAATGTTGTCAGCTCTATATGGCCTGCATGAATAGCCGCACCCAAAGCCAAAAAAAAGCCAAGCGGTTTTGCACTAACACCCATGGCTAACTCTGTTGTTTCAAGTTCTACTATTCTTAGCTCTTTCATCTCATGGCACAAAAGGATGGCAGGCAGGAGGGAGATGCAATTCAAGGAAACTAGGAGACTGATTACTGACAGTCTAAACAGTGATGATTGACAATTTTTGAAATACTGTTAACAGAAATATGATTGCTGACAACAATTGGCTAGGTAGGCCTGGCTCACAGCAGGCTGCAAGGCAGGAGGAAAGTGCTATTCAATGGCACCAGCAAACTGACGATTCAAATCACAGCAACTATTACGCAAAAATTTTAATTATTAGACTACTGTCACAACAAATATGATTGGTGTAAATATTTTTTAAGTAGGGCCTGGCACACAGGCTTGGAAGGCTGTAGAAAAGTGCAATTCAAAGGCACGAGCAAACTGAGGGTTAAGATCATCAACAATAAAGATTTTTGTAATTTTAATTAGTAACTATACTGTGACAAAAAAATTTGGATTGGTGTAAATAGTTGGCAAGACGGCCTGGCACAAAAGGATGGCAGGCAGGAGGGAGATGCAATTCAAGGACACTAGGAGACTGATTACTGACAGTCTAAACAGTGATGATTGACAATTTTTGCAATACTGTTAACAGAAATATGATTGGTGACAACAATTGGCTAGGTGGGCCTGGCTCACAGCAGGCTGCAAGGCAGGAGGAAAGTGCTATTCAATGGCACCAGCAAACTGAGGATTCAAATCACAGCAACTATTACCAAAAATTTAATTTTTAATTATTAGAATACTGTCACAACAAATATGATTTGGTGTAAATATTTTTTGAGTAGGCCTGGCACACAGGCTTGGAAGGCTGTGAGAAAAGTGCAATTCCAAGGCACGAGCAAACTGAGGGTTAAGATCAACACTAAACAAATTTTATTTTATTTTATTTAAATTAATAACTATACTGAGTGGTCGCACTGGCTGGCTGCTACGTAGGGCAGCAATTATAACAACAGTATGCTGTGTAAGTCATATAGACAGTTAGACACAGGCTGATAGAAAATACAATTAGATTACACTAGCATAATGATTTAAAAGACTTTTTTTTTTGGAAATTTTAAAGAAAAAGGTTAAGCACATGCATATAAATCGTGGCTGATAGCCTTGGAAGGGCAGCTATTAAAAACAGTAGGCTATGTATTTCGGATACACACACGCCTGATAGAAAATACTATTAGATTACACTAGAAAAATGATTGAAATTATTTTTTTTGGGGGGGGAATTAAAAAAAGGTTAAACACATATGAGTCGTGGCTCATAGACTAGGGAGGCAGCAAGTAAACACAGTAGGCTCTCTATGTCAGCAAAACACACAGGCCGGATAGAAAATTAGATTTGATTACACTAGCAAACAAATTTAAACTTTTTTTTTTTTATATATTAAAATTAAGGTGAAAGAAAAATAGAATATGATTGCTGGGTGGCTGCCTGGCACAGACCAATTAACCAAAAGACTGAAAAAAAAAGAGGGTATATTAATGCTGAGTGAGCCTGACAGACACAGGCATGATAGTAAATGTAATTAGATTACACTAGAAAAAATATTTTTTTGTGTTTTTTTTTAAAATTAAAAATAATGTTATAAACGGATATTAACACTGGTGGCTGCTGGCTGGCACAGAGCAATGAACCAGAGTATATGCTGTGTGACACTGGCCTGATAGAAAATGAAAAAAAAATTACACTAGAAAAAATAATTATATTTTTTGGGGTAGTTAAATTTTAAATAATGTTGTTAGGGAGATATCAGTGGTGGCAGTAGTCACAGCATATGCTGTGAGCCTTAAACACACAGCTGAAAGCCAGGCAAATGCTAATAAAAAAAAAAAAGAAATAAAAAAAAAAACGGCAAGAAATATAGCCCTAAAAAGGGCTTTTTGGGGTGCTGTGCTTGCAGCAGAGATGAGTGGAGTCCTTCTGGACTGTAAATACACTAGCCTAGCTATGTTTTTTCCTATGAATGTCAGGAGCAAAAACATAACACGTCCTATCATTAAAAAAGCAAGGTCGTTATGAGTCTAAAATGGCGGATTCCGAGTAGCTGGGAGTGTCTGTGAGGGAGTGTCTGATGTTGATCTGGCTCTAATGTGTCAGGGCGGCTGTGACATAAAGGGTCAAAGTTTCCACCAATGATGACACATAGGGGGCGGGATCGAACATCGCCATGTGTTCGCCCACAAACGCGAACGCAAACAAGCTATGTTCGCTGTGAACCGTTCGCGGGCGCGAACAGTTCGGGACATCACTAATTAACAAATTAGCAGGTTAAAAACAAAACAGCAGACATCATTTAATTCTGATAACTGCTAAAGAAGTTACATTTCAAATTTTAACTGTGAGTTGAAATTACAACAACAACAAAAAATTTCATTCAAAATGTTCCAACATCGATTAAATATAACCACTATAATAAAAATTACAAATGTGTTTTTTTTAGAATTTCATTAAAGGGATACTAAACCCAATTTTTTTCTTTAATGATTCAGCTAGAGCAGGGTTCTTCAAACCACAGGTTGGGACTCATTACTGGGTCGCAACACCATGTTTACTAGGTTGCGACATGTGTTTGTGTTGTAGGAAAGTGTGTGTGGTGTGTGTGTTATATGAGAGCGTGTGTGCTGCGTATTGTATGAGAGTGTGTATTTTGTGTATGTTATATGAGAGTGTGTGCGGTGTATGACAATGTGTGGTGTGTGTGTGTGTTATAAGAGTCTGTGGTGTGTTTTGTATGACAGTGTGAGTTGTATGAGATTGTGTGGTGTATGTGAGTGTTATAAGAGTGTGTGGTGTGCGGGTATATGACAGGTGTGTGGTGGGTGTGTGAGTGTTATAAGAGTGTGTGGTGTGTTTTGTATGACAGTGTGTGTTGTATGAGATTGTGTGGTGTATGTGAGTGTTTAATAAGAGTGTGTGGTGTGCGTGTGTATGACAGTGTGTGGTGTGTGTGAGTGTTATAAGAGTGTGTGGTGTGTGTTGTATGACAGTGTGTGGTGTGTGTGAGTGTTATAAGAGTGTGTGGTGGGCGGTGTATGACAGTGTGTGGTGTGTGTGAGTGTTATAAGAGTGTGTGGTGTGTGTTGTATGACAGTGGTGTGGTGTGTGGAGTGTTATAAGAGTGTGTGGTGTGTGTTGTATGACAGTGGTGTGGTGCGTGTGAGTGTTATAAGAGTGTGGTGGTGTGTTTTGTATGACAGTGTGTGTTGTATGAGATTGTGTGTGCTTTATGAGATTGTGTGTGTTATTACATTTTTACAACACTTTCAAGTTTGACAACAATCAGGAATAAAGTATGCATATATTGTAGTCACTTTTCGAAAAAATTGGCAGTTATCTTGTTCTATTTTACTTCAGAAATGTTCAGATCAAGCATAAAAATAGGTATTTGTAAATGGCACTGGGTCTTGGGGAAAAAAATGTTTGAAGAACCCTAAGCTAAAGCATGCAATTTTAAGGCAACTTTCTAATTTAGGTCTTATTATCAAATTTTCTTTGTCTCTTTGCTATCTTTATTTAAAAAGCAGGAAGGTAGAAGCTTAGGAGCTGGGCCATTTTTGGTTAAAAACCTGGGTTACCGTTGCTTATTGGTGGCTAAATTTAGCCACAATAAGAAAGCACTATCCAGGGTGCTGAACCCTATAATGGGCTTGTCTCCTAAGCTTTACATTCCTGCTTTTAAATAAAGATACCAATAGAACGAAGAACGAAGAAAAATTGATAATAGGGAGTAAATTAGAAAGTTGCTTAACGGACCAGTCAACACTGTAGATTTGCATAATCAACAAATGCAAGATACAAGACAATGGCAATAGCACTTAGTCTGAACTTCAAAGTGAGTAGTAGATTTTTTTTTCTAACAATTTTAAAGGTATGTCTTTTTCCACTCCCCCTGTACCATGTGATAGCCATCAGCTAATCACAAATGCATACATGTACCATGTGACAGCAAATCAGCCATTCACAAATGCATACACGCTTATTCTTGCACATCATGCTCAGTACAAGCTGGTGACTCAAAAAGTGTAAATATAAAAAGACTGTTCACATGTTGTTAATGGAAGTAAATTGGAAAGGTTGTTTAAAATTGCCGCTCTATCTATATAATAAAAGTTTAATTTTGATTGAGTGTCCCTCAATGCATGCTCTATCTGAATCATGAAAGAAAAAAAAAAATGGGTTTAGCATCCCTTTAAGTGGAAAGGTATTTTTTTTCTTTTGATTTTTTTTTTTAAAGGGCTATGGAAGCAATGCATTGTGGGCCTATAGTTCTTATCTGCTGTCAAAATTTATGTTAAAATGACAGTAATTTCTGTGCTTGCATAGGGTATATTAGACTGTAATGTGTTGCAAAATTTTTTTTTTTTACAAATGTGCTTTGTTTTGCAGTGGTGACTTGCTGCAACAAATTAGAAGAGATAGTGCTATTCGTGAAAATGAAAGTACAAATATTCCTGCAACTAAATATTCCTACAACTCAACAATTCTGTGCTTAAATTAAATTGCAATTTTGGATTTAAACTGTTAATTGTTTAAATACTTTCTCCTGGCAGTTGAATCAAAATCAATATTGAAGTCCTTTTCATTGACTTTAAAAAGAGTTGGAAGTGGGTTATCAGATTTTAAACACAATTCTATAGGGAACAGTGGAACAAAACACATTATTTTGAAAATATACAACTAGCTGAGTCATCATTGTTCTATTACATAAAATAGATTTTGTTTTTATTCAAATCTATTTTGTCATTTCTTGGGTCATCGGTATAGTGCATTGTGATTAGTAATTTTTTTTTCATTCTGCATTTTTATTTTTTAATATTTATCAAAGGCATATTTAGGCATACGCGCATAGTTGGAATAGCACCTCAGTTGCAAGCTACTTTTTCACCACATAGTTCATAATAAACAGGTTTCAATTAAATTTAATTAATTTAATTAATCTTTTGATTGTTTACTTGCACCAACAAATATCCCTTTATGCTGTTAGAATGTAAATGATTGAAAAACAATTAGAACCCCCTTACTTGACTACAAGTGAGTCAATCAGTAATATTTTATTATTCATCAGCAGATATACGGACTACTTTTCAAAATTTACTAAAACTAGAACAATCTCACCAATCCCCGCAATCCTATTCTATGTCATGCAGCCTAAATCAGATTCAAAACAGAATTCACCATAAACATGTTCATTTATGCAGTAAATAACCAAAAACATTTATTTAGACTTTCTTTTAATAATTTTGCCCACTTTGCTGTGACATCTCAAAATTGTGTGTTTTTTTTTTCCAATGGTTTGATGAGTGTGCTAGTGACATCTTTGTTTTGCTTGTTCAAGTACATAGTTCTCCTGGAACATCCCCAAATTCTAATGACAGTGAAATTGAGTGGAATGTTGTGGGCTGCTAGACTGATAAGTTATGGGTCATGCTAATTAGGTCATCTAGTGCTGCACTGTATTTTCATTTTTTCAATGTGTATATTGTAGGGGCAAGTAGATGTTTCACTACCATGGGCAAGCACATATAGTTTGTCCCAGGACCATGGACAGCAACACAGCTTGTCACAGGACCATGGAACAGCAACTACCTATGAGACTTTCGTTAGGGGTTATGGATTATGAAGGATAACAGTATGGTAAAGCATAGTGTAGAAGTTAAAAATTGTGGGCAGAATAGTTTAGAAAGAATATTTTGAAGTGTGGCATAGGACCATCGAGAAATATATATTTTAAATATTTATATAAATACTAATGGCTAGATTACAAGTTGTGCGTTAGGGGTATAAAAAGCAGCATTAACAGGTCCTAACGCTGCTTTTTTTTATGCCCGCTGGTATTACGAGCCTTGAAGGTTTAGGGGCTCACCCGCACACTTTTTTGGCCTTACCGCAAAACGACTTACGTACACTTTGCAAAGGTCTTTTTCTATGGGACTTTCGATAGCGCCGGTATTATGAGTCTATCCTGGAGAGGCCAAAAAGTGAGCGGTACACCCTACAGCCACCGTCAAGAGTCCTAACGCATTTAAATGTCAGTAGTTAAGAGTTTTAGGGTACAATGCCGTAACATAAAACTCATAACTTAAGTGCTAAAAAGTACACTAACACCCATAAACTACCTATTAACCCCTAAACCGAGGCCCTCCCACATCGCAAATACTAAAATAAAATTATTAACCCCTAATCTGCCGCTCCGGACATTGCTGCAACTATAATAAACATATTAACCCCTATATCGCCACACTGCCGCCTCGCAAACATTTAAATATTATTAACCCCTAATCTGCCGTCTCTAACATCGGCGCCACCTATCTACATTTATTGACCCCTAATCTGCCGCCCCCCAACGTCGCTGCCACTATATTAAATGTATTAACCCCTAACCTAAGTCTAACCCTAACACCCCCTAACTTAAATATAATTTAAATAAATCTAAATAAAAATGAATATTATTACCTAAATAATTCCTATTTAAAACTAAACTTACCTATAAAATAAACCCTAAGCTAGCTACAATATAACTAAGAGTTTACATTGTCATCTATTCTTAGGGTTTATTTTTATTTTACAGGCAAGTTTGCATTTTATTTTAACTAGGTAGAATAGTTATTAACTATTTAATAACTACTAGCTAAAATAAATACAAAAGTACTGTAAAATAAAACCTAACCTAAGTTACTATAACCACCTACACTACACTAAAATTAAAAAATTAACTAAATTTAAATAACAATTAACTAAAATAAATTAAATTAGCTAAAGTACAAAAAGAAAAAAACACACTAAATTACAGAAAATAATAAACAAATTACAAGATATTTAAACTAATTACACCTAATCTAATAGCCTATCAAAAAAAACCCCCCCAAAATAAAAAAAAATCCCTAGCCTAAACTAACTATCAATAGCCCTTAAAAAGGGCCTTTTGCGGGGCATTGCCCCAAAGTAATCAGCTATTTTACTGTAAAAAAAAAATACAAACAACCCCCCCAACAGTAAAACACACCACCCACACACCAACCCCCCAAATAAAATACTATCTAAAAAAACCTAAGCTCCCCATTGCCCTGAAAAGGGCATTTGGGATGGGCATTGCCCTTAAAAGGGCATTTAGCTCTTTTGCGGCCCAAACCTAATCTAAAAAATAAAACCCACTAATAAACCCTTAAAAAAACCTAACACCAACCCCCTGAAGAATCGACTTAACTGTTTCTGAAGACCCACACATCCATCCTCAAGGAAGCGGCAGAAGTCTTCATCCAACCAGGCGAGTCCTCACGAAGCCCGGGAGAAAGTCCTTCATCCAAGCGGGAGAAGTGGTCCTCCAGAAGGGCAGAAGTCTTCATCCAGTCGGCATCTTCTTCTTCATCCATCCGACGCGGAGCGGCTCCATCTTCAAGACATCCGGCTCGGAGCATCCTCTTCAAACGACGGGCTTCTTACTGAATGGCGGTTCCTTTAAGTGACGTCATCCAAGATGGCGTCCCTTAGATTCCGATTAGCTGATAAATTCAGCACAAATCCGAATTAAGGTAGAAAAAATCCTATTGGCTGATGCAATCAGCCAATAGAATTAAAGTTCAATCCTATTGGCTGATCCAATCAGCCAATAGGATTGAGCTCGCATTCTATTGGCTGATTGGAACAGCCAATAGAATGCAAGCTCAATCCAATTGGCTGATTGCATCAGCCAATAGGATTTTTTCTACCGTAATTCCGATTGGCTGATAGAATTCTATCAGCCAATCAGAATCTAAGGGACGCCATCTTGGATGATGTCACTTAAAGGAACGGTCATTCAGTGAGAAGACTTTGTTTGAAGAGGATGCTCTGCGTCGGATGTCTTGAAGATGGAGCCATTCCGCATCGGATGAATGAAGATAGAAGATGCAGTCTGGATGAAGACTTCTGCCTGTCTGGAGGACCACTTCGCCCGGCTTGGATGAAGGCTTCTCCCGGTTTCGTTGAAGACTTCGGGCCTGGTTGGATGAAGACTTTTGCCGCTTCCTTGAGGATGGATGTCCGGTCTTCAGAACTGTAAGTCGATCTTCAGGGGGTTAGTGTTAGGTTTTTTAAAGGGTGTATTGGGTGGGTTTTATTTTTTAGATTAGAGTTTGGGCCACAAAAAAGAGCCAACTGCCCTTTTAAGTGCAGTGCCCATCCAAATGCCCTTTTCAGGGCAATGGGGAGTTTAGGTTTTTATAGATAGTATTTTATTTGGTGGGATGGTTGTGTGGGTGGTGGGTTTTACTGTAGTTTTACGGTAGTTTAGGCTAGGGTTTTTTATTTTTTGGGGGGGCTTTTTTTATTTTGATAGGGCTATTAGATTAGGTGTAATTAGTTTAAAGATCTGTAATTTGTTTTTTATTTTCTATAATTTAGTGTTTGTTTATTTTTGTAATTTAGCTAATTTAATTTAATTTATTTAATTGTTGTTAATGTATTTAATGATAGTGTAGTGTTCGGTGTTATTGTAACTTAGGTTATGTTTTATTTTACAGGTACTTTTGTATTTATTTTAGCTAGGTAGTTATTAAATAGTTATAACTATTTAATTAACTATCTACCTAGTTAAAAGAAATACAAACTTGCCTGTAAAATAAAAATAAACCCTAAACTATATACAATGTAACTATTAGTTATATTGTAGCTAGTGTAGGGTTTATTTTATAGGTAAGTATTTAGTTTTTAAATAGGAATTATTTAGGTAATAATATAAATTTTTATTTAGATTTATTATATTATATTTAAATTAGGGGGTGTTAGGGTTAGACTTAGGTTTAGGGGTTAATACATTTAGTATAGTGGCGGCAGATTAGGGGTTAATAAATGTAGGTAGGTGGCGCAATGTTAGGGATGGCAAATTAGGGGTTAATAATATTTAACTAATGTTTGCGAGGCAAGAGTGCGGTGGTTTAGGGGTTAATATGTTTATTATAGTGGCGGCGACGTTGGGGGCAGCAGATTAGGGGTTAATAAGTGTAGGTAGGGTGCGGCGACATTGGGGGCCGCAAGATTAGGGGTTAATAAATATAGTGTAGGTGTCGGCGATGTTGGGGGCAGCAGATTAGGGGTTCATAAGTATAATGTAGGTGGTGGCGGTGTCCGGAGCGGCAGATTAGGGTTTAATAAATATAATGCATAACTGTAAGATTAGGGGTGTTTAGACTTGAGGTTCATTTTAGGGTGTTAGGTGTAGACATACATTTTATTTCCCCATAGGAATCAATGGGGCTGCGTTACTAAGTTTTACGTTGCTTTTTTGCAGGTGTTAGACTTTTTCTCAGCCGGCTCTCCCTGTTGAATCCTACGGGGAAATCGTGCACGAGCACGTACGACCAGCTCACGGCTGACTTAAGCAGCTCTGGTATTGGAGTGCGGTAAGGAGCAAAATTTTGCTCAACGCTCACTTCTTGCCTTTTAACGCAGGGTTTGTAAAAACCCATAATACCAGCGCTGCAGGTAAGTGAGCAGTGAGAGAAAACTGCTCGTTAGACTGCACAGCTCATAACGAAAAACACTGTGTAATCTGGCCGTTAGTATGGTGACAAAAACCATAAGATGTTACAAATACATAAACAACTGGAGGATTTTTTTTTGTCTGATACCTTATATATTGGATGTAAAGGTTTCTATCAGGTTTCTATTTCAAGTCCTAAGCTACTAGTCAGGCCAAAATGTTACTCACCACTTCTGATACCACCCACACCATATCCACTACACCATACCCCCTCTTTGCATATGTTTAGCCATTGTGAAGCACTTTATTGTGCAGTCATTTTTAGAATTGTTTTATACCATAACAAAATAAATAATCCTACAAACAGTAATATATTAACAAAATTAAGTGAATAATAGTTAGCAACATCAACTAGGTTCTTGGGATAGAAAAATAAAGTTGTTGAACTGAGAGAATGCAGAGAGTGCTGACAGTCATGGAAGGCTGGAAAGTCATAGCAGACCTGAAGATTTTTTTTTTTTTTTTAATAATTGTCACCTCTCTCTTCTCCACTCCCTTCTATCTTCAGTCTCTCTTTTTTTAATCCCTCCCTTCTCTCTCAGCGCATATCTTCTTTTTACCCTCTTTCTTTTCCTTCTCTCAAATCTCTACACTCTTTTTTTCTCCACTCTCTCAACTACATCTCCTTCTCCACTTTTACTTTTCCTCTCCATTCTCTCTTTCTCTGCCCCCGTTAACCCTCTCAGAAATAACAGTCTAAGTACTAATGGGGTCCTTATAGCCTTAGAGGAATAACATATCCTTGCCCTTGATGGATATTTAAAGGGACAGTCTACACCAGAATTTTGTATTGTTTAAAAAGATAAATAATCCCTTTATTACCCATTCCCTAGTTTTCCTCAATCCACAAAGTTATATAAATACACTTTTTACCTCTGTGATTACCTTGTATCTAAGCCTCTGCAAACTGCCCACTTATTTCAGTTCTTTTGACAGACATCAATTTTAGCCAATTAGAGCTGGCTCACCTAAACTCCACATGCGGGAGCACAGTGTTATCTATATGACACACATGAACTAACATCCTCTAGTGGTGAAAAACTGTCAAAATGCCCTGAGAGAAGAGGCGATCTTCAAGGGCTTATAAATTAGCATATGAAACTCCTAGGTTTAGCTTTCAACTAAGAACACCAAAAGAACAAAGCAAAATGTGTGATAAAAGAAAATTGGAAAAAATTTTAAAATTACATTTTCTTTCTGAATCATGAAAGTTTATTTTGGACTAGACTGTCCCTTTAATATCCCTTAAGATAATATTTTTAGCACATAGCCCAAAATGTGTGTTTGTCAGTGCTGCAATAGTAGTGCACATTTTGCAAATACAATGTGCTAACTTTGCTACTTACAAGATGCCATCAGACTTCGGACACTCTTTTACTCTCCACCGTTAAATTTCCACTTGCCAATGGCAAATGGGCGTGTGGAAATTTTGAGCCCTGTTTCGATTTCATTCCAGTTTCTAACACATCTACATTATACATATTCTGCTATTTGATCTGATCACATCAGACATTAACAAATGCAAACATCATGTGATGTTCTGTAATAGTTATTATTCATTCCACAGAGTACTGAGTTAAAGTGGATATGCTGTATTTATTTTGTGGGGGAAAATGCAGCAAAATCGAGCACATTAAAATTGAATGAGAAGAGAGCATTATGTACACACTGCAAATTCTCAAGGGAATTAGGTTAAATCTATGAACCAATGGTGAGCTAATTTTGCTGAAACAGTATTTATTTATACCTTCTGTTTCATCTATCTTTATGATTTTTTAAAGGAGTTTACCTTTATATCTATAATTGATGACGAATTCCGTATTTGAAATGTATTACATTTTTATGCTGTTTCTGAGCATTTAAATAATATTACACAAATATAATTCACTTAAAATGTTAAGCATACTAGAAACTGCAACAACCAGAAGAAAAAAAAAAGAAAAGAAAATGTGATTAAGTGATGCATACAAATGGATAATGACATTAAAATAATCACAGCATAAATTAAGCATGTGCATATGTATATGTGTGTGTGTATCAGTGATTTCTCTATAATTTGATCAGGAATTGTGCGACCAAGGCAACATTTGACAAGGGTAGCTCATTGAGAAAACACATTCTGGATAATAGTTGTTAGGAGAAATTGTATCAATTGGGCATCAGAACACTCATGAAATTTGCCTTTTTTTTACCTTTCTTTAATATTGGGTGGACTTGTAACTTCTCCTTCTGGATTAGTAAAAAATAGTGATTTTTTTTCACCCCTCATACAACACCACATATTTTAAGTTATTTCCAGAAAATCAATGCACTAGTGGGACCTTTATGTATGCATCTGGTAAGCCAATAACAAGTAACATATGTGTGCAGCCAGCAATCACGAGCTAGTTACCAGTAGCACATTGTTGCTTCTGAGTCTATCCTGGTATACTTTTCATCAAAGGACACCAAGAGTAGATTTGAAATAAAGAAGTTATTAAGTAAAATAAGTAAATCTGTTAAAATTGCATGCAAAGAACTCCATGTACTATTGGGTGCATAGACAAGGTTCCTGACTTGAGAACCTGTCTGCCTGTCTTTGCTGTGGATGAGCAGCTAACACTGTACATCCGCTGCCTGTTGCACAAGTATTTGTAACACAAGAGCAGGGCCTGTCAATCACGCTGAACAAATTAGTTTAGGGGAATTTATCTTTGCAACCTGTCAGGTCATGGAGATTTTGCAAAGCAGCATTGCATCTTGCGGTAAGCAGGTTTACATGAAGCAGCCTGCACTGCAAGGGCTCCAAATCAGCATCCACTGCTTAGTACATGGATCCCTTTACCTGAATCATTAAAGTTTAATTTTGACTTTTCTATAAGTGGAACAACCAAACATGCACCACAGCAAATAATTTGTATTCACTAGGTTTTGAAAACAAATAGTTATTTTTTTTTACTGTTTTGAAAAAAGTCTGTTATTTATTTAAAAATATAAGATTTATAGAAAGGGGAAGCTTTCCCCTTTAAATAAATTATTTTGCATCCCTCTGCACATGGTTTATTTTCTCTGGTATATATATCGGAAGAAAAAAGGTCAAGTAAATGGAACTGTTAACACCTTGAAATTGTATTAGAAACAGTTTAGTTATGAATAGTGAAACAACTTTGCATTATACTTTAATTATTCATTTTGCCCCTTTTCATATAATTTATACCTTAAATTGTGGCTTTTCTAATGTTCAGAACTAAAAAAGTACCCTGCAATCTTCTCAAGGCTAACCCTACTACACATATTTTCCTAATGGGCTTTTACAGATAGAGACAGCATGACAATGCACTTTATACCAGCATAATGACTGTGGCTAGCTTCGTTGGCATATGGAATCACAGATTGGCTCCCACAAATGAAAAAAATTGTGGGTTAAGTTTGGCTGTTGAAAAACACCTGCAGGAAAAAAAGATGTTAATTTGTTTGAAAAAACGGGTAGCCTTGTCATCTGCAGACACAAACCCAGATTGACTCATCTAAATAAGGGAAGGTATGGGTAGCATTTCACTTTATAAACACAACTGCAGTAAATAAGATGTCGATTTGTTTGAATTTTTTTTAGAATTGGCTGATAAGTTATTCTATAGAAAGATAACAGAAGTAATTACTGTCCCTTTAAAGTTGTTTCAAAGGACATTATAGTGGAAAAATGTCAATCTCTAATTTGTAAGAGCATGCATTTTTAACACTAGCAATCATGTAATGCTATATATTTAGCACCTGAAAAGTTATTAAAAACATAGTTAAAGTAGAGCTTAGGAGCATCAAAGCACTACTGACCCCAAACAGATATAGCTACTGATCTAATCAGCAGTGGGAGTTGTACAGCAAGGTTGAAAACATAGTGTTGTATGGTGGTGTGTTAAAATGACATGCTCTAACAAATAAAAGATTGCCATTTTTCCACTAAAGATAGATTTAGTACCCCTGCAGGTGGTCAGGTTCGCAGTTAGCAAACCTGTCCACCTGAAATCATCACTTGTGATGTTTCATCACGCTGTGAATTTTAATATTGCACATTATTTTGAAATGTCACCCCTTGCTCCAGCGCAACCAATAGCACTAGAGCAGGAAATGTCAATCCCTCCAAATGAGCAAGTGATTGATCGCGCCAGCTCTGAGGTGGCGAAGAAGCAAAAGAAGCAGTTTCTGCTTCTTAAATACATGTGGCAGCAGTCTCGCTTATGCAAACCTGCTCCACATAGCTGAAAAAGCTGCAAATGTAGATGAGGGTGAAAGAAGACAGAAGTCCATCAAGTTCAACCTATACAGATCCTATGTGATTTACAATAAGGAAGCTCCCATTGAGCTACAATTAATACAATTAAAAAGCTGACACAAGCAATCATATCTCTGAATTCTGTTTTAAGTCAGAAATATATCCATTTTTAAATGTATCTGATGTATCTAATGTATTGGTATTCTCTACCTTCTTAGGCTATGAGTTCTACAATTTGTTTGCTCTTACACTGAAAAAAAATGTATGCAGCTAGAGATTAAATCTACTTTCCTCTAGCCTTAAATTGTGACATTTTGTCACAAACAATTGTCTTGGGATAAACAGAGCTTCTGCCAGTTCTGTATATGGGCCTTACATATATTTATATAAAGTAATTATATCACCTCTCATGAGGCTTTTTTCTACAGAAAACAGACCCAGTTTGGATAACCTTTCCCCTTAGTGTAAATTCTCCATTCCCCTTATTAGTTTTGTGGCCCTTCTTTGAACTTTTTCTAATTCTGAAATGTCCTTTTTGGAAATTGGTCCCCAGAACTGTATTCCATACTCAAGGTGAGATCTTACCAAGGATTTATACAGTGACAGAATTATGCTTACTTTCCTCCCATTAACCTCTTAAGGACATATGACGGAATTTTTCCGTCATAAAACAATTGAGCAAACTGAAAGCTGTGTCCTTAAAGGGTTAATACCTCTTTTAACACATACTAGAATCTTATTTGCCTTAGAAGTCACTGCCTTACATTGGGCTAGATTACAAGTGGAGCGCTATTTTAACGTGTACACGTAAAGGCAAAAATGTGCCCATTTACGGGCACACATTAAATAACCAGACATTACAAGTGGCTGGTTAATGCTTCTGCGAGCTCGCAGGAGCACGTTGCGCTTAGCACAATTGACCTAGGCCATTGTGCACTCATTTGTTTATTGTTATTTTTCTTCAAGTAAGCCCAAATCCTTTTCATCCTCTAGTTTGCTTAATCTAGACCGATTTGAATAATGGGTTGCCTGAAAAGTTTTACTTCCAAAATTTAGAACCTTATATTTACCAGTATTAAATTTTCACTTTTCATTTACCAGCCCATTCTTCCATTATTTTTTTTAAATCACCTTACCTTACCTTGTGTCATCTGAAATTATATAGATGTTGCAATTTAATCATTCCTACAAAGTCCTTAATAAAAAATATTATTAAGAACACGGCAAGCAAATTAACCTTTTTTAAAAAAAAAAATTGGGGTAGGAGAATCTAATGAAAATATTATTTAGTTTAAAAATCTAATTTCAACTGCAACAAGAAAAAATATATTTTAACATCCATTTTAACATCCATTTCATTTAAAGATATCTCTTCCACTCTCATAATAGTTAAGTGTAATATACAATTGTGCTGACCTCTAATTCCTGAAAGTCATCTTCTTCTTCCACATCATATGAAAGAGTATGAATTTTGATATCTTCAGCAGAAAGGTCAATGAACTTGCTATCAGGGTAGTCTAGACTGTCTTTGGTTGGCGACCTATCTTCGATAAATGTAGTTTCACAACACTCAGTACTGACATTCTCACCCCAGGAGCGCAAGACATTCTCGGAATACAGAATGATGTTAGGACGATAGTGAGATTCCACAGTGTGTTGAAGCATGTTTGGATCCAACAGCTGTTGAACTGGGTCATTTTTAATGTTGTCCATACTAGTCTGAGCTGTGATATTTCCAACAATGTGACTCTGGTATTGAGGAGTAGGGTAAACAGATACCATACCATCTTTATTCTCTGCCATTAAATTTCTTGTGTTGATTAAGCCATTTTTTTTCCCACCCTCTGTGATTTTATTATGCATAAGCACACTGCTCTGTTCAATTAAACCATCCATATTGAGTATTTATTTCTTGCTTCTGTGGCTCCAGTTGAATGTAGGAGATGCAGGTCACATTTGCCTAATGGCTTTTATTTTCCTGAAAGCAGTAAAAATAAACGATGTAAGAAAAAAAGAGAAAAATGTCAGCCAGCAACAAATAAAAATAAGTAATCAGATGAATCATCATAATGTAGACATTGTGCCAGATATTGGAAAAACAAATTCTGCATTTTTACTCTTTTCCTTTTTAAAAAGATCGGTCAAAGACATACAAAGATGTATAATCACATCATAATACTAATATTTTTTTTATTTATTTAACCTTTCCACTTTTTTATTTTCCAGTATGTATACAGTTTCATAAATATGCATACAAAATCATCTGAACATTTCTTGCATTTTAAAAGGCAGAACTGTTTCTTTATTAATAATAATAAAACAGGTTTAAAGGGCATGAAATCCAAATTGTTTTTCTTGGTAATTCAGATAGAGGATACAATTTAAAAAATCTTTCCAATTTAGTTTTATTTATCAAATTAACTTTGTTCTTTTTGTATAATTTGTTTAAAAAATATACATAGGTAGACTCAGGAGCATGCTCTTGTCTAGATCACTATATAGCATAATTATTATTATTATTTTTTTTTAAAACAATGCTTTCAACAAGGCTATACATTGTGCAAATATTGCTGTCATTTAGTATTCAAGTTTATTTCAAACATGTATCTATAGGAATCATGAAAACAAATAGGGACAGTAAATATAAAAATAGTTTGCAAGACATTTCAAGCATTGCACTGCAATCTAGTTGTAGCAGGCAATATTAGATTTATTTTTTAACAAAATCCAAGCTTGGCCTCTCTTTGTGTTCCCATACTGCAGCATTTTATCCTTACTAAGCAACTGTCCCCATCTGTAAAGCTTTTTTAAAACAAAACTGCACACTCTCTCGCACAGCCCCATAGACTACAATTAGAAAGTGCCCTCTTGTGTAGTTAAAAAGGATACTAAACCCATTTTTTTTCTTTAATGATTCAGATAGAGCATGCAATTTTAAGCAACTTTCTATTTTACTTCTGTTATCAATTTTTCTTCATTCTCTTGCTATCTTTATTTAAAAAGCAGGAATGTAAAGAGCTTGGCCCATTTTTGTTATGCTTGCTAAATGTAGCCACCAATAAGCAAGCACTATCCAGGGTGCTGAACCTAAAAGGGTCTGGCTCCTAAGCTTTACATTCCTGCTTTTTAAATAAAGATAACAAGAGAACAAAGACAAATTGATAGTTGGAGTAATTTAGAAAGTTGCTTAAAATTGCAGGCTCTATCTGAATTATGAAAGAAAAAATTTGGGTTTAGTATCCCTTTAAAGGACCACTAAACACACATTGTAAACTACATGATTTTATACCTTCATATCTAAGAATAACTTTGCAATGAAACAGCAGCTTTATTTTGTCAAATGTTTTATGTTTATTCTGTTTACTAATTTCCCTGTCCCCCAGAACAAAAGAATCCTTGCTAACCAATCACAAACAAATATTCAGATATGCAAAGAAAAATAAAAGATGGCACTACCATAGGTCACTGGGAGACACATGGGTATTCCTTCCAACTGTAGAAAAACATTAGCCAAACTAAATATAGGGTTTATTATACAGTTATGATATTTTGCAATGTTGCACCATGTGTCACTTTGTGGTTTTAATTTGTTGATTTTACTCATAGCTAATAAAAGTTAAGTTTTACCCTCCTTCTTTTGGGCAAAGTATTTTTGCTCACCTCCTAGATACATCCTAAGTGTTGTGAGTGCTAGTTAGTACACACATTGCAAGTGTCTTTCCACTTGATTTTTTCTAATATTCAGATATGTTTGTGCAGTTAAGAAAGACAGTAGAAGCCTGCCCTTATCTCCTCCCTTAAGGTGGTTTAGCACTGATTTAACTTAGTTAATATTGCAAAGAATGCTTCTCCTAACATGATTGTTGATGCAAAACTGATAATCCACCTTTTACAAACTTGTAATTGTGGAGAATCTTAGGGAGAGGGTGATATAAAGAAAAGCTTGCATAAATTGCCTAAAAGTTTTAACCCAAAACTTCCCTGGGAGAAAGTAAAACAAGCACATTTTTTAGATTTATTTTACAGCAAAAGGTGGCAAAATAAATAATGAATGTATATTGCAATAATGTTTCACTTGCAATAATAAAACATTTAATGAGTTGTTGAAAAGCCAAGTTTAATGGTCCTTTAATATCTATATGGCCCACCTGAAAAAAAGCCTCACACCCAAAGGCAGGAAACTAGTAAGGAGAAAATAGAGATAAAGCTTTTGATATTTAAAAATGTTCTAACCTTGCCTATTACAGTTGTAATGCAATGATTTAAATGTATTACATTTTTTTTTTGCATTTACTGTCCCTTTAATGACTATTAGTAAATGGAAGAGTAACTAAGTGAGTGACATTTAATTTAATTTTAAATCTATAGATATAATACTAAAATAAACTTTTCTAAATTGCCATACATTTAAAAGGAAAATATTTTCATCAGCATTTAAATATGTGGTTCTGTTTACAAAAAATATTAAAGCAAAGCGGTTTAAATTTAAAAACAGAAACAAATGGAATTGTTTAGTTCCTATTGATGCTTATTGTTTGTTAGGTACTTTCCACTAATGCACCTTAATTGACTTCTATTTCTATTTCACATCAAGGGGTTGGGCACGTGACAGGCTGGTACGCCCCCCCCCCGTCTCAGACCACAAGCTTTCTGTTAACAAACAACTGCCCAATTAACCCCTCTAGCCCTGTTGTATTGGTAGCCATTGTTGAAGAGTAAGCCTAGGTAGATTTATAGGAACCCAGAAATGTTCACTTGTCTTTATTACTCTATGGTAGCAATGTTTGCAACAATGTTTCTAGCATTGTTATAAATTAAATTAAAATGTGACATTTTTGCTTTATAATGTCCTGCTAGGCTAAAACAGATGAAAACAGTAGTGGACAAATCCAGCAATAACATAGATGAGTTGCCTAAAAAAGGAAGGTTGTTGTTATGAAATGGTAATCTCAACACATTATTACACATTCACTGAGCTGGAAAGAAAATACTATTACTCTTTTATGGATTTATGCTCCTGCTGAAATAAAATCTTTAGTAACTTATACCATTGTATTCAATATATAATAACCCACTGAACAAATTAGTAGCCAGATATAAAGAAATTTGTTGGTTGTATAGGGTTATATCAATTAAAATGATGCCCAATTTTATTTATGTTTAAAAATCAGAACCACCAAACAGTAATATAAGATATAAAATGCATAGAATAATATTTACCTAAATATAAAATCATGTAAGGGAATAATTGTTTATCCACATTCTCAAAAATATAAAGACTATAAAGTGTAATTTAACTAAAATCTAAATAACTGGGAAATTCATATTGACTTTATTTTTGTAAGGTACAAAATAATCTTTTTTTTAGGAGCAGGAAACAAAAGTAAAATTAACCTGACGCCTGTGGAAGGGGTGAGGCCAGGGTTGCCACCTCGGCCATGTTTTCCTGGACACTTATGAGATACACATGGTGCAGGGTTTGTAGGGAGGAACATGCATTGTGCTGCTCATTAGCACTATTCATGTAATGTCCAGAGGCACAATACATGCTCCGCCCTGCTTACTTTGCAGCATGCATAACTCATAAGTGTGCAGGAAAACATGGCCGAAGTGGCAACCTTAGGTGTGGCTCTGTAACGTGTTGTGGTTATTGTTTGGTCAGATACACAACTGTTGGCAGACATCATCACTTTTGTTTTTTTTAATATTTCTTAACTATTCATGTGCTATCTCTTTAATTCATAAAATGAACCTATTATATAATGTAAGTCAATTAATTATGTTACAGGCTTAATAACTCTTATAATCTTTTTTATATTTAAGACTTTGAAATTCTAAAGCCTACATTATTTATTTTGCATATACTGATATTACGAGTTAGGTGCATGTGAACTCGACCTCGTGTTTGCATTGCGCAGAAGCATTGCGCTCATGAGAGCGTGCTTCCATAGGCTCCAAAGGAAACCTTGTTCTGATGCCGTCATACGTGGCACAGAACCTAAGCACAGCAAAAGGGGTAAGTTGGGCAGCAATGGGCAGCAATCTTAAATATATATGTATATGCTTTTATATATATATATGTGTGTGTGTTAATATATGTATATACATAAGCATATACATTTATATTTACAGGGAACACACAGTTCACATTCATTGCAATGTAAAGGCATTTTTCAGTGACTTTTTTTTTTTCAAATACCCCACAGCTGTCAACTTTAGCCCCCCAAAACTGCCTAGTGCAGTTATTTATTTATTTTTAAATTAACCAGGAGGTCTGAGCTTGCAGGTAGCAATCACTAGCCACTTCAAATGACTGGTTATTTATTGTGCTCCAGCAAACGGGGGGAATTTACACTTGTAATCTAGGCATAAGTTTACAAATGATAAATAAATGTAAAATATAAAAAATAATTATGCCCTCCAAAACAATAAAGAAAAATAATTAAAACACTTTCCTTGTAATGCAAAGACCCACACATTCCTGTGCAAAAATGTATTAATAGTCTCTCAAAGTTTCAGACAATTATGTATTGATCATAATGTATTTTTTCAATAAGAGTATCCTGGTTTGTAGTGACCGTCCCACCACCACCCATAGCACACCCTGAATCTGCCCAACTTTGCCTACAACATGCCCCTCCCAGCGCAAAACCCTCCAGGAAATGTTAGGCGGTATGTACATTTATTATGTCCTATTTTGGGGTGTATGGTGTCAGCACAGCCAGTTTGAAAGTAGAAGAATGAGATGATGTCCTTTAAAGGACCACTCAATGCAGTAGAATTGCATACTCAAAAAGTAGATAATAAAAAGACAATGATTTCACACCTACTCTGAATTTCAAATAAGCAGTAGATTTTTTTTTCTGACAAATTTATATTTTTCTTCCATTTTCCGCCCCCCTGTATTATGTGACAGGCATCTGCCAATGATAGACAAGTATACATATACCTTGTGAGTTCGTGCACATGCTCAGTAGGATCTTGTTTCCCAGAAAGTGTATATATAACAAGATTGTGCAAAATTTGATAATGGAAGTAAATTGTAAAGTGTCTTAAAACTGTATGCTCTTTCTGAATTATAAAAGTTTATTTTGACTTGAGTGTCCCTTTAATTATCCATCAACTACAGTGTGATGTCAACCATAGACCGCAGACTCAAAGATTAAGGTTTAATATATTGAAATTTCACACAAGATAATGTTGATACCTTAGCTGATGGACCCCACATTGAGTAATTTATCCTAAAAAAAACAAAACACTATTAGCTAGAATATACTTTCCCTATATACACCCCCTCTGAAGTGTTGTCTGGGTTGAATGGTCCACCCTGGTCCAATATAGAGCTAGTCCTGGCTGCCAGTGCTGTAATTGTTAATGTAAATCATCCTGCCACAACCATCTACGCAATATTTCAAAGATTCACCCTTTTCTGAGCGCTAACACCCCAAAGCAAATAATCGACTCCCTTGTTATTTCCCGACTTGACTACTGCAATAACCTACTTACTGGCCTTCCTCTTTCCCGCCTATCCCCCCTTCAATCCATCCTAAATGCCTCTGCCAGGCTAATCCACCTTTCCCGTTGCTCTGTATTTGCTGAACTTCTTTGTGAGTCCCTTCATTGGCTCCCCATTCACAGCAGAATTAAATTCAAAATTCTCACCCTTACATACAAAGCTCTCACCAACACCGCTCCCCTCTACCTATCCTCTCTAATAAACAAGTATACTCCAGCCCGCCCACTAAGATCCAACAATAACCTGCTCCTTGCATCCTCGACTATCACCTCTTCTCATGCTAGACTGTAGGTCTTCTGTCGTGCCGCACCTACCCTCTGGAACACTCTCCCTCGTGATGTCAGACTTTGCTCTAATCTTTCTTTCTTTAAATGATCCCTGAAGACTTTTCTGTTCAGAGAAGCCTACCACCCAACTCAATAATAAATTAATTTCACTTACCTAACAACATTTCCCTCATCTAACGTTCTCAATCTTTCAGTCCTCATTTCCTGTTTCTCAACCTCCTACTCTTCTGGATTGTAAGTTCCCACGGGAATAGGACCCTGAATTCCTCCTGTATGTGTTTGTAAATTTTATCTTATCTCTTACAAGTTTTATATCATTGTTTTATTTAAATTAATTGTATCCATGGACAGCGCTGCAGAATATGTTGGCGCTTCATAAATAAAGTATAATAATAATATAATAATCAAGGCAGAATAAACTCATCTACGCAATAAGAGCTTCCTATTTTTAAAAACTCATCTACGCAATACGAGCTTCCTATTCTTTAAATATTAGTTTTACAGCAATTCTTATAATAAAGATAATGGTATCAATATTATTGTGTTATAAACTTATATCGAAAGTATATGGTGTTTTATTTTTTTCATCCACAAATCCTTTAATGCATTTACATACTTACCATTCAATAAAATAATAATTACCTTTTACACCCCGACCTTCCAATACTGCTTTCATAAGCTTTATCTATGCAAGTTATTTCAGCACATTACAGGAAATTCTGCCAAGAATATTATAAGATTTTTGTTTAATTCTTGTGTAAATTCAGTGCTTTCATGAAATATCCACTTATTCCACTTATCTAACTTGCCAGTTAAAGGGACATGAAACTCAAAAATGTTCTTTCATAATTTAGAGCATACAATTTTAAACAACTTTCCAATTTACTTCTGTTATTTAATTTGCTTCCATCTCTTGTTATCCTTTGCTGAAAGGTTTATCTAGGAAACCCAAGGAGCAGCAAATAACCTAGGTTCTAGCTGCTGATTGGCGGCTGCATATATTTACTGATTGTCATTGGCTCGCCCATGTGTTCAGTTAGAAACCAGCAGTGCATTGTTGTTCTTTCAACAAAGCATACCAAGAGAATTAAGCAAATTTGATAATAGAAGTAAACTGGAAAGTTGTTTAAAGTTGTATATTCTACCTAAATCATGAAAGAACAATTTTGGGTTTCATGTCTCTTTAAAGCTGCAACATTTTGCATAGTTCATATAAGCTTTAAACAATGAATTAAATATTTTTGCTTCTAAAAAATAAGATTTATTTTAAGGTTAAACATTGGCAAGTTGTTTCTTAGGTTGATTAAAAGGACATGAAACCCAAATATTTCTTTCATGATTCAGACAGAGCATACCATTTAAAAAAAAAAAAGTATACCTAGGTAGGCTGTGGAGTGCCAATGCACTACTGGGAGCTAGCTGCTGATTGGTGCCTAGCACATATATGCCTCTTGACATTGGCTCACCTAATGTGTCTAGTACTGCATTGCTGCTCCTTCAAAAAAGATACCATGAGAATGAAGTAAATTTGATAATAGAAGTACAATTGCTTATAATTCTATTCTCTATCTAATTGGTATTCAAACCTGTCCTCAGACCTCCCTAACAGATTTTGATGATATCTGAACTAGAGCACAAGTGAAATAATATGGTGATTAGTAAACATGATTATTAACCTGCTCTCAACCAAGGTAATCCTGAAAATCTGGCCTGTTAGGGAGACTTGAGGACAGGTTTGAAAACCAGTGCTCTATCTTAATCATGAAAGATTTTGGGTTTCACGCCCCTTTAAGAAAATAGTCAAAAAGAATCTGCAACAAATAATACTAGGTAGTGCAAACGGTCATCACATTTGGTGCAATTTATATGCCAGTTGGTCTTCACAGCAACCAACACAATGGTCCAAGGAAGTAACTTAAAACCAATGTCAATCCCCTTTGTAATGTTGCAGATTAATGCCATGTGGCGACCCTTTTCTTTTTTTACGATTTCAGAAGACCGGTTCACAAAAGTGGAGCTATTTGAGTATTTAAACACTTGAACTCTGGACACTTTTGTTCAGTGTGTTAAAGGGATATGAAACCCAAACATTGTATTTTGTGATTCAGACAGAGAACAATTTTAAAAAAATTATTAAAGATATCACAAGTAATCACTGTTAAAAATGGAACCTCGGCAATGCTGAGAAAATATTGCTAATCTGCAAATTAGCTTTTTATTATAGGTTCAACACATCCAACTGTGAATTTAAGCACTAAACCCCAATAATGGAAGTAATCTCATTATTAGCACTGCAAAATCTAAATAATGATGGTTGTGTTTTTCTCTGCAGGAAAGTGTTACACTATTACTGGGCTTCAAATATATTATTTTAAGATAACAAAGTGGCCAAATATTTCTTTGAAAAAAACAAGGAAATGAGGTCACATAAGAGCAATTGATAAAGATGATGTTATGGCTATTAAAAATATATATATATATCTTTACAAATTCTGTATAATTTAACTAAAACCAGAATAACTGGTAAATTCATACTTCTGAAAGGAACATGAAAGTCAACATTAAAGTTTCATAGTTTAGATTGAGCAAGTCCTTTTAAGACAGTTTTACATTAACTTCCATTATCAGATTTAATATGTTCTCTTAGTATCCTTTGTTGAAAAACATATGTACATATGCTCAGCAGCAGCAATGCACTACTGGGAGCTAGTCAGTGATTGGTGCTTACATGCATTTTCTCTTATCATTGGCTCCTCAGATGTGTTCATCTAGCTCCAAGTAATACATTGCTGCTCTGTTGTTGTTTTTAACTAGATGTTTAACCCCTTTGAAGGGGTTGATATTAAGTGACTTATCAATAAAAATCTCCATAGACATTTTAATGGTGACATAGACATTTTAAAGGATTATATCCACCCCACTAATGTGTAGTAATAATAATAATAATAATAATAATAATAATAATATACTTATGTCCTTTTAAAGGTACCAACAATTCTGTTTTCTGTATTACTTGTGACATCAGCAATTCCTTTAACAAGTCTGCTCTAGTGTCAATGCTGTGAGATCTAGTGATTATTCAAATAGCCACATTGAGATGAATAAGCAAACTTGTATTTATAAATAATTTCCTAACACAAACGATTTTGTAAAAAAAAGTAGCCGCTTCCATTTTTTGTATTTCACATTCTTTCTTGTTAACAGATCAAAATGGTTATTTTTTAGTGACTGCTTGTTATCTGCACTCAAACAATGGTGGCAGCACCTGATGGTTGGTTATAGTAAGTAGAGGGAGTTTCTGGCCCAGTTCATTACAACACTGGCTACCTATGATATAGAGTCCTAGTGTTATTGTTATAGCCCCTAATAAGTAGAGTTGACCCCCACAACAAACCCTGTTATCCCCTGAACCCCCAATCACTAAAAACCCAATAAGCACAAAAATGCACTGCCAGCCCCTACCAAAGCAATTCCTAAAACTTCTAGACTCAACATAGCATTAAACTTACAACTCAACCGTCTATTAGTATTAACCTCGTAATTACCAGAACTCATCACTCTTAACTAGAAAACTCAAAATGATTTATTGCTGTGCCTACTCTTTACATCTGTATTAACAGAATCCAAATCTAATGATCCCCTGCTTCAGATTGACTCTTGCTGAGTAGTGATCTATAGGTGAGCTATTGCCAAAGTTCAGATCACCCATTATCTGACTGGTTTACTTTATACCCCTACCCTTTCTAATTTAAGCTAAAGTCACCAAGGAGGAGTCAGCTAGGATTGTGGAATATGGAGCCCATAAAAAACTGTATGAATCCTAAAAGCATGCATAGGGAAACACAATTCAGTCCAAAACGACAATGCCAGCACACCGGAAAATATCCAATTCTTCAAGTTGACTCAAAACATCTCCATCAGGCAAAAAGGCAATAACGTTTCAGGCATTAGCGATTAATCATGTTGCAACATGATTAAGGGTTAATGCCCGAAACATTGTCTTTTACTCCGATGGAGATGTTTTGAATCAACTTGAAGAACTGGATATTTTCTGGCGCTGCCATTATCGTTTTTGGACTGTTTGTACTTAGGACCTAGGTGTGAGGTCCTTTATGGCATTTGCACCCTCCATATACACAGGTGCTGAAAAATAGCACTTATAATATTCAAACACAATGTAGCTCCAGAAGGTTGTATTGTAGCAACACTAAACTTTGGAGTACTTTGAGATTTGTTTGCTAATGAAGCAACGGTATAAAGACTGCTGCTCCATAACTTGTCCGCTGCCTCTGAGGGTGCGGTCTTCAATCCGCCTGATCCTGTACGATTGGGCTGATTGACACCCCCTGCTAGCGGCCCCAAATCTGCAGGGGGTGGCATTGCACTGCTGGTGAACTGCTTGTGTAATGATAAAAATCTACCCCATCATCTGAAACTTAAAAATATTTAAATTTTAGCTAGTGCTACTTCTACAAGCCAGCAGCACAAAAAAGGCTTTGTTTGTTTGTTTTTAATGCACTCAGGCCTGGCCAAGAACAAAAATGAATTTACATATTTATTGGCAGACACTGGAATCAATCAACTAACAAAGATATTGCTGAATTACTTTTTAATAGAGTAAATTTTAACTTTTTTAAAGCAGTTCCCATTTGTAGAAAAGCATAGAAACAAATAAGATGTTTTCTCTCTTTGTTTATTTTTCTTTATTTAAGGGCTGATCATTTATCATTTTTGGACAAACACAACAATAAGGAGAAATGTGATGATTTATTACCGTAATCCTCCAAAAAACTATATTAAACTATTAACCCCTAAACCTAACCCTAAACCTAACGTAACCCTAACCCTAACACCCCCTTACTTTAACATAATTAAAATAGAGCTAAATTAAAATTACAATTATTAACTAAATAATACCTATTTAAAACTAAATATAAACTTACCTGTGAAATAAAACCTAAGCTAGCTACAATATCACTAATAGTTATATTGTAGCTAGCTTAGGTTTTATTTTTATTTCACAGGTAAGTTTATATTTATTTTAACTAGGTAGACTAGTTAGTAAATAGTTATTGACTATTTAATAACTACCTAGTTAAAATAAATACAAACTTACCTGTGAAATAAAACCTAAGCTGTCTTACACTAAAACCTAACATTACAATAAATAACAAACGAAATTATCTAAAACTATAAAAATTATTCCTATTCTAATACCCTTAAAAAAAAAACCCAGCCCAAAATAAAAAAGCCTAATTTAGAATAAACTCGATTTGCGGCCAATCGGCCGCTAGCAGGGAGTGTCAATCAACCCGATCGTATTCGTTCGGGTTGATTTCTGTCCGCGGCCTCAGAGCTGGCGGACAAGTTATGGAGCAGCAGTCTTTAGACCACTGCTTCATAACCTCTAGGGTCATCATGCTCCATATGGAGCTTGATAAACATGCCCCTATGGCAGCAAAGCTTGCAACTATGTAAAACATTGCTATAAACATTGTTGCAAACAATGGCTGAGGACATGTGCACACTCCTGAGCTCAACTAAGCTTACTATTTAACAGAAAATGCAGAGAACTAAGTAAAATTGATAATAAAAGTAAATTGTAAAGTTGTTTAAAATTGCACGCTCTAAATAATGAAGGTATCATTTTGACTTTGCTTTTACAAGTTCACAGTGTATAATATGCTAGACTTTGATTGGTTGATGCCTGTCATCATCATTTGACTTTACTCAAACCCAGAAGATATAAAAAACTTTTACTTTGTCTCTTTTTCATTGATCAAAAACCATCACCAATATTACAAGTTTTGTCGGTAAAGCCGTGCGGGGCTAACGCTCAGTTTCAGCTCACCGCTCACCTACAAACAACGCTGGTATTACAGGTTTTTTTTCAACCCGGCGTTAGCCTCTAAAAAGTGAGAGAAGAGCAAAATTTAGCTCCACATCTCACCTCAATACCAGCGCTGCTTACGGTAGCGGTGAGCTGGCAAAACGTGCTCATGCACGATTTCCACATAGGAAACAATGGGGCAGAATCGGCTGAAAAAAAACCTAACACCTGCAAAAAAGCAGCGTTCAGCTCCTAACGCAGCCCCATTGATTCCTATGGGGAAATACAAGTTATGTCTACACCTAACACCCTAACATGAACCCGAGTCTAAACACCCCTAATCTTACACTTATTAACCCCTAATCTGCAGCCCCCGACATCGTCGCCACCTGCATAATATTATTAACCCCTAATCTTCCGCTCCGGACACCGCCGCCACCTACATTATACTTATGAACCCCTAATCTGCTGCCCCCAACATCGCTGACACCTACATTATAGTTATTAACCCCTAATCTGCCCCCCCAATGTCGCCGCAACTATATTAAATGTATTAACCCCTAATCTGCCGCCGCCAATGTCGCCGCCACTATAATAAAGTTATTAACCCCTAAACCTAAGTCTAACCCGAACCCTAACCCCCCCAACTTAAATATAATTTAAATACATCTAAATAAAATAACTACAATTAAATAAATTAGTCCTATTAAAAACTAAATACTTACCTATAAAATAAACCCTAAGCTAGCTACAATATAACTAATAGTTACATTGTAGCTAGCTCAGGGTTTATTTTTATTTTACAGGCAACTTTGCATTTATTTTAACTAGGTACAATAGTTATTAAATAGTTATTAACTATTTAATAACTACCTAGTTGAAGTAAATACAAATTTAAAATAAATTCTAACCTAAGTTACAATTACACCTAACACTACAGGGCCTTTTGCGGGGCATTGCCCCAAAGTAATCAGCTCTTTTACCTGTAAAAAAAATACAATACCCCCCCAACATTGAAACCCACCACCCACACACCCAACCCTACTCTAAAACCCACCCAATCCCCCCTTAATAAAACCTAACACTAACCCCTTGAAGACCACCCTACCTTGAGACGTCTTCACCCAATCGGGCAGAAGTGGTCCTCCAGAGGGGCAGAAGTCTTCTTCCGATCCGGTCAGAAGAGGACATCCAGACAGGCAGAAGTCTTCATCCAGGTGGCATCTTCTATCTTCATCTATCCGGAGGGGAGCGGGTCCACCTTCAAGCCAGCTGACGTGGAGCATCCTCTTCCAACGACAACCAAATGAAGAATGAAGGTTACTTTAAATGACGTCATCCAAGATGGCGTCCCTTGAATTCCGATTGGCTGATAGGATTCTATCAGCCAATCGGAATTAAGGTAGGAAAAATCCTATTGACTGATGCAATCAGCCAATAGGATTGAGCTCGCATTCTATTGGCTGATTGGAACAGCCAATAGAATGCAAGCTCAATCCTATTGGCTGATATTTGGTGCAAAATGCACATATTTGGTGCACATATTTGGTGCAAAATGGAGAATTAATTATTAGAATTCTTTTTAAGATTGGACATACATATTTTAGTATGTATATATACACACACACATATATATATATATATGAGTGTGTGTGTTATGTAAGAAATCTTTTGCAAACATATTTACATGTCCAGAAGTTCCTTTTTTTGTTCTAAATAATGTTGTCTGTCATATCTCTGTGTTTATTTATACTACTATATGTATATATTGTAAATGTATTATTATTCTGAGCAGGAATAATGTAATCAGAGTATCATATGTATTTATTTGCAATCTATGGATATTTTAAAGGGATAGGCAAGTAAAACATTTAAGTTGCACTAGTGGGAGCTAGCTGCTAATTGGTGCCTGCACACATTTGTCTCTTGTGATTGGCTAGATAGATGTGTTCAGCTAGCTGCCAGTAGTGCAATGCTGTTCCTTCGGCAAAGGATAACAAGAGAATGAATCAAATTTGACAATAAAAGTATATTGGAAAGTTGTTTAAAATGTTATGTTCTATCCAAATCACGAAAGAATATTTTGGGGGTTCCTGTCCCTTTAAGAGCTTGGCCAGGTTTCTCTCTGCACCTGTCTAACCCCTCCTTGATTGCAATCTATTTTTTCAAAAACACCCCTTCACATGTGTATAAAATGGGCTGGCATATAAGATGACATTTCTTACTGAAAAATAAATTCAAGAGAAGGAAGAAATACACAGAAAATAGCATGACAGTAAAGAGGTGATTTTAATTTCTGCTGTATCTGATTCATGGTGGGCTATCCTTTTGAGCTATCATTTTAAGATTATATTGAATAAAACATCAATTTGAATTTTAAAATCCTTGTCTAAAATATTACACTGTGTGTCCCAATGTCAGCATCAATGTTTATCTTTAAAACTAATTCCACATATAAATACTTTCAAAGTATAATACACAATGTAACAAATGGCACTTACAAGTTCTGATGAGTGATCAATGACACAAGTATCAAGAAATTTGATTCGTTAGTGATAGTTTATAATGTATATTTGAATCAGATTGGCTGATGTCATAAATCATGTGATTATGCATATTCCAATCAAAAGTGGTGGAAAAATTAACTAGTGTGTGGGTTATTTAGGAGTTTGCGTCATAATTGGTGTGAAAGTGTTGCGTCAAATATGGCACGAAGTGGAGAGTGTATTACATGACTTAAACATGGTGCACATAGATTTTTCCAACAAATAAAAAGGAAGTTAGCTATATTATGTTGTGCATTTATTTCATTTGTATCCCTATATCTACTTGTGCACCAAATGTGTAGCAATAATATTGTTTGATTTAGATAGGGTATACAATTTTAATAACGTTTCTAATTTACTTGTATTATGTAATATACTTCATTCTCTTGCAGCATTGAACATAAGCATTCTGTGTTTACAGACTCCCTTTGAGTTCAATCCGCCACTTGAAGGGTGGCGGATTGAAAACCAGGTACGCTGAGGTGGAAAAGATGCAAGTGTAGCTGTAGAAATTTTGATAACTTCGACCTGAAGGGTGGCGGATTGAAAACCAGGTACGCTGAGGCGGAAAAGATGCGAGTGTAGCTGTAGAAATTTTGATAACTTCGTGAGAGCTTCAATTAGTGTTGAATAGAAGGATGAATGAACATGATTCCGCTCGAATTACACTGGTTTTCAACTCACATCGATGTGCGTCGGATTGCGATTGCGGGATCGTATGTTACGTCACAAATTTCAACATTTGACGATCTTGACGCTTTGATAACTATGGAGGATCAATCTTGCGACAATTACGACGAGGAATTCCAGCGTATTTAGTTGACGCTTTAATAAATAGGCCCCGGGGAGTCATATGCATATACAAGAGATCTAGCCAAAGAAAGCAAACATTAACTTCCAAAATCCTGTCTAGCTGGCACTGGCAGTTAGGAAAAGGCAGAGTAACTAGTATATAAATAGATAAAGCTAGTTCTGGATGAATGGAATTTCATGCCAAAAATCTTTACATGCAGCTCTCAGTGAGATTAAGAAGACAACTTCCAAGTTGTAATTATTTCTTAGTATAATAGAAGCAATGATTATTCTGTAGAAATTCCAGATAAAACACCATTAATAATTGGAAAAGTCAATGAAGCATTTGATGAGCTTGAGTGTAAAAGGAAAAACAAATCACAAAAGCTGTGAAATGGCAATTTTCTGTTATTGTCTAGGGATTAAGTAATGTATTAAGGGTAATATTTCTATACCTTAGCATTTAAATTGCTGAGATTATCTATATACCATGCAGCTTCAGTAAATAAAACCTAAACTAAGAGTAAGATATTGTCCATTATATTATCTGTTAAGTAAGTCCATCATAATTGTTTAATTATTTTCTTGAATACAGTTATAGTATTATAATGATCAAACAACCAATCTTGGTATCTGCAATGTTCGTCATGGGTAAAACACAATATCATTAAAGGGACACTTAGAGACCTATTTAACAAATGTCTGTCGGACCTGATCCAACAGTGCGGATCAGGTCCGACAGACATCGCTGAATGCGGAGAGCAATACGCTCTCCGTATTCAGCATTGCACCAGAGCTGCTGGTGCAACGCCGCCCCCTGCAGACTCGCGGCCAATCGACCCCCAGCAGGGGGTGTCAATCAACCCGATCATACACGATCGGGTTGAATTGTGGTGATTCCTGTCCGCCTCATCAGAGAAGACGGACAGCGTTATGGAGCAGCGGTCTTTAGACCGCTGCTTCATAACTGGTGTTTCTGGCGAGCGTGGAGGCTCGCCAGAAACACGGGCCCTCAAGCTCCATACGGAGTTTGATAGATAGGCCCCTTAAAGTCAAAATTAAACTTTGATTTCACATCAGATACATTTGGGACACAAATTGAGTTTTAAATACTTAGTAGTCTGTATTTTATTTATCAAAGAATATATTTGTAAATATGAAGTCTTCAATAATTTTTTAATTGCTCTTCATTTTCTGTTCTGTCATTTACTGCCACTGTAAAGCCTGCAATCTACTTCTAGATGTGTGAAGCCATGAGTAAACAAGGCTCATTAGTTTTTATAGAAGTTGTGTAGTGTCAGTTTAAAATTTATTAAAAAGTATAAAATATGCAGTGCATCACATCTTAGCTTTCCAGATGAATAGGAAAAATATACAATCTCATTTTCAAACAATCAGCTAGATTACAAGTGTTGCGTTATAAGTGAAAAAGCATTGTTATGCTTCATAACGCTACTTTTTACCTAACGCCGGTATTACGAGTCTTGTAGGTATAGGTATACCACACACCTTTTTGGCCGTCATGCAACGTCAATACCGCACTTTCCCATAGCACCGGTATTACGAGTTTGCCTGGGAGGCCAAAAAGTGAGTCAATAGTTATGAGTTTTACGCTACAAAGCTGTACCATAAAACTGATAACTAAAGTGTTACAAGGTACACTAACACCCATAAACTATCTATTAACCCCTAAACTGAGGCCCTCCCGCATCGCAATCACTATAATAAAATTATTAATCCCTAATCTGCCGCTCCGGACATCGACGCCACTAAAGAAAAATTATTAACTCCTATTCCGCCACTCCCCGACATCCTCACAACTATAATAAACCTATTAACCCCTAAGCCGCCGCCCTCCCACATCACAAACACTACTTAAATATTATTAATCTGCCATCCGCCCACACCCACCACTATAATAAACCTATTAACCACTAAACCGCAAGCCCCCCACAACGAAATATACTAAATTAAACTATAAACCCCTAAACCTCTGGCCTCCTTTATCACTACATAAATATATTAACCCCTAAACCTAACCCTAACCATAACGTAACCCTAAGCATAAGTCTAACCCTAACCCTAACACCCCCTAACTTAAATATAATTAAAATAAATCTAAATAAACCTTACAATTATTACCTAAATAATTGGATCTCACAGACTTTTCCTCTCAACTGAGTCCTCTGCTCTCTGACATTTCATCCCTCTCTTGTCCAAACCTTGTGACTCTACAGTATAATTCGGCACTAAAATCAACACTTGTCAAAACTGCACCCTCCACTCTTTGACGTACATCAATCACTTGATGGCAACCGTGGCACACTAAACAGACCAGATGTCTTCAGCGATGCTCACGGGCTGCTGAACGGCAGTGGAGGAAATCACGCACCTGTGCTGATTTCCAACATTATAGATTCACCCTTAAGTCCTACAACTCTGCGCTCAGCCTAGCCAAACAAGTCTATTTCTCCTCCCTTGTGTCATCTCACGCATCCAACCCCAGAAAACTGTTCTCAACCTTTAATTCCCTTCTACGTCCACCTGCCCCCCGCCCACTACCAACCTCACTGCTCAAATTATTGCTGATCACTTCAAAAATAAAATTTACACCATTAGAAAAGAGATCTGCACCTCGCACCCCTCAAACCCAGCGATCCTACCCACCCCTTCTATTGACAAAAATCTATGCTACTTCCCTCCTGTAACAGAGGAAGAAGTCTCTGCACTCCTATCCTTGACTCATCTCACAACCTGCCCACTTGACCCTATTCCTTCACAACTTATTCCCTCTCTCTCTGCTTCACTAACCCCTACCCTAACTCATCTCTTTAACCAATCTCTCACTGCTGGCACATTTCCTGACACATTCAAGCATGCGTCAATCATAACAATCCTAAAAAAGCCCTCGTTTGACCCCTCTACGCCTTCTAAGTATCGACCGGTCTCCTTACTTCCCTTTGCTTCAAAATTATTGGAACGACTAGTCTATAATTGGCTAACTCAATTTCTCACAACTAACTCCTTACTTGATCCACTACAATCTGGTTTCCATCCTAAACACTCTACAGAAACTGCTCTTGCTAAAGAAACAAATGACCTGTTATCAGCTAAAGCAAAAGGCCATTACTCCTTACTAATTCTTCTTGACCTGTCCACAGCTTTTGACACAGTTGACCATCCTCTCCTCCTAAAAATACTACATTCATTTGGCATCCGAGACACAGCTCTCTCCTGGTTTGCATCATATCTTTCAAACCGCTCGTTTTCAGTTTCCTTTAACAACATATCTTGTGATCTTATGCCTCTCTCAGTTGGAGTACTGCAAGGCTCTCTCTTGGGCCCCTTGCTTTTCTCTCTTTATACATCCTGCCTCGGAAAACTTATAGCCTCCTTTGGATTCCAGTACCACCTATATGCTGATGATACCCAAATCTATCTTTCCTCTTCTGATATCTCTCCCTCTTTACTCAACCAGATTTCTGACTGCCTCACTGCAATTTTCTCTTGGATGTCTTCACACTACCTCCAACTCACTCTGCCCAAAACTGAGCTGCTTCTTATCCCCCCTCTTCGAGACATCCAACACCTGACATTTCTCTGATGGTTGGAGACTCTATTCTCAATACCTCAACCCAGGTCCGCTGTCTTGGGGTCACACTAGACTCAGAACTAACATTCAACCCACATATACAAGCGCTTACCAAATCCTTCCGTTCACACCTATGCAACATTTCCAGAATTTGTCCCTTCCTTACTCAAAAAACTATAACAATACTTATTAATTCCCTCATTTTGTCATGCATTGATTATTGCAATCTACTCCTAAATGGCCTTCCAAAACACCGCCTCTCCTCCCTCTAATCTATTATGAATGCTTCTGCTAGACTCATTCACCTAAGTCAATGATCTACATCAGCTGCTCCGCTCTGCCAGTCTCTACACTGGCTCCCCATACACTCCAGAATACAATTTAAAGTATTAGCCGTAACCTACAAAGCACTCAACAGTCTAACTCCCAACTATATTTCCTCTCTCATCGTGAAATATTCCCCATCCCGTCCTCTTCAATCAACCTCTGACTTTGCACGTGCAACTCCTGTCCTCTGGAACTCTCTACCCCGCTCCATTAGACTGTCTCCAACCTTGTATAGCTTCAGACGATCCTTGAAAACCCACCTATTAAGAGAGGCTTACCATCTCTCTTTCATCCCGCATCCGAACCAAACTAATACATGAACTGCCTGACTCACTGCTGCAACTACAACTGATGTAACAAGCTACCCCAACCTTATGTCTCTGCACCCTAAACCTGTAGACTGTGAGCTCTCCGGAGCAGGGCCCTCTTCCTCCTGTACTAGATTTGTTTAGTTTTGTTATGTATTTTATCACAAATGTTTGTCATTGTATACCCCTATCATTGTACCCAGCGCTACGGAATTTGGTGGCGCTATACAAATAAATGATAATAATAATAATAATAATAATTCCTATTTAAAAATAAAAACATACTTACCTGTAAAATAAAACCTAAGCTAGCTACAATAAAACTAATAGTTATATTGTAGCTATCTTAGGTTTTAGTTTTATTTCACAGGTAAGTTTGTATATATTTTAACTAGGTAGACTAGTTAGTAAATAGTTATTAACTATTTACTAACTACCTAGTTAAAATAAATACAAATTTACCGGTAAAATAAAACCTAACCTGCCTTACAATAAATTACACAAAATAAAAAATGAAATGATTAAAAAAAAAAAAATACTCCTAATCTAATAGCCCTATCAAAATAAAAAAGCCCCCCCAAAATAAAAGGGCCTTTTTTACCTTGCAATAAAAAACACAAACACCCCCCAACAGTAAAACCCACCACCCACATAACCAAACCCCCCAAATAAAACTCTATCTAAATAAACCTGAGCTAACAATTGCCCTGAAAAATGCATTTGGATGGGCATTGCCCTTAAAAGGGCATTTAGCTCTTTTACGGTGCCCAAACCCTAAACTAAAAATAAAACCCACCCAATAAACCCTTATAAAAACCTAACACTAACCCCTGACGATCCACTTACAGTTTTCAAAGATCGGACATCCATCCTCATCCAGCCGGTGAAGTCCTCATCCAAGTGGGCAGAAGTCCTCATCGAAGCCGGCAGAAGTCTTCATCCAAGCAGACAGAAGTCTTTATCCAGATGGCATCTTCTATCTTCATCCATCCGGCATGGAGCGGGTCCATCTTCAAGACATCCGGCGCGGAGCATCCTCTTCATATGGTTGTCACTGTAACCTGAAGGTACCCTTTAAGTGACATCATTCAAGATGGCATCCCCTACATTCTGATTGGCTGATAGAATCAGCCAATAGGAATTAAAGGGGAAAAAATCCTATTGGCTGATCCTATTGAGCTTTAATTGTATTGGCTGATCCAATCAGCCAATAGGATTGAGCTCACATTCTATTGGCTATTCCAATCAGCCAATAGAATGTGAGCTCAATCCTATTGGCTGATTGGATCAGCCAATAGGATTAAAGCTCAATCCTATTGGCTGATTGGATCAGCCAATAGGATGTTTTCCCCTTGAATTCCTATTGACTGATATAATTCTATCAGCCAATTGGAATGTAAGGGATGCCATCTTGGATGACATCACTTAAAGGGAATCTTCAGTTTACATCGACAACCGTATGAAGAGGATGTTCTGCGCCGGATGTCTTGAAGATGGACCCGCTCTGCACCGGATGGATGAAGATAGAAGATGCCGCCTGGATGAAGACTTCTGCCCGCTTGGATGAAGACTTCTGGCCACTTCGATGAAGACTTCTGCCCGCTTGGATGAGCACTTCTGCCCGCTTGGATGAGGATGGGTGTCAGGTCTTCTAAAAATGTAAGTGGATCATCGGGGGGTTAGTGTTAGGTTTATTGGGTGGGTTTTATTTTTAGCTTAGGGTTTGGGCACCATAAAAGAGCTAAATGCCCTTTTAAGGGCAATGCCCATCCAAATGCCCTATAGCAAATCATGTCCGCCCTGCATCACTAAATGCCGACAGCATACATTGTCGGCATTTAACATCTGGAGAAATGCTTGTGCAATGCCGCCCCCTGCACATTCACGGCCAATCGGCCGCTAGCAGGGGGTGTCAATCATCCTGATCGTATCCGATCGGGATGTTTGCTGTCCGCCACCTCAGAGGTGGTGGATGAGTTAAGGAGCAGCGGTCTTATGACCACTGCTTCTTAACTTAAGTTTTCCGGCGAGCCGGAAACTTCGGGGGTTGATTGCAGCATCCTCTGCTTGATAAATCTACCCCTATATTTAAACAGCTTTTATGTCATATTTTTGCAGAGTTGATTTTTTTTATTATATAGCATTTTTGTGCACTTTTTTTACTTTAGCATGTTCCAGTTTTGTGATAGACTGCAGACCTTAATAATCTAGACAGGCTTGGGAAGCAGAATAGGTTCCCAGCCAATAAGGCTATAGAAGTTCTGGGCAAGTTGATCCCTTTAAAACTGACACGTGCTATCAAGCTCATACACTGAAGCCTAGAAATAGAAAATAAGCTTGGTTTACAAACTATCAGATGTTAGACCTTGCAGTTTTTGTTTAATGCAATAAGAAAAAAAGGGCTAGATCTTGTGATCTGTGAGCTAATCCATAAAAAAAAGCATTTACAGTATAGAAAGTTTTTATATCAAGAAGGACACAACAGTAAGCAGCAAGGCCTGTCTGGCTAAAGGGTGTATTGCATATGTTAAAACAAACCCAGTCAACCCATTTTCCCAGTCTTCTCGCAACACTAATGCCACATTCAACAAAAAATCAAAAATCAAACTATAGATGCTAGAGGTAATATTCCTATGTGCACAGCTACATACAAAGTAAAAAGTAAATAATGAAAACTTGCATTTTATTGCACTGTGTGTGTCTTCCTGCATCATTTGACATTGTACTGAATACTCCTAAGTGAACAGCAGATCTGACAGATCTCAAGTAGCTTTTCTTTTTTAGATTGAGATTTAATGACTCTGAGGCAAAAAGGGCCACACCACAGATATTAAAGGGATTTTCCAGCCAAAATTGGAAAATACATGGGTGCATTTTGGTATTGAACAGAAGCAATTTTGTAATATACATGCATTAGCAAAAATGCTTCTAATAAAAGCTATAGCTGTTTCCAAAGTGTATTTAAGTATGCACCATGCACCAGCATTTTAAACACAGCACTTGCTCAGAGAGCCTAAGGTGCTTCTACCATCTGGTAATGACTCAACTGTTAATTGCTAACATGATACAAGCCTGACTGATGATCTGAGGAGCTGCATTAGTTAAATATGGGCGCAGTGACAATATCTAGCTATGCTTCACATGCATGTGCAGAGAAAAATGTTTAACACTTGAACAGTGATAACATTTTACTAGAAGCATTTTTGCCAATTCATGTATATTTGAAATATGCTTCTATTCGAAGATGTAATAAGTCTATTTGCATTTAAATTGTGACTGGAATGTCCCTTTAATACAAATTAAGCAAGGCAGGATATCTGCCATATGGAATGAAGCAGAAATACTTCAAAGAGAGAAAGCTTATACTGGTTTAGTGAATTGCGCTTCCTAGCTGTTTATACATGACACAGTTAATGAAAATAACACTATATTAATAATATAGAACTTTGTTATAGATTATCTTCTTATTGCAGAGTACATTTATCGTCCTCCAATGCTTGAGTTGGTGCACAGTCTGTGACTAATAACCAGCAAATGTATATATTTGTGGTAATTGCATGAAAAGGACTTGTTATGGTTTAAAATTAAAATTGCGATCTTGGAGCACAGAGACCCATACCGGAGCTGCTTGTTGTACAATCTCCCACACGGAACGACCTGTAATCATTCTCTGTGAGAGATTAAGACGCACAGGACTCTGCAAGTGCAGATAAGTATACATATCCATACAGTATACTTTAAGAATCAGTGCTTTGTCCATTTCAAACTGTGCATCATGTACATATGAACATATGTGGAGGCTGAACTGGCTATTACCTTTTTTCTTGGTTTGTGTTATTTCATTTTAAGGATTCTGTCCATTTAGACTTTTAAAACTTCAATTTTTTTTACCATATTTGCTTTTTAAAAAGGAGATAATAAATTGTTTTTTGAACTTTACCTGAACATATAGCATAACCATATTGATTCATTCTTGGATTACAAGGGTTTCACCTTCACCTTTACCACAGTGGGGATAATACATCCCAGCCAAGCATTTTATATGCCTCATATTGATGAGGTTTATCCAGGTGAGCATTAATAATCTCACATTGTTATAACATAGTGGTTACAATACTACACAATGATGTTCTGTCTTTTTTTTTTTTTCTAAAAAAACAACTGCCTTCTATATCCCCTTGGCTTGTGGCATTACATCATCCACTCGAGAGTAGAAAGTCGCAGGTGTTCAAGCACTCCAACTTTAATCAATAGTTCAGAACCTGGGTGCAATCCTCAAAGGAATATGCAGAGCTGAATCAGAAAATGAAGGGCCCTCTCAGGATTTTGTGAAGATTGCATATCAGCAAAAAGTTTTCATTTATTGTTCTTAGTCACAACATTTGTAAGTCAACGTTTCGGCTTTCGCAGAAGCCTTCATCAAGACAAATTAAATCTGTTAAATAAAAGAAAAAACAACCAATATTCGCAACCACAATATAATGATACATGCACCCATCACCATATACTTATGCTAAAGATAAAATCAAGACAACAAAAGCATCCTAACCAAGGATATTGGGCATAACCTATTAACCATAACCGCAACTGCCACATGATAGCACCAATGTTATCAGTACAACACATCTAACCCAGATGTGTAAACCACTAAATAAGCCAAATCAAACGCTTATAGGAATACCACTATTGAGAATAATCGTCTACAATGAACATATAGATCAATTGCAACAATATACCAAACTGCATCATTGCATCAATAATATGGTACGCCAACTTAGCAGACCATTTGAAGTGGAACCATATTATCCAAAGTGTATATCCATACACTAATTAAGTAACTACACCCCCAGCAGCCAAATTATGGCCAGTTACACACTCCAATGCCAATTACTGTGATTCAGCATTATAGATGTTTATGCCACGATACTGAACTGTATAAGACAACCTCCTACATACATAGTATCAAATATAAGCAATCGCCCACAGCACAGTTAAATGATAACAAATGTTATAACTACTCTTACCATGTTGGGTATGCCCAGCCAGCACAAATTCAACCACTCCCAAACAAATTTAAACCACACATCAAATAGTCAGAAATGTGACCAGTAGAGTGTGACCCTGTGCCATTCACAATGTAATCATAGTATGTCCAAAATGTAGATGCCGTGCTGCATAGCAACAGAGAATAGCCGATTAAATGGATGTCTGAAATACAAGCCTAGTTACCCTTAGTGTTGTTTAACAAACATTTGCGATGGGGTACGCACACATAATACTACATGCCCATATCATATAAAGGATACCATAGCAGCAACCATTATATTGATAATAATATATAGCCAATAAAGAAATCACCTTATGTTAAACAGCAAGAGGCGGGATGCACTTAAATAAATAGAATGCACCCATAGCAGAAAACACAGCATTGTCGCATGATCATACACATAGCCAATATGCATCATACTGGAAGTCAAACTAATCAATACTGTTTCATCAAACACTCAACCATTTAGCATTATACACATTGCCCCTATGTATTATACTTAGAAGTAAAACACATCAGTACCGTTAAATCAACAATTCAACCATTCAGTATAATGCACGACCGTCATAGCAGATAGCCCATATAATGTTTATAATATGCTCATAGAAGAAAAAAAACCACATCAATGCCACCAATAAAAGCCAATGTATAAGATTCATGCTTGCCGTAGCTAACTGGTGTGACTAGTACAAAACAATTCTTAGCTGGACCTACCTTAAATCGGCAATCAGCCGTGCTCACTAAGGCCGGGAAAATCATATGGTGCAAGCCATACCGGAAGCTATTTAAACCCACTCACTGACCTATGATTGGTCCACTGTATGGGTGTGTCAGGACACCGACACGGCACAGCTTATACTGTTGCATATCGCGCCTCACTGTCTACCAATGCACGCATGCGTGAACCATAGTCACTCGAAACAACTTAAACTTCATGTTGAAAGGAAGCTCAATGAGCCCGCACAGGGAATCTAAGTATAACTATAGGGCTGTAATATATGCAATCCAAGGTGGTTATATTGTATGGGGGCCGTACAAGACACCCCTCAATTATACCTCACATCAGTGGAATGCTAAGAGCAGATATACAAGTATAAAGGGAACGGCCTTGGTAGATCCTATTTTCAAAGGGCCCATTATTGCTAAGTAAACAATTAAATAAACAATTAAATAAATAATCGCCATAGCTCCAGAATATGGGACAACAGAGCTCCCCCAGCACAAAAACGTCCCTTCATGCAGCAACCACTCAAGACTAGCCCATCGCAGCTAAAAATAGCAAAGTATGCGCATTGTATAGAACAACTTCCGCATCAAACCGGCCATTGATAGACCCATAAATAAACACTCACTGCAGTCCCCTATACCCAACTGTGTTTAGGGGACCAAAGTCAAATGCTTTCTAGAGTTCAAAATCTCCAACTTAGCTCACCGCTGGTACTATCACCAAGGAGTTGGGAGGACATGGTGGAACTTATTTTGTTGGCCCTTAAGGGAAGGAAGTGTACATAGATTAAATGTTAAAACCTAAAGCATAAGCACAAATGGCACAGTTAATAAAGCACAGAAAAATCCAAATGTACATTTAGTCCATGGGTGCTAAGGGTGTTTAGCCTGTATATCCATCGAATTTCACAACACAGTAGTTGCTTATGCCTATTACCACCTCTTCTGGAAGAAATCACAGTGTCAATGAGCATAGCTTTAAGTGAGGAAACAGAGTGTTTGTATTCCAAAAAATGGCGTGCCACAGGTTGATCTGAGACACCATCCTTGAGTGCAGCACTGATGGCAAACAAGTCGTCAATATACCGTCTGTATAATAGGATGTTAGGATTATGGTCCAAGAAGATGAACTTGTCTTCGAACCACGCCATAAAGAGATTTGCATATGACGGCACCATGCTGGATCCCATGGCTGTCCCAATCAATTGCAGATAGTATGTATCCTCAAATCGAAAATAGTTGTGTGTTAAACACATAAGAAGCCAATCCAACAAAACCTCTATGGGAGGGCCATCATACACTGTGCTGGTTACCAAGAAACTTCTGACAGCCTCTATTCCCAATTCATGCGGAATAATCGTATATAGGCTGTTTACATCTAGAGTCACCAGGATACACCCAATAGGGAATACTTTGTTGTGCAACAAATGTATCAGTTGGATGGAGTCTAGTAGAAATGCCTCTGTGTTCTTGACCAAACCCTGAAGATGGTAGTCGATAAAGATGGATAAATTCTGGAATAAAGATCCCTCTGCGGAGACAATAGGTCTTCCGAGTGGTGTCTTAAGATCCTTATGAATTTTTGGAATTGTGTATACAATAGGATACCTTGGATAGTCTACGGTCAGAAAGTCCAACGTGATCTCATCAATGTATCCATTGTTGGATGCCATGAGTAGACTGCTATCCAACATCTTCTTATATACCTTCATGGGGATGAATGTCAATCGCTGATACGTGCTGAAGTCATTTAGTTGACTCAGCAGTTCAGATCTGTAGTAGGTGTAGTCCATGACTACTACTGCTCCACCTTTGTCCGCTGGGCGTATGATGATGGTATCATCCTTTTTAAGCCTCTCTAGGGCACTGAGTTCTGGCTTATTCAAGTTGTTGTGATTAGGAGTCTTACCCTTACAGGCTTTCTCAATATCATGGATACAAATATTCATGAAAGTTCTGATGGTTGGGTGAGCAGTTTTGGGCTCAAATTCGGAAGGTCGCGACAATGCAGATTTTGGCCCAGAGTTCTTTGGAGTCTATGTACATCCACTAAACAATCAAATGTATTAGTTTTGGGTGTAGGAACAAAACGTAACCCCCTGCTTAGGATGCCAACTTCATCATTGTCAAGAGGTCGGCTACTGATATTAATTACTATGCCCTCACTCATGTTCAACTTCTTGGAGGTTTTCTTCCACTGACCTCCTCTCCGATTTGCTGGCCTGTGTCTTTTTTCTTTGGTCCCTTGTCATTTTTTGAGAGCAAAGGTGGCCTTCGTTTAGACCTAGTGAGAACCCTGTCATCTTGCTGTGTCTTGTGCATTACTCCTGCAGTGTTGTCAGAGCCACTAGATTCCCCTCCGCTAGTATCTACTGTATTTACTAAGGTGTTCTGTCTGCGCTCATATCTTTTGCGCCCATAGGTGTTATGTTTACCAGAGAGCCATTGATAGACATTTTTCTCCCTATAGTCCATCTTAACCGTGTTTAACTTCTTGTTCTTAAAGCTGATAAGTTCTTTCTTGTATTTGTCAAGTTGTGTACTGAGCTTGTTCACCCAGTCCTCACTGTTATCATCCCTGAGTATTCTCTCTTTGGTTGAGGTTACAGTGGACAGCTCATCCACTACCTGTTTCTTGAGTCATGTCGCCTCCTCTATGACTAAGAGGATCCAATCGAATGAGCAATTATTTGCTATGTAGCACAACTTGCGGCAGAACTCACTGTTGTTTCTGCCAATGGTTGGCGAATTTTTGACCCTGAAGCCTCGGGGAATCATCCTTCTCTTAAAATAGTCGGTTAGATAATTGCCATGCAATTTGTAATCAACCTCTTTTCTCCGCAGGTTGAGTATCTTATAGTAAATATTTAATGGTACCTCCTCGACCGTTTCTGACTCACACAATTCTAAGATGCGAGCCGCATCTTCGTCGGTGAATGCAAAAATGCCTTCTTCATCTTCCCCCTCATGTCCACCAAACAGCTGGCCACTGGCTTGCGGTAATTCATCCATAACAAAAATACAGTGTCGTTATGTCCTCACGTATGCCGTGATATCCAAGGAGGAAGATAATGGTTGGTATTGTCCAATAACACTTCAAGTGATAGTTAAAAACAATTGGCAAGTAGATCACAAGTTCAAATGATAGGGTATGTAAAATATAAACCGTGGGTGCTTGGAAATAATTTAATACAGTAGAAAGTCGCAGGTGTTCCAGCACTCCAACTTTGGTCAATAGTTCAGAACCTGGGTTCAATCCTCAAAGGAATATGTAGAGCTGAATCAGAAAATGAAGGGCACTCTCAGGATTTTGTGAAGATTGCATATCAGCAAAAAGTTTTCATTTATTGTTCTTAGTCACAATATTTGTAAGTTGACGTTCCGGCTTTCGCATAAGCCTTCATCAAGACAAATCAAATCTGTTAAATAAAGGAAAAAACAACCAATATTCGCAACCACAATATAATGATAGCATGCACCCATCACCATATACTTATGCTAAAGATAAAATCAAGACAACCCAAGCATCCTAACCAAGGATATCGGGCATAGACCTATTAATCCATATCCGCAACATGCCACATGATATAGCACCAACGTTATCAGTACCACACATCTAACCCAGACGTGTAACCCACTAAAATAAGCCAAATCAAAACCCTTATAGGAATACCACTATTGAGAATTATCGTTTACAATGAACATATAGATCAATTGCAACAATATACCAAACCGCATCATCGCATCAATAATATGGTACGCCAACCTTAGCAGACCATTTTGAAGTGGAACCATATTATCCAAAGTGGTATATCCATACACTAATTAAGTAACTATACCCCAGCAGCCAAACTATGGCCAGTTACACCACTCTAGATGCCAATTACTGTGATTCAGCATTATAGATGTTTAAGCCTACGATACTGAACTGTGTAAGACAACCTCCTACATACATTGTATCAAATATAAGTCAATCGCCCAAAGCGCAGTAAAAATGATAACAAATGTTATAAGTCTACTCTTACCATGTTGGTTATCCCCAGCCAGCACAATTCAACCACTCCCAAACAAATTTAAACCACACATCAAATAGTCAGAAATGTTACCAGTAGAGTGTGACCATGTGCCATTCACAATGTAATCATAGTAGTCCAAAATGTAGATCCATGCTGCATAGCAACAGAGAATAGCCGATTAAATGAATGTCTGAAATACAAGCCTAGTTACCCTTAGGTGTTGTTTTCAACAAACATTTGCGATGGGGGTACGCACACATAATACTACATGCCCATATCATATAAAGGATACCATAACAGCAACCATTATATTGATAATAATATATAGCCAATAAAGGAATCACATTATGTTAAACAGAAAGAGGTGGGATAGCGCTGTAAAAAAATAGAATTGCACCCATAGCAAAAAACACAGCATGTGCCGTATGATCATAACACATGAGCCATATGCACATACTGGAGTCAAACAAATCAATACTTTTTCATCATACACTCAACCATTTAGCATTTATACACTTTGCCACTATGTATTATACTTAGAAGTAAAACACATCAGTATTGTTTAATATCAACGATTCAACATTCAGTATAATGCACGACAGTCATAGCAGATAGCCCATATAATGTTTTATTAATATGCTCATAGGAGAAAAAAAACCACATCAATGGGCCGCCAATAAAAGCCTATGTATAAGATTCATGCTTGCCGTAGCTAACTGGTGTGACTAGTACAAAACAATTCTTAGCTGTACCTACCTTAAATATCGGCAATCAGCCGTGCTCACCACCCACTCACCGATGTATGATTGGTCCACTGTATGGGTGGTGTCAGGGACACCAATATGGGCACAGATGATACTGTTGCATATCGCGCCTCACTGTCTTACCAATGCACGCATGCGTGAACCATAGTCACGCGAAACAAACTAAACTTCATGTTGAAAGAAAGCTCAATGAGCCCGGCACAGGGAATCTAAGTATAGGCCATAGGGCTGTAATATATGCAATCCCAGGTGGTTTATATTGTATGGGGCTGACAAGACACCCTCAATTATACCTCACATCAGTGGAATGCTAAGAGCAGATATGCAAGTATGAAGGGAACGGCCTTGGTAGATTCTATTTTCAAAAGGGCCCATTATTGCTAAGTGATACAATTAAATAAATAAATTGCCATAGCTCCAGAATATGGGACACAGAGCTCCCCCAGGCACAAAAACGTCCCTTTAGGCAGCAACCACTCAAGACTAGCCCATCGCAGCTAAAAATAGCAAAGTATCGCGCATCGTATAGAACAACTTCCGCAACAAACCGACCATTGATAGACCCATAATATACCTCACTGCAGTCCCCTATACCCAACTGTGTTTAGGGGACCGAAATTCAAATGCGTTTCTAGAGTCAAAATCTCCAACTTAGCTCACCGCTGGTACTATCACCAAGGATTGGGGGCGTACATGGTGGAACTTATTTGGTGGCCCTTAAGGGAAGGGAAGTGTACATTAGATAAATGATAAAACTTAAAGCATTAGCACAAACGGCACAGTTAATAAAGCACAGAAAAATCCAAATGTACATTTAGTCCATGGGGCTAAGGGTGTTTAGCCTGTATATCAATCGGCTTTCACAACACAGTAGTTGCTTATGCCTATTACCACCTCTCTGGAAGGAATTACAGTGTCAATGAGCATAGCTTTAAGTGAGGAAACAGAGTGTTTGTATTCCAAAAAATGGCGTGCCACAGTTGATCTGAGACACCATCCTTGAGTGCAGCTCTGATGGTGCTTCTCATGGTTCGCTAGTCTTTCACGGAACGTATTGGTGGTCTTACCCACATAGTACCTACCACACGGGCATGTGTCAGAAAGTAGACTATGAATTGGGAAGTGAATGTAAGGGTGGTGCCTTATCAATAAAGTTTTGTTCGGAGATGTGGATGATGGAACTTAGGTCTAATCAGAAGTGAGTTGCAAGTGACACAGTTTCCCACACTTAAAGCATCCTGGCTTGGTGTTAGCCAACCAGGTTTGTGGTCTCATCCATGGGTCTGTTTTCATCAATATAGATTTAGACTGTGACTACTTGCTATGAACAACTCTTGGCGGGTGGAGATTCAGCAAGAGGGCAAAGTATGTCATCCCTTATCAAATGCCAATTAAGGCGAACTATATCCCCTATTCTGTTAGAGGCTGGGCTAAATGAGGGACAAAGTTCAATCTTTTATCATCATCAACAATTTTCAGTTTCCTCTGAATTAGCGTTGCCTGGTTCAAATGGGCAACCTCATTCAATTTTGTTTAACCATTTCAGAGCTATACTCCTCGTTCAAGAAATTTCTTCTTCATCTCTTGGAGTTTGTAGCGTGCTTAATAGGGTCAGAGATTATTTTGAATAACCCTTAACAGTTGGGACTTGACAATCCCTGTTTTCAGTTCGAAGTACTGTATCCATAATATTAGTTCTGCATGGTGCCACCCCCAGATGACAAACAGAGTCGTCAATAACCGTCTGTATAATAGGATAGTTAGGAGTACGGTCCAAGAAGATGAACTTGTCTTCGAACCATGCCATAAAGAGATTAGCAGATCATGGCCCCATGCTGGATCCCATGGCTTGTCCCATCAATTGCAGATGAGTATGTATCCTCGAATGAAAAATAGTTGTGTGTTAAACACATAAGAAGCCAATCCAACAAAACCTCTATGGGAGGGCCATCATACACTGTGCTGGTTTACCAAGAAGCTTCTGACAGCCTCTATTCCCAATTCATTGCGGAATAACCGTATATAGGCTGTTTACATCTAGAGTCACCAGGATACACCCAATAGGGAATACTTTGTTGTGCAACAAATGTATCGGTTGGATGGAGTCTAGTAGAAAATGCCTCCGTGTTCTTGACCAAACCCTGAAGATGGTAGTAGATAAAGATGGATAAATTCTGGAATAAAGATCCCTCTGCGGAGACAATAGGTCTTCCGGGTGGTGTTTTATGATCCTTATGAATTTTTGGAATAGTGTATACAATAGGATACCTTGGATAGTCTACGGTCAGAAAGTCCAACGTGATCTTATCAATGAATCCATTGTTGGATGCCATGAGTAGACTGCTATCCAACATCTTCTTATATACCTTTGTGGGGTTTGAATGTTATTCCGCTGATACGTGCTGGAGTTATTTAGTTGGCTCAGTAGTTCAGATCTGTAGTAGGTGTAGTCCATGACTACTACCGCTCCACCTTTGTCCGCTTGGGCGTATGATGATGGTATAATCCTTTTTAAGCCTCTCTAGGGCACTGAGTTCTGGCTTATTCAAGTTGTTGCGATTAGGAGTCTCATCCTTACAGGCTTGCTCAATATCACGGATACAAATATTCGTGAAATTTCTGATGGTTGGGCTCAAATTTGGAAGGTTGCGACAATGCAGATGTCGGCCCAATTGGAGGAGAGTGTTTAAAATGGTCTTTCAATTTCAGAGTTCTTTGGAGTCTATGTACATCCACTAAATAATCAAATGTATTAGTTTTGGGTGTAGGAACAAAGCTTAATCCCCCTGCTTAGGATGCCAACTTCATCATTGTCAAGAGGTCGGCTACTGATATTAATTACTACTCCCTCACTCATGTTCAACTGTCGACTTACAAATGTTGTGACTAAGAACAATAAATGAAAACTTTTTGCTGATATGCAATCTTCACAAAATCCTGAGAGTGCCCTTCATTTTCATTTTCTGATTCAGCTCTCTCTCTCTCTCTCTCTCTCTCTCTCTCTATATATATATATATATATATATATATACACACAGTACTGTGCAAAAGTCTTAGGCCACCATAAGATTTGTTGTTTTAGCAAAGTTTTAAAGACCATCCATATTTATTTTGCAGTCTCCTTTTTTTAAAGGACCAGTCAACACATTAGATTTACATAATCAACAAATGCAAGATAACAAGACAATGCAATAGCACTTAGTCTGAACTTCAAATGAGTAGTAGATTTTTTTATAACAAATTTCAAAGTTATGTATATTTCCACTCCACTTGTACCATGTGATAGCAATCAGCCAATCAAAAATGCATATACGTATAGTCTGTGAATTCTTGCACATGCTCAGTAGGATCTGGTGACTGAAAAATTGTAAATATAAAAGACTGTGCACATTTTTTTTAATGGAAGTAAATTGGAAAGTTGTTTAATAGTACATGCTGTATCTGAATCATGACAATTTAATTTAACCTGAGTGTCCCTTTAAGATACAAACAGAAAATACAGGAAATATGTACACAAAATATAAAAAAACACAATTTTCAAAACAAAATGGCTTCTTCAGGCAAGTCAGTATTTAGTGTGACCTCCCTTGGCACTAAGCACATCTTGAACTGTTTTGGGGAGACTGTCCTGAAGTTTTCTGAAGTAATCTTCTGGTACATTATACCAGGCTTCTTTCAGCACTTCCCAGAGTTGTTCTTTAGATTTAGGTTGTCTTTTATTTCTTTCTCTGTCCAGGTGATCCAATACTGCCTCTATAATATTCCAGTCTGTACTCTGTGGAAGCCAGTCCATGACTGTCAGTGTTTTATCAGATGTTTTTCTCTCCAAATATGATTTCACTGCATTAACAGTGTGCTTGGGATCGTTATCATACTGAAAAATAAAACCATTCCCAATCAGGCGCTTTCAAGAGGAATGGTATGATGAATTAAAACCTGTCTGTACTTTTCAGCATTCATGATCCCATCAATTCGGACAATATCGCCAACACCACAGACAGAAATGCAGCCCCAAACCAGGACAGACCCTCCACCATGTTTCACTGATTCTTCCATCTCTTTCCAACTCTTCTTCTCACGTATTTGTTGACGATTGGATTCATCACACCATAATACTCTTTACCACTAATCTTAATTCCAATCTTTGGGAGCTTTAGCATATCTTAGCCTTTTCACCCTGGTGCCCTTCTGAAAAAGTGGTTCCTTGGCAGCTACCCTTCCACAAAGACCATTCCTGATCAAACTTCTTTCAACTGTAGAAGGGTCAACTTGGCCCCCTGATGAAGCTGCCAGATGCTGAACCAGGTTCTTGCTGGACTTCTTCTGGTCTTTCAAATAAGAAACTCTGAGAAACTTCTCATCAGATTTTTTTAGTTTTCTTGGCCTTCAAGTCCTTTTTTTTGTCTTTGGCCTCTCCTGATTCTTCAAATTTCTTTATAATAACTTGAATACCACATCTTAACTATCTAGTTTGTTTGCTGATGTACCTTTGGCCTTGCTGATGCAAATATATGATTTTATGTCTGTCAAATTCTGTCACCTTTTTCATTTTAAATTTTGAATGCTGTGATCGAAAGTTGGTTTTATTAGCAACTTTCCAATGCATAATCTCATACCACACGTGTATGTAATGCTCAAGCATGTCTTGCACAAACCTGGTGTAATAGACCTTTCCACAGCAGTCATTTTGACATGAAATAGTAGGAAAAATACAGTTGTTAGCAATGACATTAATTATGGTTCCATTCCATTTAGGTTTACAAGAGCCAAGCTCCTGCTATTGCTCAGGTGTAAGGGGAGGTCACATTAAATACTTGCCATTTTAGCCTATAGAAGCTGTTTTTTCTGATTTGTTTCTGTTTTTCAATACTGCATAAAATATCCTGTATTTTCTCTTCTAATAAAGAGACTGGGAAATAATTATATATGGTCATTATACCATTGCTAAAACAACAAATCTAATGGTGGTCTAATACTTTTGCACAGTACTGTATGTATGTATGTATATATATATATATATATATATATATAAATATATATATATATATATATATATTTATATATATATATATATAAATATATATAGAGAGAGAGAGAGATAGATAGATAGATAGATAGATAGATAGATAGATAGATAGATAGATAGATAGATAGATAGATATGATATATAGATATAGATTTATGCATGTATATAATATATTCTATATAGATAGATAGGTAGATACAACACACATATAGCTCTATATTAATCTATCTATCATCTATCTATCTATCTGTTTGTCTAGCTATATATCTATCTATCTATGCACACATATATCGCTATATCTATCTAAGTTTCAATCTTAAACAGGAGTGAGAAGTAGAAAGAAAACTATGTTCAAGCTTCACAGGAACAGAAGAGTCAGTAATTAATGAGTTGGAGACAGAAGCAGGAACATGTTATCATCTAGGCAATGGACAATTTAAAAAAACAAAACTCAAAAGTAGCAGCTTATTTGGTATCAATACACTAGGTTACAGCTATTTTAAAGTATCTTAAAATAAGGTTTTAAAAAAATAAAAAAATGAAACCTTAAGCATTTGGGAAAACAAAAGTCTCTGCTGATTTATAAAAGCTGAAATCATATGTCATAATAATAAGAAATCAGTAACTGCAAAAGAAAAACTGGACTCAGCAAAAAAAAAAAAAAAAAATGTTTTATATTTGTCATTCCGAAAAGTTCTCCTGAATTCCCAGTTGGATGCAAAGTTTGCTAAAAACGATATAACTAATGTCAAGTAAACCAAGCAGTATAATATATTTCTGAAAAGTTTAAACAACAAAGAAAACTCAAAATATAATTTAACAAATGTATTTATTAACTTTGTTGCAACATGTATCTGTACCATTTAAGTAGTTCATAATTTTATAAAAATGCTAATATATGTAAAACATAATGTAAACATAGTGTGTGCCTATTGTAAAGAAATAAAAGTTATTCACACCTTATCTACATTCCTATGCTGACCGTGAGTAGGAAGGCATCCAGAATTACATTTTACTACCTCCCTGCATGTAGATGTTTTTTTAATTGAATGGGGAGTTTAATGAGCACAGCATCAAAGTCTACAATCAAGATCTAAATAGTTCATGGTATAATGGCTCACGGGTAGAGATTTCATGATTTTGGAAGTCTCACGATATTTGGGGGGCTGTACCTAACTTCATTTATTAGTATTACTATGGCAGGAAAATGAATGGTCAGACCCCCTGTACATCATTACAAACAAAAAGCGCATTTACCAAACAATACTTTTTTTTGGCCTGAACAAATAAACACATTATTTTCATCAAGCAGTCATTTGTTTTTTGTCTGTTTTGTCCAATAATGTTTTTGGCTGTCTATATATCAAATGACGCGACAAATCAGCAACAAATCTGAAAGCCTGAATGCACATCTCTAGTAAATATGTACTCTCTACTGAGATGAGGTCTACTCTTTTGTGACTTTTGTCAGTATTATCTAATTATGCATTAACTAATTGTAAGGACATCTGAACTTGCTTGCAAAATAGATCATCGCTTACCACAAGGGCCTAACATTTATGTGCTGAATCACTCTTTTTTTGATTGAGGCCACTGTGGTGATTCAGAATATATTTGTGCAAAACACATTTTCATATTTCTTTGGATTTGAATTCATACTATCACTTTCGACAGAGAAGGAAATAGGGGATCACTTAGCAGTTCTATGATCTAACTGGACAGCACTGGGAGATCTACTAGTATATCCTGATTTACTGTGTGAGTACAGCTGATCTAAGGAATAGTGATAAAAATCCTGCACTACCAGTTTTATAAAAACTAATCCAGCATATACCATGTTTTTCCAAATAGAGCCTTGAAGCCACCAGTGCTTGCTCAACTACACAATAAATACACACTTGTACTATTACCTGTGTCAAGATATACTTACTCAAAAAGATGATACTCACCTTGCCTTCTTTAATCGCAAACATTTCTACCATCAAATAAGATAACAAATAGTTTAAATTCCCACTGTATCATGGTCATTGAATTAGATCAATAATCTGTTTATAATTGTTTTATTCTCATTGCACAGGATCTTTTCAATTAGCAACAGCTAAGGGAGAACACATTTTAAGTCCAGAAATTAATTCAGGGAATAGTTAAAGGGATATGAAACCCAAAATTTTTCTTTCATCATTCATATGGAGAATACAATTTTAAACAACTTTCCAATTTGCTTCTATTAGTTAATTTGCTTACTTCTCTTGTTATCCTTTGCTGAAAGGTTTATCTAGGCAAGTTCAGGAGCTGCAGAGAATCTAGTTTCTAGCTGCTGATTGGTGGCTGTATATATATACCGATTGTCATTGGCTCACCCATTTGTTCAGTTAGAAACCATTAGTAAATTGCTGCTCATATAACCAAGCATACCAAGAGAATGAAACAAATAAGATAATAGAAGTAAATTAGAAAGTTGTTTAAAATTGTATTCTCTGGCCCTAGAGGTTCCGGAGGAGGAGCTCAGGTGTGTGGTCAGGTGAATCACCTGTGCAGCATTACCTCCACCACAAGCCTTGGCGGTATCTTCGAGCTCAAACCCACTGTCTCAGGGCGGCTTGCCTAGCTAAATCCATCGCTTTCAGAACCTATACAGTGCCACACCAAAGCACTGGGCTGCATACTGCAGCAGTTATATGACTCTATCCCTTTTGTCAAATACCGCCATATCAAGTGGTAATTCTTAAAGGAGACTGCTATCTTTCCTTCACGCTGAACTTTTTCTACACAAACAGAGGACGTGATCTAAAAAGGTATATTATACCGAAGTTTCACCAATAGTTTTCCCTGCCCGTTACGCTGAGATCTAGAGATTTACAGACTCCCTGGCGATCTTACCCGGCTCAAAGAGAGAGGTCCCCTGCTTCTGCCTTCTTGCTCCAGGTACAGACCCAAGGCTCCCTGTTTGATCGTAACTCTGCTGCGCGCCTTCATCATGGGTAGAGAGGCTCTGGACTCTGCACTTTTTTCCAGTTGTGTAGTCCCCTCCCACCGGTGCTGCGTGAGGGGATCCGACCACTACTTGCCTCTAGGAATCCTACCCAGACATCAAGCGTGACCACCTCCACTACAGTTTCTGCTTCCTGGGCCGGCCTGGATCTCCGACAGCTGGGCAATTTTCCACACCTTCAGCAAACCGGACCAAGCGCCCCCTCTCCCACCGGAGCTGCGTGAGAGGGGTTGCATTCAAAAAAGGGTCTCTCTCGGACACAGACATCCTCTAGATCTTCAGCGGGTAATGTTGATGATTCTTGGGTAATAGAAAATATCACCGCTATCCTCCTTACCCCTTTCTTATATACATACCGTCTAGACAAAGCCAAGAACTGGTAAAGGCAGATAAGGAGGCCAAAGGGAAGGGATCAATAGCTTAGCTCCTAACACGGCCCGTAAGGGCATCCTAGCCCCCATTCAATTGGGAAAGTTTCACTCCTCTGCTTAAAGTGTTAAGATACTGGACATTTTCTTCTCGTTTTTTCTCTATTATGTTCTTGTCCTAGAGTATTTAAATTTGTCGAAAGGATTTGCCTGTCTTAACAAGGATTTTACTTCTAAAATATAAATATCTGTAAATCCGTCTCTTTGATATAAGAATTTGTTTATATCACGAGGGTTACATTTATCCTTATCTTTAAGTTAGCTGTTTTAGTTATATCACTGAGAAAAAGGATAATAAATTGCCACTTGTATGTGGATAACTAAGACATGGTTACTAAACTAGCTTGAAGTTGTATTACAATATTTCTCTTTTTACTTGTCATATCTGCACCTGACTTTGCAAACTCTTGCTTTAAATTGTCTCTGTTACTACATAACTGTAGCTGGCTTCGGCTGTGGTATTAATTAATAGAGAAGGTGCGAGTGAGAAAAAAGAAAATAACTGTGAGAGGAAGGAAGGGGAAAAAGGAAAGAAAGGAAAGAAAGGAAAGGAAAAAAATATATTGCTAATATTGGTAAAATTACTGTGAACCGCTAACCATCATATTTCTCCTTCCAAAAATGTAATACTGTATGATTCACTATTAAGTCAAGGTTATATTCTGTTGTCTTCTCACATGGTATCTATGACCTTAGAACTGTAATTCTATTATCACATTATTAATATTTAAATCTCCTTTTTTCTTTGGCCAAAGTTAAGGATGATTTCCCTCTCCAGTTTAAAAGGAATTGAATAGACCACCCTCTAATACCTTTATGCATCTAAGTTAGCCTTACTACACATAATCTTCCGATAGATACAATCTCTCTCTTATCTTGATTGAGAAAAGATAAGAAGGGTACATAACTCAGCAAAATAGACAAGCCTACTGTCTTAATTTATAATCACAGGGCTTTATCATCACAACTTTGCATTCTGGCCATTAGCTGCACTTAAAAATCTGTAGAAAAAGGAGAATATTAGAAAAGCTAAGATAGCGAAGAATATCTTAGTATCCTAGCATACTTACAACAAAACTGTTAAAAACAGCTTATTTTTTATGTAGTATCATACTTTTCTCTTTTATATCTGTCATATACGGGCTAGAAGTTATAAACTTACAGTTAAAGTGACCCTGATTAACCACAGATGTAAGCAGACTCAACTAAAGTTTTAGCCAAAATACCCTCTTAAGTAACCTTTACATCAAATCTGCAGGAGATACTTATTTAAACTACAACTGGTTAACAAATTAGCAATCCTATTTCCTATAAGGAAAAGAGGCAGAGACCTCTTATAGACCTTATCTATAATTACATTAGCAAATAGGCCAACGGCCTTCCTGATATACATCATAGAAGTTTGACTACCTCTTAGAATTCTATCATTTGAATTGTCACTAACCCTACATATTTGAACCTTTAGTAAAATCACTAATACTTTAACCTCACCCTAGATTCTTATCTCCCTTCTCCCTCCTTCTTAACAAACCTGTCATCTCTTACACTCTAATCTAAACACGTACACTTAGAAATTTAATAATTGTAAAATGCCTTATCAGACACTAATAGGGTAGTTCAAGCACAGAGTAGTCTACAACTCTATTGCCCCTTCTCACAAATCACTATTTCCTTTATTAAGTTTTCTCACCTTGACTGCCCTATTTTCCCCTTTGCACACACACGCCTCCCTCACTATCACTTCCCCTGGGATTTTCATAATCACCTTCACTTTCCCCTACTCACACTCAACCCCTTTTTTTTTTCCCCTCTCACTGACAAGCGTTTTATTTAACGCTCTTCTCTTCACGATCACACATAGTCACGCGGCACATGGATAAATTTCTTTCCACTTCATCTAAGACACTCTCTCCAAATATGGCAGCTAGGCAAAGGGACAAGAAATCTAAGAACACTCAAGAACCTGTCACTCAGATACTACCAACCTCACCTCATAGGGTAACCATCCCTGAATCCACTACTCTACAGAGTCTGGTTACCAGTATATCAGATGCTCTTACACCTAAATTTGAGGCTCTTAGGACAGAGATTAAACAAGACATTCTGTCACTATCTCAAGAGATTAGACAATTCTCTAACAGAATCCAGGAAGTAGAACAGCGAGTATCAGATCTGGAAGACCTAACAACAGTATATAGCTCAAAAATTGAGGCCTCAAGTAGCAATATTCAAAAAATCTATGACAGACTGGAGGACCTAGAAAATCGCTCCAGAAGAAACAACATACGCATAATAGGCCTTCCAGAGGATAAGCATTATGACAACTTATGTTCTTTTATTTAAAAGTAAGCTTTATTGAATGAACACATATAAGATTACATCTTTTACATTCAAAATGATACATAAAACCATAGCGACCAGGATCGCCATGTCAGATAAACATAAACAGACTCTGGTAATAGACTGATAAAGAATTATAATATTACATTTGGTGTGTTCACTGTTGATCATTCCACTTTGCAAAATGCCAAAAATAAACACAGGTTCCTGCGGTCGACAGCACCGGATCCAAACATCTGATGGCCACATAAAAGCAAAACTACTATTCTAGTGTTAGATGTAGGTAGGTCTGGCAGTGCCAACCCCATGCAGTCTCTGAAAATTTCAGTGTAAGAAGAAGGTAATAAAATAAAAATAGAGACAGGAAGCATACGGAAAGATGTAGGGAGGGGAATGTAGGGATAAGATAGTGTAGAGATAAGAGGGGGGGAAGAAAAAGGGTTGAGTGAGGAGAAAAAAAAAGGGGGGGGGGAGGATAAATCCAAATGGTCATATTAATTTTAATCTAAATAATCCAGACCCTTCATGAGTTTCACCACAACTGCCCACCCAATCTCCAAAGTTTTTCCTAGTGGTTATAGACCCTTACCCTTCCAGATCAGAATTATATATTCATGAGTCTCAAGTCTCCCAGTTTTTAAGTAATGGAACCTCTCCAGGCTCAAAAGATCCCAGACCCCGGCCCTCCATTCCTCAAGGTTAGGTGTGTGTATTGATTTCCAATGTCTTGGTATAAGTCCTTTTGCACAGTTCAACATTAGGAGAAATAAATGGCGTTTCGCGTCCATGACAATTTTAGGTAGTTCATGGAATATAAGATATTTAGGGTCTGGTGGGAGGATGATCTCCAGTAGCCTGCTACACTCCTGAAACACCTCATTCCAAAAGGGTTGTATATGAGGACATTGCCACCAGATATGCAGCATGGATCCCTCCTCTCCGCAGCCCCTCCAGCACTCGCCACCTGTATGTGGGTATATTTTTTTTAACCTCTGTGGGGTGAGGTACCAACGGCTCAGAAACTTAAAATGCATCTCTTGTAGTTTCATCGAAACCGACACATGTTTCGCTTTGCGAAATATGGATAACCATGCTTTAGAGTCGGGCCCAATGCCCAATTCTTGTTGCCATGCTGCTATGTAAGAGGGGAGCACATCAGTACCCCCCTCCACCAGCAATTTGTACAAAATTGAAATGAGATGACGTGGTAGGGTTGGCGAAGTGCAGAGCACTTCGAATGGTGTTTTCTGTCTTTTCAGTAATTCTCTGTCGCGCAGAGTGCTGTAATAATGATGGAATTGCGTTGTTCTGAACCATGAGGAGAATAAATCGCAGTCCCATTCAGCCAGTTCCATTTGTGGTTTGATTCTACCCCCCGACAGGGCGCCCGAGACTGCGGTCTCCGCTAGAGTATAGCAAGATCCCAAAGAGTAGGTTTTATTAGCTAACCCGTTATCCGGGTTTTCATGGACGGGCATCACAGGTGAGATAGAAGTAGAAATATACGGTTTCACCTTGATCAATTTATCCCATCTACACAACACATCCTCAATCAGGGGATACTGTGCGAGCCAAGTAGGGCGTTGAGCAGGGTTGATCCACGCAAGAGATCCCACGTTACCCCTACGGAGAATCTCCCTATCCAAGCCTATCCAGGCTTTGTTGGGCGATCCATGGCACCACTCGACCAATCGTTGTAGTTGGATGGCCTTAAGGTATTCGCTTAGTCGAGGGAAACCTCCTCGGTCTCTGGGCAGATACATCATCTTTTGGTTGATCCGTGGTCTCAGATCATTCCAGATGTATGATTCAAGTGCCGACTGAATTTGATGGATTAAGTGGTCTGCTGACGACAAGGGGATAGCCTGCATAATATATAATACTCTGGGCAGAATGTTTATTTTAGCCACTTATATTCTACCCATCCAAGAGATGGTCTTATTTTTCCATGCCGCAAAGTCCCGTGTGGCATCCTCCCTTACGCGCTTATAATTTAGAGACACAATTTCCCCAACCGAAGGGGCTAGTGTAATACCTAAGTATTTAAGGTGCTTTATAGCAACCTTCAGGGGGCAACCGTCACTGTGTAATTCAAACACATCTCTAGGCATTGAAATGTTCAAGATTTCAGATTTGGAAAGGTTAAGTGAGAAATCCGACATCTGCCCAAATCTCTCAAATTCGGATAGCGATTTCTGCAGAGACCCACCATTGTCGGCTAGGGTCAACAGCACATCATCGGCATACATAGCCAATTTATGCTCTATTTCCCCTGTTCTAAATTGACGTATCTCTGGATTCTTGCGTATCTTACATGCTAAAACCTCCATGATCAGAGCAATGAGCAGGGGTGAGAGGGGGCACCCTTGTCTCGTTCCATTTGAGATCTGGAAAGATTCTGAGAACAGTCCGTTCACACGAACCTTGGCGTTTGGGTTGGAGTATAGTGAGAATACGTAATTTATGAAATGTGCTCCGAAAAAGATCTTTTCCAAAGTGAATCGCATAAAAGTCCAATTGACTCGGTCAAAGGCCTTTTCCGCATCCGTCGACACAAGGACTAACGGAGCGGAAGTAGCCTGCGCATGTGAGATCAGCTGGATCACTCTGAGAGTGTTATCCCGTGCCTCTCTTGCCGGGATAAATCCTGTTTGATCTGTGGAGACAAAATGTGGCAAAAATATCTTGAGGCGGTTTGCTATGACTTTGGCCAAAATCTTGATATCAGAATTAAGCAGTGATATCGGTCTATAACTGCCAGGCAGGTTTTCTGGTTTATCCGGTTTAGGGATCACCGAGATGAATGCTTCCAGCATCGAATTTGGTAGAATAGGAGCCTCTGAAAGCCGGTGGAACACCTTGAGCATATGAGGTATTAAAATGCCTGCAAATCTTTTATAGTAGCGCGTACCAAACCCGTCAGGGCCCGGGCTTTTGCCAGCTGGAAGGCTTTTGATAGCTGCTAGAATCTCTTCTGCAGTAAATGGTGCATCCAATTGGCACGCCTGTTCAGCAGTTAACCCCTTAATGACAAGTGACGTACCAGGTACGTCCTGCAAAAACTTGCAGTTAGTGACAATGGACGTACCTGGTACGTCACTTGTCTAAGAGAGTGCTGGAAGCGATCGCAATCGCTTCCAGCAGCTCTCAGGGTATTGCAGTGATGCCTCCATATGGAGGCATCCTGCAATACCATTTAGAAGACTCCGATGCAGAGAGAGCCACTCTGTGGCCCTCTCTGCACCGGTAGCGATGGTGCCGGTTCGTTGGTGGGTGGGAGCACATCAGGGAGGCGGGTGGGCGGCCCATCGCTACCCGGCATCCGGTTCCTGTAAGTGCTATGTGCACGCCGGGTGCCGGGAGCGTGCGGGGGCGCGCGTGCGCGCGCGCGGGGGCGCGCGGGGGTGCGCGTGCGCGCCCGATTACATGCCCACTGCCACCAATGAGAAAGGAAGGGGGGACAAAAGTAAAATATAAATAAATATATAAGGATCTGGGAGGGGGAGGGGGTTGGGGTATTGTGGGGGGCTGCTACACTACAGAAAAATGTAAACTGGCAATAAATTGCAAAAAAAAACACTTGTTTTGGGGGCAAATTGGGTACTGGCAGACAGCTGCCAGTACCCAAGATGGCGGCAATTAGGTAGGGGAGAGGGTTAGAGAGCTGGGGGGGGGGGATCATGGAGGTTGGGGCTAAGGCAGGAGTCCATCACAGCTAAAACATTTTAATTTTTTTTATTAAAAAAAAGAAAAACTCCTTTTATTTAGTACTGGCAGACTTTCTGCCAGTACTTAAGATGGCGGGGACAATTGTGGGGTGGGGGAGGGAAGAGAACTGTTTGGGAGGGATCAGGGGGTGGGATGTGTCAGGTGGGAGGCTGATCTCTACCCTAAAGCTAAAATTAACCCTGCAAGCTCCCTACAACCTACCTAATTAACCCCTTCACTGCTGGGCATAATTTACGTGTGGTGCGCAGCAGCATTTAGTGGCCTTCTAATTACCAAAAAGCAATGCCAAAGCCATATAAGTCTGCTATTTCTGAACAAAGGGGATCCCAAAGAAGCATTTACAACCATTTGTGCCTTAATTGCACAAGCTGTTTGTAAATAATTTCAGTGGGAAACCTAAAGTTTGTGACAAAATTTGTGAAAAAGTGAACTTATTTTTTTATTTGATGACATTTGGCGGTGAAATGGTGGCATGAAATATACCAAAATGGGCCTAGATCAATACTTTGGGTTGTCTTCTAAAAAAAAATATATACATGTCAAGGGATATTCAGGTATTCCTGACAGATATCAGGGTTCCAATGTAACTAGCGCTAATTTTGAAAAAAAGTTGTTTGGAAATAGCAAAGTGCTACTTGTATTTATGGCCCTATAACTTGCAAAAAAAGTAAAGAACATGTAAACATTGGGTATTTCTAAACTCAGGACAAAATTTAGAAACTATTTAGCATAGGTGTTTTTTGGTGATTGTAGATGTGTAACAGATTTTGGGGGTCAAAGTTAGAAAAAGTGTGTTTTTTTCAATTTTTTCCTCATATTTTATATTTTTTTTATAGTAAATTATAAGATATGATGAAAATAATGGTATCTTTAGAAAGTCCATTTAATGGCGAGAAAAACGGTATATAATATGTGTGGGTACAGTAAACGAGTAAGAGGAAAATTACAGCTAAACACAAACACCGCAGAAATGTAAAAATAGCCATTGTCATTAAGGGTAAGAAAATTGAAAAATGGTCCGGTCATTAAGGGGTCATTAAGGGGTTAAAGATGGTACTCCCGCTTTTTCAATATAGTCAGATACCTCTTGTTCAAAAATCCGTCCGCAAATTTTCTGCTGGGTGTATGTTATAGAGGGTTTCATAAAAATTGCCAAGGGTATTTGCTATGGCTTGACCATCTCTATGCGTCATCCCATGCTTATCTGTGATTTCATAGATATATGAGCGCAATCTTTTCCGAGCTAGCGCTCGGGCCAATAACTTCCCTGCTTTATTACTATGCTCAAAAAATGTTTGACACATAATGAGGGCTTTTTTGTGTTGCTCCTCTTGCAGGTGACGTAACAAAGCTGACCTAGCTAAAGCCAGCTCCGTATGTAGAGCCTGATCAGCGGGACGATCTTTATGCGCTAGTTCTTTTTGTGATACCTGCGCTAACAGCGCGTTGTAGATTTCCCTTTTGGACCTGCACAAAGCTGCACTGTGTCCGATCAAACAACCTCTGATCACACTTTTGTGGGCTTCCCACACAGTGGATCCGGCCATAGCCTCGTCCGGGTTTAGGAGGAAGTATTCCTCAATGTTTTTTTGTAGCTTTGATATTAAGAGTTTATCATCAAGAAGGTATTCATCAAGCCTCCACACATGTGGGGTTACTGGGGTGTTTGGCCAATTGATAGAGCATTTAACAGGAGCATGGTCTGACCATGTGATCACATTGATACTGCATCCCGTTGTAACCGTAAGACCCGCCGAATCTGTAAAAAGGTCATCGATTCTGGTGTACTTCCTATGGGGGTGTGAGTAGAAAGTGAAAGTTTTGTCTGTTGGGTGGAAGGTACGCCAGATATCGTGCAAGTTCAAGTCTCTGAGAGACCTAATTAGATGTTTAGATACTTTATGTGGAGCGCTGGAGAGACCGTTCGAGGTGTCCAAGCTTAGGGAAATGTTAAAATCCCCTCCCAAGAAGAGGACACCTTTCTGTGATTCCAAAATCAACTGTGTGATTTTCTTAAAAAACACATCTTGCGCCTTGTGTGGGAAGTATAGGTTGGCCAGGGTCATGGGTCTACCATATAGTTTGCCTATCAGAATTATATATCTACCATTGGGATCTTTTATAATTTGCTCCAATTGGAATGGAACACCATGGCGAAACAAAATGCCAACTCCATTTTTTTTGGAGGGCCCAGATGCAAAACAAGCCTCTGGATAATATCTGCTAAACCATTTGGGTTCCCTGTGTTTAGAATAGTGTGTTTCTTAAATAAAAATGATGTCACCGCCCATCCTGTGTAGATCTCTCGTGATAATCGAGCGTTTCTCTGGGCTATTCAGACCCTTAACGTTAACAGTAAGAAGATCCAAATTGTGGAATTTATTTAATAGTCGTGGGCGCGCCATGGATAAGGTGAAGGAGGGGGAAAGAGAAAAAAAAAGAAAAAAAAAAAAGGGGGGGGGGGATTAGAGGGGAGGAGGGAACCAGGAGGGGGAGGAAGAAGAAGGACAGATGGAGGAGAGTCACAGGAGAAGAGGGGAGGTTTTTAGCAGGAGCGGGGTAAGTGCGTTCAGAAAAAAAAGCAAAGGAGAAGGGCGAGTTAAGGTTGCTAGAGAGAAGGATGGGAAATGTAGAGGTAGAAAGTAGAGAGGAAAGGAGAAAGGGAATCCAGAGAGAATCAAGCAACAACAGGCCAGATCCTCACATGTATTACAAACGAATTTAAGAGTGGAGAGTAAGAAGAAAGGGGGTAAAAATCTACTTATAACAAGTACACAAATAGGAGGTAGTAACCCCAAAACTCTTGCATAGAAATGTTAACAGATATTTAAACTTTGTAGGTAAAGTAACTCAATACATATCAATAACCATTGTCAGAACTAAAATATGGACTAGAAGCGGAAACACACAACTCCCTCCCATGCCGACCCTGCCTAGAGTCCCATGCTCTCTAGAGAATGCCTATTTAAAACCCACCCAGTTTGCTTAATCTAAATCTAGCGTAGATTCTGCTCCACCCGACCCCCAGATCTTCTTTTTTTTAATATATTTTTTTATTTTCTTTTATTTATTTATTCTGTAAATATGGTGATGTTTACATTCTATTAGGCCTAGGGAGAGCAAGAAAAAATTTGCTAATACCTATTACCAGTCTTATTTGTAAATGAAGCATATTCCTGTATGTGAGAAATTGAATAAACATACAACATTGTAAAAGTAGCTGCAAAAATATTTAGATAAGCAACAAAGGGCAAGTGAAAGGCACACTCCCATATGATAGATCGGTTTCCATCACCTGCCAATGTCTCTCAGTGTCCAAATGGCTTGACCAAGGCGTCAGAGATGCGTATTACTAATTCTACAATTATACAGCTAAAAAGAGAAAGTTATACATACAACATGTGTCTGGGGTTGAAACATATACTTATAAACTTATCTGGTTCAGAGGGTGGTGGAGTTTTCAAATCCAGGCAGGGTGTTCCATGGGAGTTCCAGCTCAATTAGCGTGTCAGCTATAACATGATAATGCAATTTGACAAGGCCTCCAGTAGCCTAGTCAGGACCTTGGTCTGCGACTTCAAGATTAACATCAGGGCCTGGTTGTGCGGGGGCAACAGGCATGTTTGGTGGTCTAATCTGTAAACCAAATGCCTGATTTAGAGCGGGAAGATCCTCCAGCAACTTATAAATTGCTGTTGAGCAATTCTTAGATGCGATGATACAGGTGGGAAATCCCCACCTGTATTGGATTTGATGATCTTTAAGGCTGGAGGTAATGTAGCGCAGATCTCTTCACTTCTGTAGAGTTGTAGGGCATAAATCCGTAAACACCTGGAGATCAGTACCTTCATATGTAAGAGGGTGCTTATTTCTAGCCAGCCGAAGAATTTCTTCTTTATCCCTATAGGAGAGAAGTCTGATGATAATATCCCTTGGAGGGGCCCTGGCCGGCGGTCTGGGCCTGAGAGCCCTATGTGCTCTTTCAACCTGTATATCAGCTGCATTTGGAGCGCGTTTAAGAAATTTGAAGAAGTCCTGAATGTATTGACCTATCTCAGGAGGATTCACTGTTTCAGGGACGCCGCACAACCTCAGGTTGTTATGCCTGCTCCTATTTTCAAGGTCTTCAATTCTATCGGTCAAGGACTGAACCGTAGCATCCTGGGATTGCATACAGCTGGCCTGGTGCTGAAGGTCTGAACGTATTGTTTCCTGCATTTCCTCAATCTGGGAGTCTCTGTGATCTACTGCCACTATATCTTTCTTCAAATCCCCAAACATAAGTTTGACATCTGTCATAGCTTCCTGTATATCCTTTTTAGATGACAAATGTTTAATGTCCTCTCTAGTAAGATAACAAGGCTGCAGGGGATCTAGATTGGAAGTCTGCACAGCAGCAGCTTGTTTACTACTGTCTGGCAGTTCTTTATTGGTGCCAGGAGCATTTTCAGTAGAGATTAGATAGTTTTCCATATTGGAAGATTGAGACCCCTTAACCGGTTTGGTTATGCGTCTGTTCGCCATTTTCATACACTGAGCAATAGGATAGGGCAAGTAGAATTATCCTAGGTCTGGCTGTACAATGTATATAAACTGACAGTTATGTCTCTGTAAGGGGAGCCAGCTCAAGTCAGACAGGCCTGTGTGATTCAGCAGTGCTTCAGATGAAATCAGCTCAGGGTTCTCCCTTACATCTATCAGGCTTATCTAGCAATAGTGTCCAAAGTGCCTGTTAGTACACCAATAGGCCTCAGCTAAGCGATGCCCCTTCAGTTATGTGTGTATTAAAGCCAGAGGGTTTACAAATTTGGGCTTATTTCTGCATTCACAGCCCTGGCTCTTTACCCCAGTAAGGCACTTGTCAGCTTTAATAGCACCGGAGAGCACTGATCCACCGAGTGCACCTCACAGTCCCCCACAACAGCTTATAGGGTACCTGATTGCCTGTGTCCAGATCCTGCAGAGATCAGTGATGTGGCAGGTAAGGAGCCTGTTACCACTCAGTGTCCTTACCCTCCAGGGCGGCGATCCGCTACTGCACACTTATCTGGGCTGTCAGGTCACAAGCACACCAAATACCAGCCTATCTTGACCTTACTTTATCCAGTCACTGCTGCCCAGATGTGGTATATATTGATCCTTCCTTTACGCGGTCAAAGTTTTCACCGCTACCACTGGTTCCCAGCACGCTCAGGCCTCACTGCGCATATATTTAAACAGAGGTCTCCGTTACCGCTCAGCTCCCCAAAGTAGTTGTCATAGGTGCTCGGTCCGTTTATAGCTGTGGATCTGGGCTTTCAATTAGTTCGAACTTGTTAAGAATTACTTATAACCTGTAACAAGAGTCTTGGGGCTTCAGAGCTAAATCAATGTGCGGCTATCTACAAGCTTGGCCAAGCTCCGCCCCCGACAACTTATGTTCTTTTATATCAGATATACTTACTAAAGCTTTAAAAATTCCCTCAACTTACCACCCAATTATAGTGGAAAGAGCGCACAGAGTAAGCAATCCCCGTCTAGACAATAAAAACACTAACCGCCCGAGACCTGTTATAGCAAGGTTACTTAACTTCCAGGACAAGAACACAATATTACAATACTATCGCAAAAATCAGCCAATCCTCATAGACAACGCTACGGTTCTAATTTTCCAAGATTTTTCAGCCCATACAGCCTCTAAAAGAAGAGAGATGGCTCCCATTTGCACTAAGTTCATACAAAATGGACACCGTGTTACTTTAATTTACCCTTTTAAACTTAGAGTTGTAGTGAACGACACAGTTCATTTATTTGAGGATGTCCAAATGGCTGAGAATTTTTTTAAGACAGTAAACTCATAATGTTACTAGAAGATGATCTCCGTAGCTAAAGAGAGGATAAGTCCTATGACCAGGGAATCCCCTAGGGTTAGGGATGGTTTGTTTGATTGTATGAATGGATGTTTCTGTATATATATATTTTTTTCTTTTTCTCTCTTCTCTCACCCTTGCTCCCTCTCTATGGCCTAGATTTGGAGTTCGGCGGTAAAAGGGCTGTTAACGCTCCGCGGGCTTTTTTCTGGCCGCACCATAAAATTAACTCTGGTATCGAGAGTTCAAACAAATGCTGCGTTAGGCTCCAAAAAAGGAGCGTAGAGCATTTTTACCGCAAATGCAACTCTCGATACCAGAGTTGCTTACGGACGCGGCCGGCCTCAAAAACGTGCTCGTGCACGATTCCCCCATAGGAAACAATGGGGCTGTTTGAGCTGAAAAAAAACCTAACACCTGCAAAAAAGCAGCGTTCAGCTCCTAACGCAGCCCCATTGTTTCCTATGGGGAAACACTTCCTACGTCTGCACCTAACACTCTAACATGTACCCCGAGTCTAAAAACCCCTAACCTTACACTTATTAACCCCTAATCTGCCGCCCCCGCTATCGCTGACCCCTGCATATTTTTTTAAACCCCTAATCTGCCGCTCCGTAAACCGCCGCCACCTACGTTATCCCTATGTACCCCTAATCTGCTACCCCTAACACCACCGACCCCTATATTATATTTATTAACCCCTAACCTGCCCCCCACAACGTCGCCGACACCTGCCTACACTTATTAACCCCTAATCTGCCGAGCGGACCTGAGCGCTACTATAATAAATGTATTAACCCCTAATCCGCCTCACTAACCCTATCATAAATAGTATTAACCCCTAATCTGCCCTCCCTAACATCGCCGACACCTAACTTCAATTATTAACCCCTAATCTTCCGATCGGAGCTCACCGCTATTCTAATAAATGGATTAACCCCTAAAGCTAAGTCTAACCCTAACACTAACACCCCCCTAAGTTAAATATAATATTTATCTAACGAAATAAATTAACTCTTATTAAATAACTTATTCCTATTTAAAGCTAAATACTTACCTGTAAAATAAATCCTAATATAGCTACAATATAAATTATAATTATATTATAGCTATTTTAGGATTAATATTTATTTTACAGGCAACTTTGTAATTATTTTAACCAGGTACAATAGCTATTAAATAGTTAAGAACTATTTAATAGTTACCTAGTTAAAATAATAACAAATTTACCTGTAAAATAAATCCTAACCTAAGTTATAATTAAACCTAACACTACCCTATCAATAAAATAATTAAATAAACTACCTACAATTACCTACAATTAACCTAACACTACACTATCAATAAATTAATTAAACACAATTCCTACAAATAAATACAATTAAATAAACTAGCTAAAGTACAAAAAATAAAAAAGAACTAAGTTACAGAAAATAAAAAAATATTTACAAACATAAGAAAAATATTACAACAATTTTAAACTAATTACACCTACTCTAAGCCCCCTAATAAAATAACAAAGCCCCCCAAAATAAAAAATTCCCTACCCTATTCTAAATTAAAAAAGTTACAAGCTCTTTTACCTTACCAGCCCTGAACAGGGCCCTTTGCGGGGCATGCCCCAAGAATTTCAGCTCTTTTGCCTGTAAAAAAAAAATACAATACCCCCCCCCAACATTACAACCCACCACCCACATACCCCTAATCTAACCCAAACCCCCCTTAAATAAACCTAACACTAAGCCCCTGATGATCTTCCTACCTTGTCTTCACCATCCAGGTATCACCGATCCGTCCTGGCTCCAAGATCTTCATCCAACCCAAGCGGGGGTTGGCGATCCATAATCCGGTCCAGAAGAGGCTCCAAAGTCTTCCTCCTATCCGGCAAGAAGAGGACATCCGGACCGGCAAACATCTTCTCCAAGCGGCATCTTCGATCTTCTTCCATCCGGAGCGAAGCGGCAGGATCCTGAAGACCTCCAGCGCGGAACATCCATCCGGACCGACGACTGAACGACGAATGACTGTTCCTTTAAGGGACGTCATCCAAGATGGCGTCCCTCGAATTCCGATTGGCTGATAGGATTCTATCAGCCAATCGGAATTAAGGTAGGAATTTTCTGATTGGCTGATGGAATCAGCCAATCAGAATCAAGTTCAATCCGATTGGCTGATCCAATCAGCCAATCAGATTGAGCTCGCATTCTATTGGCTGTTCCGATCAGCCAATAGAATGCGAGCTCAATCTGATTGGCTGATTGGATCAGCCAATCGGATTGAACTTGATTCTGATTGGCTGATTCCATCAGCCAATCAGAAAATTCCTACCTTAATTCCGATTGGCTGATAGAATCCTATCAGCCAATCGGAATTCGAGGGACGCCATCTTGGATAACGTCCCTTAAAGGAACAGTCATTCGTCGTTCAGTCGTCGGTCCGGATGGATGTTCCGCGCTGGAGGTCTTCAGGATCCTGCCGCTTCGCTCCGGATGGAAGAAGATCGAAGATGCCGCTTGGAGAAGATGTTTGCCGGTCCGGATGTCCTCTTCTTGCCGGATAGGAGGAAGACTTTGGAGCCTCTTCTGGACCGGATTATGGATCGCCAACCCCCGCTTGGGTTGGATGAAGATCTTGGAGCCAGGACGGATCGGTGATACCTGGATGGTGAAGACAAGGTAGGAAGATCTTCAGGGGCTTAGTGTTAGGTTTATTTAAGGGGGTTTGGGTTAGATTAGGGGTATGTGGGTGGTGGGTTGTAATGTTGGGGGGGGGGGTTTGTATGGTTTTTTTTACAGGCAAAAGAGCTGAAATTCTTGGGGCATGCCCCGCAAAGGGCCCTGTTCAGGGCTGGTAAGGTAAAAGAGCTTGTAACTTTTTTTAATTTAGAATAGGGTAGGGAATTTTTTATTTTGGGGGGCTTTGTTATTTTATTAGGGGGCTTAGAGTAGGTGTAATTAGTTTAAAATTGTTGTAATATTTTTCTTATGTTTGTAAATATTTTTTTATTTTCTGTAACTTAGTTCTTTTTTATTTTTTGTACTTTAGCTAGTTTATTTAATTGTATTTATTTGTAGGAATTGTGTTTAATTAATTTATTGATAGTGTAGTGTTAGGTTAATTGTAGGTAGTTTATTTAATTATTTTATTGATAGGGTAGTGTTAGGTTTAATTATATCTTAGGTTAGGATTTATTTTACAGGTAAATTTGTTATTATTTTAACTAGGTAACTATTAAATAGTTCTTAACTATTTAATAGCTATTGTACCTGGTTAAAATAATTACAAAGTTGCCTGTAAAATAAATATTAATCCTAAAATAGCTATAATATAATTATAATTTATATTGTAGCTATATTAGGATTTATTTTACAGGTAAGTATTTAGCTTTAAATAGGAATAAGTTATTTAATAAGAGTTAATTTATTTCGTTAGATAAAAATTATATTTAACTTAGGGGGGTGTTAGTGTTAGGGTTAGACTTAGCTTTAGGGGTTAATCCATTTATTAGAATAGCGGTGAGCTCCGATCGGAAGATTAGGGGTTAATAATTGAAGTTAGGTGTCGGCGATGTTAGGGAGGGCAGATTAGGGGTTAATACTATTTATGATAGGGTTAGTGAGGCGGATTAGGGGTTAATACATTTATTATAGTAGCGCTCAGGTCCGCTCGGCAGATTAGGGGTTAATAAGTGTAGGCAGGTGTCGGCGACGTTGAGGGGGGCAGATTAGGGGTTAATAAATATAATATAGGGGTCGGCGATGTTAGGGCAGCAGATTAGGGGTACATAGGGATAACGTAGGTGGCGGCGATTTGCGGTCGGAAGATTAGGGGTTAATTATTTTAAGTAGCTGGCGGCGACGTTGTGGGGGGCAAGTTAGGGGTTAATAAATGTAATACAGGGGTCGGCGGGGTTAGGGGCAGCAGATTAGGGGTACATAAGTATAACGTAGGTGGCGGTCGGCAGATTAGGGGTTAAAAATTTTAATCGAGTGGCGGCGGTGTGGGGGGACCTCGGTTTAGGGGTACATAGGTAGTTTATGGGTGTTAGTGTACTTTAGGGTACAGTAGTTAAGAGCTTTATAAACCGGCGTTAGCCAGAAAGCTCTTAACTCCTGCTATTTTCAGGCGGCTGGAGTTTTGTCGTTAGAGCTCTAACGCTCACTTCAGAAACGACTCTAAATACCGGCGTTAGAAAGATCCCATTGAAAATATAGGCTACGCAAATGGCGTAGGGGGATCTGCGGTATGGAAAAGTCGCGGCTGAAAAGTGAGCGTTAGACCCTTTAATCACTGACTCCAAATACCAGCGGGCGGCCAAAACCAGCGTTAGGAGCCTCTAACGCTGGTTTTGACGGCTACCGCCGAACTCCAAATCTAGGCCTATATCTGTAAATGTCACAAGGGTCAAATAAATTAAAAATAGCATCATGGAATGTCGGGGTATCTCTACCCCTATTAAACGAAAGGCGATACTCGCCCACCTGCGAAAGGCCCATGCCGATATCGGTTTCTTACAATAACCCATCTAAATTTAGAGGAATCTTTAAAATTGAAGGCACAATGGGTCAAAGAAGTCCTTGTAGCACCGAGTGTTGGGAAAAAGAGAGGTGTGGCTACATTAATTGGGAAAAGATCTGAAGTGAAGGTTCTGCATTCTAAAGCTGACTCAGGGGGAGATATATCTTGGTAAAACTTAAGGTTGCTCAACCAACCTATACACTTTGTAATGTATATGGTCCAAACACTTCTGATCCAGAGTTCTGGAATTTAATTCAATCAAAACTCTTGTTATTTAGTGAAGGACATTTAATCTTAGGGGGTGATTTCAACATGGCAACACAATGCCCCCTAGACAGACTCAGAAATAATGTCAAACAGTTAAAGCAGAAAAAAGATAACAGACTCTAAAACATTCAAGAAAATTAAACATAATCTTGCAATTCGAGATATTTGGAGAGTCCAAAATCCTGACGTCCAGAACTATACCTGCCTCTCCAAAGCTCACAAAACCCTCTACAGGATTGATCTATTTTTAATCGATGAACACCTACCCATAACAAAAGTGAAAGCAGGAATAATGCCAATTCTTCTATCTGATCACGGACTCATTTCCCTTGAACTTTATCCCGATCTTCTTAAGCCCAAAACATCGCAATTCTTTTTTCCTTATCATCTTACTACAGACCTAAAATTTAAAAAATGGATCAGAAATAAGTTCATTGAATATGCCAATTTTAACATTGATTATGTACAGCGCCCAGATATATTCTGGGAGGCTGCAAAGGCTGTACTCAGAGGAGAAATTATTGCCTATGCTGTCACATTATCTAAAAAGGTTAAGTTGAGAGAAAGGGAAATGAGCAATTCTCTGGTTAATTCATATAATCACTTCTTGCTCAAAAAAACTCCCTTAAACTGGGCGAAATATATCCGTGCTAAAAATATCAGAGATACTTTTTTATTGACCCAAGAAACCCATAGAGAACTTAGATTCCAAGCTAAATTATATAAATTTGGCAACAAATCTGGAAAAATGCTAGCCAGATTAGTTAAAAACGAAGGAAACAAACCATCGATAGAAAGACTATTACATAATGGGAAACAACTAATGAAGCCAGAAGAAATATCTGATCTATTCATAGAATATTTTCGAGATATTTACACATGTAGAGGGTATGATGCTATGAAAGCTTCAGAGTTCTGGAGCAAAATCACCTATCCGACAGTTTCGGCTGACGAAATAACCAGCCTTAACTCTCCTATCTTAAAAGAAGAGATAGAGAAAGTAATCTTCAACCTCTCTCTCAATAAAGCAGCAGATCCGGATGGACTTCCGAATGAAGTCTACAAAATTCTATCACCCGAAATAACACCCTATCTGAGCAATCTTTTCAATGAGATCTATGTTAATGGCAACTCGGTCCTACCCTCCTTCTCTTCATCATTTACAACTTTGATTTTAAAAGGAGGGAAGGATCCATTGCAAAAAGAGTCATACAGGCCAATTGCTCTATGGAATTCTGATTATAAAATTATGTCCTCTATCTTAGCGAATAGGTTACAGACCATACTATCCAAAATAATTCACACAGATCAAGCCGGTTTTCTTAATAAGCGAAACTCTGCGGCTAAAATTAGAGAACTTCTTGTTACTCTGGACTACACCCAGAATCTCCCCTCCTCTGAAGCGGAGAGAGAGGACACCCTGGACTTAGCCATTCTGTCAATTGATGCAGAAAAGGCGTTTAACCATTTATTAACATCTTTAACAAATTTCGGGATCAAAGGAAACTTCCCTAGATTCCTAGAAAATTTGCACAATCAATCTCATACGAGACTGATAATAAATAACTCCATCTCACCCCCGATTGCAATGGACAGGGGAACATGCCAAGGCTGCCCTCTCTCTCCGCTTCTTTTTGATATAGCTATTGAGCATCTGGCAATCATGTTAAGGGAATCACTGGATGGTATAAAAATTTGGAACTATGAGATAAAGATTGGATTGTATGCTGATGATCTTTTAATCTATCTGTCTAATACAAAACTTAACATACCAAGACTTCTTCAAATAACTGACCACTTCAGCTCCTTCTCAGGATATAAAGTGAATAAAACAAAATCTGAGATTTTCTGGCTGAGGAGAAATAATAGCTCTATCTCAAATACCCCATTTAAAGTGGTCTATGAATCCTTTAAGTACCTCAGGATTCATATACCAATTAACATTGGAGATCTATATAAACTTAATATATCTCCTATAATAACTAGTATCAAAGAGAAATGAAAAGGTTGGCAGCACTTACCATTATCTATCTCCGGCCGATCAGAATTGTTTAAAATGATTCTTCTTCCTAAGCTTCTTTATATTCTGCAGAATGTCCGCTAGAAAAAGATATTCGTTCAATTAATACTGCACTTAGACAATTCTTATGGCAAGGGAAAAGATCCAAGATATCTCTTATCAAACTCACTGCACCAAGGGAATATGGAGGCATAGCAGTGCCAAATATCAGACTCTATAATCTTAGCTTCTTAGCACGTATAATAATGGATTGGATCTTCACTAAGAATTATATTCTCAACAAAGAACTGGAACTTAATATCTGTGAACCATACCTTCCACTGGCCATGATTCACTGCCTACCAAAGAAGCTCCCAGAAAAAATCAAAAGATTTAAAACCATATATAATCCCATAAAGGCATGGTGGAATGTAACCAAAGCCCTGGAAATAACCAGCACTGTCTCAAATTATCTCCCTTTGATAGGAAACCCACAATTTCAAGCAGGTATTAACTCAGTGGTTTTTAATCGTTGGCATAATAATGGCCTTGTTAGGATCTCTTCTCTGATAGATAGTGAAAGAAAATGCATTAAGACCTTTGAAGAATTTAAGAATGATTTTAACCTTATCAATAAAGATTTCTTTGCATATTTGCAAATAAGACATTTTACAGCTGAACTAATTAGAGAGGCTGACTGGTGCTGGGCGCTAGGTAAGCTGGAAAATTGGCTAATTTTAGCTAAAAACGGCTCCATGTTATCACATACTTAGTGTTAGTAAAGCCGCCCCTAATCTGGAAAAGCTGGCAATGGTATGGACCTCCCTAATACATCAAAGTAATATTGAATCAAAAACTCTTCAGTTATCGATTAACAAAGTGGCGGCCACTACTATTTTGGCTACCTGGCGCGAGGCGCATCTTAGGCTCCTTCACAGGGCCTATTTCACCCCGGAGAGAGGCCTCAGAGTGCATAACCAACAATTTAATATATGCCCCAAATGTAGCTGTCCTGCGTCAAACTTGATACATATGTTCTGGCATTGTTCCAAGACTAGAAGATTTTGGAATAAGTTAGAATATTGGCTTAAAACTGCCTTGAAAATTGAGATAACTGCTCTATCATTATATCAAATAATTTTATGTTTAAATATAGACAGTACCGCTCGGAGTAATAAAAAAACTAGTAAATCTCTCTATCTTAGCCTCTAGATACCTGATCTGCAAAAAATGGAAAATGAGAACCTTGCCGACCATTACCGAAGTCAAGAATTATTTAAAAAAACAATGTGTATTAGAACAAAAAGACACAAACATTGACAAGGAATCGGATATAAGGAAGTTCTTTAATAAATGGCCAGCTTTCATAAAAACATTCCATGAAAGGGAAATTGATTTTCTGATTTTCCCATTTAAAATTTCAGAAATAGTTCTTCTTGGCATTTGGTAAGTGGAGATAGGGGATGGAAAACCAAAAAATTCCCAGCTCCCTTTTTTTTTTTGTTGTTGTTGTTGTATTTTTGTGTTTTTTTTTGTCTATGTAGTGTGGCTGTATGTTGTATGATGTATTGTTATGACCTGCCTTACTCAGTGGTGCCCATTGTTGCATCATTAGTCAAGACTGTGATCAATAATTGAGCCAACACTCAGATTTGGATAAGAAAATCACTGTGTCAATAGGAAGAACAGGGGAAATGTAAAAGTATATATAAAAGTTATCCTGTTGAGAGATCCCAAGCCCTCAGTTATTATAGATAGACTCCAGTCGGTCTCTATTACATAGGTGGATAGCGATTATTAACTCCTACAAATACACAATGTTAACTCTTTTTCTCTCTCTTTTTTCTTTTTTTCTTTTTCCCTACATGTGTTGTTATGAAGGTCATGACAATTGAGAAATTGTTCAGATAGGAAGGAAAAAAAAAAAAAAAAACCCAGCAGAGTATACAATTTAATTTTGAGAAACCCTGTTAATATTGATAAATACTCCTGTTTGTGATTTTATGTGATTTCTCTGTTATTTGTTTTGGGCCCTGCGTGGCACCAAATATGTTTTTTCATTTTCCTTCTGTATGCACTGCTGGTTATAAATAAAAGTTAAAAAAAAAATTGTATTCTCTATCTGAAACACAAATTATTTTTTGGGAGGTTTCATGTCCCTTTAAAGCATGACCTAGATGTTGGGGTCATGTAGGGGGCCATGAAAGGGAGTGTAGCCAAAATGTTAGGGATTAGTATGGTTGCGGAGGTCAGTGCTATGGCTGTTTATTGCTATGTGGAAGTTATAATTAAGGTTAATAGAGTGAAGATGGGGCCTTCTGAGGTTGAAATTAATTGTAGCAGGGGGGTAATATTTGCAGATAATAGTGCTTGTGGAAGTCATGGTTATAGTTAATAAATTATAGTGAGTATGTACCTAGACTTTATAGTAGTGCGCAAGGCAATAAAAAAGGTCAATTGTACTGTAAAAGTCATAGTATAGGTTTATAGCTGTACTGGATAATTTTAGTGGTATACAGTATGTGACGCCAAGGATGTTGCAGTTCATTTATTTTGGTGGGGAAATGCCAAAGTTACAGTTTATTACTGTAGAGGTGGTCATACAATTCCCATAGTGTTATCTCAGGGCTGAGAATCATATAATTTTAAAATTTTAGACAAAGAAAGCATACTGAAAAAGGGGTTTCTTTGGGCCCATCAACTTTATATAGCAAGCAACACTATCTCTATCAGTTATGGGCCATTAAGATCAAACCCTTTGACATTTGGTCCATCTTATAGATACAGGTAAAATTTGCTCAAAAGAAACTTCCATATGCAAATCATATGCCCTGGACACGTGTTTATGCTTAAACCTCATAAATACGCACAATTTATCTCTGTTAAATTCTATAATTATATTGCTACTATTTTAAATCAAAAGCTCTTCACTCGTATAAAAGCCAAACCTGTTAAAGTGTAATATTTTATTTAAGGAAGTCTGTAAGTAAAATGGCTCTTTCATCTTTCACAGTCAATCAATTTACCTGCTGGCTATACAAGCTTTTTTCAGCCTTTCATATAAAATGCATTCTATGAGTTCACCAGCCTTAGGTGCTTTTTTTCCATATAACCCTGATAAAAAAATCTTATTATAGATTAGGAAATTAGGAAATCATGGTTAGAATGGGACTTTCATTTGAACCTAAACCATGACTGAATTATAAACTGACACCAGGATAGATCATCGCTTACCACAGGCAGCTCATGGTTACCATGGCGATTCCATACCTAAAGAAACTGTTGTAAAAAAAAATATCAGTGTAAAACATTAATATAACATGTCACCTAGATTACGAGTTTAGCGTTATGGTTTTAATGCTGAAAAATGGCAATTTCAACATAAAAACAGTAACACAGCCATTACGAGTCGTGTTGGTATAGCTATACAGCAAGCATTTTAGCCTGTAACGCAACATCAATCGCACATTTAAAAAATTACATTTTTGCATGGGATTTCCATAGCGCTGGTATTACAGGTTGCACAATGAGGCTAAAATGCTTGCATTACAGCCTATACCGACACGATCCATACCGCCATCTGAAAGCAGTAGTTATGGATTTTGTGTAACAAAAACTAAAATGTTACAAAGTACACTAACACCCATAAACTACCTATTAACCCCTAAACTGAGGCCCTCCTGCATCGCAAACACTATTTAAAATGTATTAACCCCTAATCAGCCGCCCACCCACATCCCCGCCACCATAATAAGGTTATTAACCTCTATTCTGCCGCTCCCGGCCACCACTAACTAAACATATTTACCCCTAAACCGCCAGCCCCCTCATCACCACTACTAAATAAACCTATTAACCCCTAAACCGCCAGCCCCACAAATTGCCACTAATAAATTAAACTATTAACCCCTAAACCTAACAACCCCCTAACTTTAAATTAAAATTACTATATCCTTATCTTAAAAAAACTAAAAAAAAAACTTACCTGTGAAATTAAAAAAACCTAAGTTTAAACTAACAATTAACTTAAAGGGCCATAATACCCAAATGTCTAAACCCTTGAAAGTGATTCAGCATAGCTGTAAAAAGCTGACTAGAAAATATCACCTAAACATCTCTATGTAAAAAAGAAAGATATTTTACCTAAAAAATTCCTCAGTAGCCACATCTCATTGTAAAGGACTTCTAAGCAGCAAATCCGTATGTCTGTCCCAGGACAGGCAAGGGAGTGAGCTTTGTGCACTCTCATCTTATTTCCCTATTCAGTTTAAGGAAGTTTACTATGAAATCTCAAGAGAGTTAAGTGAAATCTCATGAGATCACAAAGAGTTCATGACCTCAGCACTGTTGATGCTGATTGGCTGCTGTTCATTTCTTCATTTTTTTTTTTTTACCTGCAGCTGGGCAGTAGCTAAAGTATACCTTTTTACACAGAACTTACTCTGCTGAAATTATTAGGTAAAATATCTTCCTTTTTAACATAGAGTATCTCAGGTGATATTTTCCTGTCAGCTTTTTACAGTTATACTGCATAAGTTTCAAGTGATTTAGCATGAGTATTATGTCCCTTTAACATAACTATTATACTAAACTATTATACTAAAATTAAAATAACTACCAATTAAAACAACAAATTTACACATTAAAAAAACCTAACACTTCTAAAAAGTGTCTAAAATTAAAAAAAAAATAATACTAAATTACGAAAAATAACAAACCCTAAATTATGAAAAATAACAGCCCTATAAAAATAAACCCCCTACCCCAAAATAACCCCCCCCCCAGCCTACAATAAACAGCTCTTTTACCTGTAAAAAAATACAAAGACCACCCAACAGTAAAACCCACTACCCAACCAACCCCCCAAAATAAAAAAACCTAACTCTAACAAAAACCTAAGCTACCCATTGCCCTGAAAGGGCATTTGTATGGGCATTGCCCTTAAAAGGGCATTCAGCTCTTTTACATTGCCCTGAAAAGTGCATTCAGCTCTTTTACATAAAGCCCAAACTCTAATCTAAAAAAAAAAAACCCACTCAAAAAAAGTAAAAAAAACCAACCTAATACTAAGCCTCAGAGATCCACTCACAGTTTCTGAAGTCCGGACATCTAGGCGGCGAGAATTCTTCATCCAGGTGGCAAGAAGTCTGTTTTTTTTAATTTCACAGGTAAGTTTTTATTTATATTAAGATAGGGATATTGTAATTTAATTTAAAGTTGGGGAGTTATAGGTTTAGTGGTTAATAGGTTTATGTAGTAGTGGTGATGTGGGGGAGCTTGCGGTTTAGGGGTTAATAGGTTTAGCTAGTGGTGGAGGTGGCGGGAGCGGCGGAATAGGGGTTAATAACTTTTCTTAGTGGTAGCGATGTTGGGAGTGGCAGATTAGGGGTTAATAACTTTATTTCAGTATCGATGATGTCGGGGTTGGCAGATTAGACTTGGGGTTTATGTTAGGGTGTTAGGTTTAAATGTAACTTTTTTTCCCCATAGACATCAATGGAGTTGCGTTAAGGAGCTTTTCATTCCGTACTTCAGGTGTTCACTCTCTCTCCATTGATGTCTATGGGGAAAGTGTGCACAAGCACATATTCTCAGCCCTTGGATTTTGTGCAAGCTTATCGCCACCATATTGCACGCACAAGGAGACTTTTCAAAAACTTGTAATGGCAGTGCTATGGAGGTTGAAATAAAGCAACTTTTGTTGCATTCGTTTCGCACCCTCTAGAGCGTAAAACTCGTAATCTTGGCGAATGTCATTTAAAATGTTTAATTGTATGTAGTAAAATAAAAACTTTGCACTATATTTCCATGAAATAGTTTGTCCCCTTTTCCTTAAATTCTGAAAATTCCTGTTAAGTGGAAATGCAGACTTCTCACTTAATACTGCTTTTTTCCCACACAGATATTAGTTGAATCCGCCAGGGATCTATTTATAACAACTGTTCCTAACTGGCCTTAGTGGAAAAAAAATTAGGCTATAAAATGGTGTGCCACATTGCTTTATAGGGGTAGATTTACCAACGGTCTAGTGGACATGATTGGCTGTAGCGAATCATGTCCGCTTGACCTTGCTAAATGCTGACAGCATACACTTTCTGTATTTAACATTTCACAAGCCGCCCCCTGCTCACTCGTGGTCAATCAGCCGTTAGCAGGGGCTGTTAATCAACCTGATCGTATTGGTTTTGGATGATTTCAGTCCGCCACCTAAGAAGAGGACCACTGCTTGTTAACTTACATTTCTGGCGGACCAGAAACAATGGAGCATCCGCTGCTTAATAAATCGTCCCCATAGTCTCTACAACCTTTATTTTTAACAATTTAAAGGGGCACTAAACACTAAATTGACTATATAAACCTCCCTCTACTCATGGGTGATGCCATTATGCAACCTAGGTTACATTGCAAGTATTTGGACAGGTCAGCACTGGAATGCAGTGAAAGGTAGATTTCAACATGGTGGAACCCATGTCTAGAGACAGGTCGAGAATAAACGCAATGCTATGCTTATAAAATGAATTTGGGCTTGATTGCAAGTGGTGGACCAAACAAAATTTGCACTCACCAGGTTAGTATATATATATATATATATATATATATATATATATATATATATATATGTGTATATATTTAAAAAAAAAGAGTTTGTCTTAGAGCCTTAAAATATATAAACTTTTATTGCAACATTTAAAAATGTGGAGTATAAAAACAGACACAGAAAAGCATTCCTAAATCCAGGAACTGGTCTGACCGGTTTCGGTCAAATAGACTGTAATCATAGACACAATTGGTGACCACTGTGAGCACCATTTATACCAATTAAAACAATTTGATTGGATAAAACACAAATGATCTAGAAATGTGAGAAGCCCTTAAAGGAGCAGTGGAGGCTCCTCCAGTTGTGCACATTCGCACGTGAACCCCCCAGGGGGCAAGGAGGAAAAAAAAAATGAGCCAAAAAAAAAAATCAGCAAAAAAAAAATTGTTTAATTTTTTTTGTTTATTTTTTTTTTATTAGTGTGTGTGTGTTATATTATTTATTATAATATAATGTAGGCTCTGTTTTTTGTAGCAACCCCACTAGCCGCCCTCTCAGCCTGCTGTAGGACCGGTAATATTTAAAAATATTATATACCACACAAGATAGATTAGATTTGAAGCAGGAGGGAGCTAGGACCCAGGCGGACGCTGACGTCACCGCATCAGTCACTAGCGTCTCCTCCTCGGGCTGCTCTCACTGCACGAGTGCGCGCACTGTGCACACCTGGCAGAGACATGGCAGAGCAGACACTGATCGCACGTTCGATCAAGCAAAACCCTATCCTGCACAGTGATCTCTATGCATCACTGTGCAGGCGTTGCTCCTCCCAGCCCGGCACTGGTAATAGAGCCCTATTCGCACAGGCTGAAGTGTGCAAGCTGACTTCAGCCTGTGCTCTGGCTCCACCCACGGTCTGCCTGTCATGGTGAGTCTCGCCTCTGATACGCTACTAGCGTCACGTGACCGCCCCCACAAGGCTCCTCCCCCTCAACGGCGCAAAAATCGCATTGAGGAGATAGCCGTTGAGCGGATAGGAGCCTTGTTTACAGAGCTCTGACCTGTTTTGTTCAACTTTACTTGCCTCTAAAAAAAAAATGATTTAGCCCTTGCTGGCAGCAGACGTGGTGTTGTTGGTGGTGGCTGCTGAGTGCTGACACTGAGTCCAGGACTCCTGACATAAATTAATTGAATAACATAACAGACAGACTTACTTATATTAATAGATAATTTTGCCAATAGTTAGCTTAAGCTGCCTTAGTAGTGGGCACTGGCCAGTGGGCCTTATTTTGCTGCAGGCCTGCAGCTGCTGAGCTTATTAGTTTAGTTTAAACTTTTAAACTAACTGTAGTTAGTTAACTTAATTAAACTTACACAACAGAGTTGAGATTACTTAGAGAGTGAGTGTGAGACAGACACCAGTGTGTGTGAGAAAAAAAAGTTCTTTTTGTGTTTTAACTTAACATTTAGAGTACTTAGGTAGAGTTCTCTCTTAAAAAAATTGGCTTTAGTCAGTAAGTTTAGTGGAGTAATTTGGGAATAATAAAATCATATTTTTGTCAGCAGATTGCAATTAGAAGTTTTGCAAAAAATATATATATATATATATTTTTTTTTACAAATACAGTACAGAAAGCAGTTAACTGCTGTGCTGCTGTTGATACTACTAGTTGTTGACCGTTGACGGCTGTCACGGTTGCTTACCATTAAACATTAATACATTTAATTTAAGTATTTTAGCAGATTAATTAGCTGATTTTTGCAATTAGAAGTTTTGCAAAAAAAGAACAAAGTTTTTTTTAACAAAAAAAAGCAGTTAACTGCTGTACTGCTGTTGATACTACTAGTTGTTGACCGTTGACGGCTGTCACGGTTGTTTACCATTAAACATTAATACATTTAATTTAAGTATTTTAGCAGATTAATTAGCAGATTGCAATTAGAAGTTTTGCAAAAAAAGAACAAAGTTTTTTTTAACAAAAAAAGCATTTAACTGCTGGAGCCTGTGCTGCTGTTGATACTACTAGTTGTTGACCATTGACGGCTGTCACGGTTGTTTACCATTAAACATTAATGCATTTAATTTAAGTATTTTAGCAGATTAATTAGCAGATTGCAATTAGAAGTTTTGCAAAAAAAGAACAAAGTTTTTTTTCACAAAAAAAGCATTTAACTGCTGGAGCCTGTGCTGCTGTTGATACTACTAGTTGTTGACCGTTGACGGCTGTCACGGTTGCTTACCATTAAACATTAATACATTTAATTTAAGTATTTTAGCAGATTAATTAGCAGATTGCAATTAGAAGTTTTGCAAAAAAAGAACAAAGTTTTTTTTTTACAAAAAAACCAGTTAACTGCTGTGCAGCTGTTGATACTACTAGTTGTTGACCGTTGACGGCTGTCACGGTTGCTTACCATTAAACATTAATACATTTAATTTAAGTATTTTAGCAGATTAATTAGCAGATTGCAATTAGAAGTTTTGCAAAAAAAGAACAAAGTTTTTTTTCACAAAAAAGCAGTTAACTGCTGTGCTGCTGTTGATACTACTAGTTGTTGACCGTTGACGGCTGTCACTGTTGCTTACCATTAAACATTAATACATTTGCTTTATGTATTTTAGCAGATTAATTAGCTGATTGCAATTAGAAGTTTTGCAAAAAAAGAACAAAGTTTTCTTTCACAAAAAAAGCAGTTAACTGCTGTACTGCTGTTGATACTACTAGTTGTTGACCGTTGACGGCTGTCACGGTTGCTTACCATTAATACATTTAAGTAGTTTAGCAGAATAATTAATTATCAGATTGCAATTAGCAGTTTTGCAAAAAAAGGTATTTTTTTTTTTTTTTAAAACTGCTGTGCTGCTGCTGATACTAAAATTAGACAGTAAACCGGCATATTTAACATTTTATATTTTATATATAGTGAGCTATATTATTATAATTATTATAAGATATTACCTATTAGTTGTAGTTGATATTTTCTAACAGCTGCCTGCAATATATTTTATAACAACCAGCACCGCAAAACTACTTGCCGTTGCCTACTAGTGTTGTAGATTTTCTAACAGCTGCAGAGCTACCTACCTACAAGTTATATATTACATAACAACTGCCAAACTATTAAACTATTACTGCAAGTTGAGTTGTATATATTCTAATAGCTGCAGAGCTACCTACCTACAAGTTATATATTACATAACAACCACAAAACTATTAAACTTTTAATATATTTTCTAACAGCTGCAGAGCTACCTACCTACAAGTTATATATTACATAACAACCGCCAAACTATTAAACTATTACTTCAAGTTGAGTTGTATATTTTCTAACAGCTGCAGAGCAGCAGACCTACATACCTACAAGTTATATATTACATAACAACCACAAACCTATTAAACTTTTAATATATTTTCAAACCGCTGCAGAGCTACCTACCTACAAGTTATATATTACATAACAACCACCAAACTATTAAACTATTACTGCAAGTTGAGTTGTATATATTCTAATAGCTGCAGAGCTACCTACCTACAAGTTATATATTACATAACAACCACAAACCTATTAAACTTTTAATATATTTTCAAACCGCTGCAGAGCTACCTACCTACAAGTTATATATTACATAACAACCGCCAAACTATTAAACTATTACTTTAAGTTGAGTTGTATATTTTCTAACAGCTGCAGAGCTACCTACCTACAAGTTATATATTAGATAAGAGCAAAGGACTGTTCTTTGTGTGTAAACTAACAGTTAAGATGGCACTTAGTAAAATTAGTGTGTCTGAGCTAAAGCAATTACATTTTTCAACGTTGCCCATTGAAAGAAAAATGGAAATTAAAATGCTCAGGCCAACACCTATGCTTAACCTTACCCAGGTGACAAAATGTAAAACTAGAGATTACAAAAGAGAATTCAAACCCGAGGTATATGATAAATATCCATGGATTTGTGGTTGTGAATTATCTAACAGGCTCTTTTGTTTTTATTGTCTCCTGTTTGCAAAACAAAGTGGGGATTCAAGCTGGGTGAGTTATGGTGTCGCCGATTTATCACATTTAAGTCAAAAAACCAATAAACATAATTGCTCCCAATCACATTTAAACTCCACATTAGAGTTTAATTTGCTAGGAAGGGTTGATATTCGGCAACAACTTGACAGTGCATATCGTTTGAATATTAAAAGACATAATGAGCAAGTAACAAAAAATCGCTATGTTCTTTCCAAAATAATTAATTGTATTTTATTTTGCGGCGCATTTGAGCTTGCACTTCGAGGACATGACGAACGCGATGATTCATTAAATCCAGGCATTTTCAGAGGTCTTATAAACTTCTCAGCAGAGCTTGATGAATCTCTAAAAGAACATCTCGCTAGTGCCACTGTTTTTAAAGGAACGTCAAAAGAAATTCAAAACGATTTATTAGACTGTATGCTTACTGTTTGCCAGAACCAAATAAAGAAGGGAATCTCAAATGCAAGTTTTGTAGCAGTGATAGCAGATGAAACTACTGATGTTTCATCTGCCTTCCAATTGGTTGTTGTTTTTAGATACATTATAGGTAATGGACAACCGGTTGAGAGATTCTGGGAATTCACTAATCCAGCTGGACATGATGCAGAATCTTAAGCTACGTGTATTCAAGCTACTTTGGAAAAAGTTATAGACAACCCAGAGAAACTGATATCGCAGGGTCACGACGGTGCAAGCGTGATGAGTGGTCAGCATGCAGGTGTTCAGGCTATAATTAAACGTACCTACAAGAATGCACATTTTGTGCATTGCTATGCACATCAGCTCAATTTAATTGTCAGCCAAGCAAGCAGTCAAAATCAACAAGTTCGAGTATTTTTTTCAAATCTAAGTGACATTACTAACTTTTTTAGTAACTCGCCACAAAGGATAGCTATTCTAGATGAAACTGTTAGAAGAAGGATACCTCATGGTTCAGCCACCAGGTGGAATTTCAAGAGTCGAACCGTCAATACAGTTTTTGAAAACAGGGAACAGTTAATTGAATGCATGGAAAAAATAGAGTTAACATTGATAAAAGAAATAGCTATAAATCAAGCAGGGGCTATTCGGCGTATGTTACAAGACTTGGTATTCGTGTTTTGGCTTACAGTTTTTCACAATATTATGCCACATGTAGATGTGTTATACAACCAACTTCAGAAAACACAAACAGATGCGGCACTTATTCGAAAAGATATTAACACTTTCCAGCAGACAATGGAAAACGAAAGGAATAGAATGGACACAGTGACCATGACGATATCAGAAACAGAGGAAACATCTAGGAAAAGGAAGAGAGAAAATATTCACATTGCTCAGACTGTGGCAGCTAAAGAGATATGCGATGTTATCACAAATCAAGTAAAAGATAGATTTTCTTTTATAACTCACTACTCGGATGTTTCTCTCCTCCAAGCGGAAAAATTTGCGGATTACGAGAAAAATTTTCCAAATCAGCTTTTGAACAAACATCAGCGGTTTATCACACATTACAGAAAGATCGCCTGAAAACTGAACTAGGAGTAATTTACAGAAGACCAGATTTCCGAAATATGAATGGTGCCATCAGTCTTCTACAGTTTGTAATAGAAAATAACTTGGACAGTACTTTCTCGGAGACCTACAAACTGTTGCAAATTATTTTGACTATTCCCGTGACAACTGCTGAGGCTGAGAGATGTTTCTCAACTTTAAAACGAGTTAAGACATTTCTAAGGAGCACCATGACTGAGGAAAGACTGACTGCTCTAGCCATGCTCACAATTGAAAAACAATTGATCAATGACATGCCTACATTCACCGAAAATGTTATTGATTTATTTGCCTCAAAAAAAGACAGGTGGATTGACTTAATTTACAAAAATTGTACTTAAGTTATCAACATTCTGTTTTAATCTTTACCGTTGAAGTTAATTATTAAGCACTAGTGTAATAGAAATAATCTTCTTTTGTAGAAAGTAAAATGTGGGCGTATTTATCTTCATGTTGCCAAGGCCTTTGGCTGCATTGCCTAATATCGAACACTGGGGGCTGGGGCAACAGTAATTGAAATGTGGTTGTATTTCTCTATAAAGTGGAAGGTTCTTTAAATCCAGGAATATATATGTTTTCATAAATGTACATTCAACATTCTTATTATTTT